>NW_022146057.1:62160-662160 GCF_002938485.1 Sitophilus oryzae
TTCCACTAGCAGCGCCCTGAACAAACAATTTTATTGATCTTTATTCTTGTGGTAACGGACAGGATGGGTAAATACGCGATCTGCTACTATAAAGAAATATTTTTTAGTTTCTACAACTTTATAGTAGCAAGACGTCAATTGGAGTATAGTACCCGTTACTTTATAGTAACAAACCATAGTCGCAGCTACTATTTTGGGACCAACAATTAGTACCCAAATGCCTCGTAACTTTAAGACCCAAAATATAGGGTACTGCGACTATTCTGGGACTAAGTATGGAACTATATAGTAACAAGTACTTCATACACCCATTTTAGTAGCACAGACTGGTAGCCGTTCCGTATTTATTGTCACTATGTAGATTTTGCCACTTAGTGGTAACAATGAAAGGATTTGCGTAGTCCCAGTTACTAGACGCAACTACCCATTTGCTACCTTAATTTTGGGTATTTAAATTCCAAATGACTAGTAACAGGGTGGTAACAGATACTATCCAAAAATACTTTGCAGTGGTATTACCGGATATAGTGACAAATTAGGTAACAGGGTGTACCCAGAAACTATGTTTTGGTAGCCAGTCTTAAACCGAAGGGATTTGGAACTATCTGTGTTGCTTGGGAACTTTGGCCCGCATAGCCAACAATAGACAATAATGGGCCCAACTAAAAAGAGAGTATGTGCAGGAGGCTACACAATAATTGGACATGATGATGATGATGATGATGATGATATATGCTATACTGCCATTACTCGCTGACGAGTATTTGATACGTATCAGAAGATGGTTACGCAAGGCGTTTTCTTAGAGTTTATGAGCTTTACTGTGCCTGAAAAGTCCGATACGTGATTCTTTACTTTTTGGTTGTCGATGTTAACTGAGTTTAGAATTTTTCTCCATTGCGTTCTATTGTGCGCTGCTTTCTCCCACTGATTCTGCATGTTTATCCCCTTTAAGTTTTCATGGAAACATGTATCTTTTAAGTTAACATAATTGTTTTGAGTAAACATAATTGTTCCATGATCTCTCTATATCAACATATCTCTAAGTATTATTTATTCTTTTAGACTGTGTTTCGGAGGACAAATTTAATAGAGGACCGGAGTAGAGGACTCTATACATCCCTCTAGCCTCTAAGTTGGTAAGTTGACTGTTTTGATTAGATACCTTTTTCTTGCATGTGTTTTTTATTCAGTATCTGATGGTAAATATTTTTGTTAGACGCAGAATTCGAGTAAGCTTCTTCTAGACAAGAAGAGGTGTAATGAGTATCTTACATACATAAGTTATGTTTTGTGACTTTTTATTAACCATTATAGTAAATATTATAATTATAACCACGTGTTTTATTAAATTTATTAATATTTACTAACGTTTCCTGAATTTACAAAAATAATTGTAAATTCATTATAATAAAATATTTTAATTTGTTGTTACTGTATGGTAATATTATAAGAAGTTAGCGATTTAAAAGATAAATTTATAATGAATAAGTTAAATTTACTATGAGATATACATTTTTTAAATAAATTCACAAAGAATATTGGTGAATATAAAGATATATTATAACATATATGCAATATGCAATAATTTTGGCCATGTTTATGCAATGCAAGCTGTGAGACGACGTGGCATGCTCTCAATTAAGTTGTCCAGAAGATGTTGAGGAATGGCTTCCCATGTTTCGCGCGCAGCAATTTTCAATTCATTTAAGGTACGGGGGGGGGGGATCGTTTTGGCAGTATGGCGTTTTAGCATGTCCCAAGCATGCTCGATCACATTCATATCTGGAGACATCGGTGGCCACCACAGTTTTCTTATATATTTTTCCTCACAAAATTCGCGAACCGCTAAAGTGCGATGGGAAGGAGCATTATCGTCCATGTAAACAAATTCATCCCCTACTGCCCTTCGAAATGGACGCACAATAGGCTCTAAAACGTCTCTAAGATATGACGCACCTGTCATTGTGCCATCAATAAAAACAAGAGGAGTTCGAGCTCCGTGCATTATACCTGCCCACACCATAATGCTTCTCTCTTGAAACGGGACATGGGGTTGAGCTGCATTCAAGTGTGCTGGTCTTCCAGATGCTCTCCAGACCAAAGTTCGTCGCGAGTCTGACATTAGGCCTATTCTTGTTTCATCACTAAACATGACGAAATTCTAATTAGGTCCATTTGCTCTCATCTCCTCAGTCCATTGTAGTCGCGTAAGTTTGTGCTGTAAATTAAGATTTGGAACACGTAGAGGCCTTCGTAAATGTAAACCTCTGTCATGGAGTCTGCTTGCTTTCTTTTCGTCATGCTGCGGTCTTTCTTGAAACATTTACTCCTCAAGGCAAGCTAACTCATTTTTAATAGCAGTACTAAAAAGCAGGGGATTGCGTCGTGCAAATAGGGATATTTGACGGTCTTGCACAGCAGTAATAACTCTCTTTCTACCTCTTCCAGGCCGGTCTGTAACCTCGTTTGTCTCCCTGAATTTTTTTAATATTCGCGAAACATTGCTTTGGTTAACTCCTACAATTTCAGCTATTGGAACTTGCCGGTAGCCCTGTTGAGACAGTGTTACTATTCTGACTCTATTAAACTGTGAAATAATGTTTCTAGGCATTTTAAGGCCAAAACAATGGTCAAATTTCTTCTGAAACCCAAGAGACCACAAATCGAAATATGCAAGAATTTGTAATAATATTGGGTCTGAACGATAAACATTGTTTATCATATGCATTTTAACAAAAAAAGTTTATTACAGATTATCAAAGCTATGTAAAAAAAAATATTCTTTTAATTCCTTTTCGTATATTTTTAAACGATATATGCAATAATTTTGGCCATGCGTGTATTTACATACTTGCCACAAATTAACCATACAGCGATTTTAAAAACAAGTTGTGAAACTAAAGACCGGATGGTAAATTTACTATAAAAATCTGTGTCAAGAAATAACCCTCAATATTTTTATTAAATTTACAAATTAATTTTTTCAGTCAGTGTATAGTTTAGTTAATATTAAATTATTGAAAATCTCTTGGATTTGTATCAGGAACATACAAGAGCGAGGAGGTATTTGCATTAGTTGTTGAATCTTATATTATGCCTCCTCATTTTTATATATTCCTGACAAAAAATTCATATTTTGTATATTAAGTCTTTTCAAGTAACTCTTTAACACAAGTAACTCTTTAACGACAAAAAAATCATATTTTGTATCTTAAGTCTTTTCAAGTAACTCTTTAAAGACTATGCATAAAGTCAAACCAAACCAAACCATTTCCAATTATGGTGTAGCCTCCCTCATTTAGTTATATACTCTCTTTGTTGTCTATTGTTGGCTATGTGGGATGTGGCCCAAGTTATCCCTGCTAATTTCCTAATTTCATGTTCCCATCTTAAATTCGGTCTCCTTCTGGGTCTCTTAGGTCTTCGCAGGTACAATATGCTGAAATTTTTGTGGTCCATCTTCTTGCTAGGTGTCCTGCCCATTGCCACTTGAGGGATTTGATGCTGTGAATGGCATCTATTATCTGGGTCTTTTATCGTATCCACTCTATTCTTTGTGACATAAAAGAATAGTGGATGCATAAAGTATATCCAAAGAAATAATCATTTTGGAATACAAATATCTACTAAATACCTTATAAAAACCAACACTCTACAAATTAATTTTCTAGCAAAATCTACATTTAGAAGTGCAAATTACCGATCTGTTTACCCAGCTAAGTAATTCTCGCTAGCGAAATATTTCGATACATTGACAAATTTATTCCAAGAGACAGTTTTAAATAGCTCAACCTTAACGGCTCTTAGTCATCTAATACCGTACTATTTGCGAAGTCAAAACACTATCCATTACAACTTAATCTCTTTATAACAATTTATATGCAACGGAACGTGTGCCAAATTATCGTCGCTATTTTATATTATTTTCGTGCTTATTGGCAACTAATTTTCTTATGCGAGTGTGTGAGCGCATCTCGTATCTATCGCTTAGGAATCTATTTCGAACCAACTATTTTCAACGTGTCCATTAATACACTACACCAGTAATTTATATCGCTTTTAGAGAATATGGATTTGAACTAAATGCGGATAAATTTGTTTTATTTCGATGGCCAACTAACCGAAGAAAGGCGTAGGTGTCGTATAAGCCCTAATTTTAAAACAAATATGTAGTAGTAGCGTACATATACCACAAGACTGGAATAGCGCCAAAATAATTCTAATTTATAAAAAAGGCAGCAAAGGAGACATCAGAAACTATAGACTATAGACCAACAGCCCCCAACAAGATATTTACAAAAATAATAAACAACCGAATACAAAACATGCTAGACGCTGCACAATCACGAGAACAAGCAGGCTTAAAAAGTGGGTTCAGCACGATTGATCACGTACATACACTAAGAGAAACTATCAACCGAACAAAATAATACGAACTTCCGCTAGCCATAGCCTTTATAGACTCTGAGAAGGCTTTCGACTCGATATATCCTAATGCAATAATAGAAGCCCTAGCGAAACAAGGTACTAACAGGCCTTATACAGGGTTGTTCACCACATACGACACGGAGTATTGTAGCTAAACGATTAGATTTTTACAAATTGTAAGTTTTGGGTTCGTTGAAGGACTATTAGAGCTATTATTTAAAAATATTTTTACAAGATACAGAGTGTTCCAAATAAGTAAAAAATATTATAGTTTTATTTTTTTAAATAAAACACCCTGTATATTATTCTATTTTTAGATTCTACGATTGAAATAAAGGTAAATTTGATTAAGGTTTATCACACTTAAACCTTACCATTTTTGAAATATTTTCAATTTTATGAAATTGCAGTAAAAAATGTAAGGCTTTATTTCTCCGAGGGTATCAAAGTTTCTAATACTAAATATTTACTGAAGGTTATTTATTGATCAGATATTGTGTTGCAATAATAAAAATTTTACTACCTTATACAGAGTGTCCAAAAATTTATATTAAATAATTACTAGCTTTAAACGCCAATAACTTGTTTAATTTAAATGGAACACCCTATATATTTTACGTGAATCAGATGCACAATATAATTGTCTATCAAATTGTATTGTTCCATTTTTTACCCATCTCTTCAAGTTTTTATAGAAAATGCATTTTCTTATAATTTAGACCTCAGTTATCACTATACCCATGGAATATTGACATTTTAGCTTTATTATTTAAAGATATAACAAATTTTCAAAGGGCACAGATACTAAAATTGTCGATATAGTTCGCTTATTTAATTAAAAATAAAAAAACTGTTTAAATATTTTTTTATTAAAGAGGACCAATTAATATGATCCCAGTATTCAAACTACATTAATTGACTGTTTACGTGGTAGTAATATTTGCTCCAAATACTAAAAAACTGAATTTTGTGTGTGTATTAGACAGTGTGGTAAAAAGTAACATCTTATAAATTTTATTTCATTTACTATTGACGAATGCTTATTTATAAAAACAGATACATTCATTTTCATAACTTATTATTATATTAATTTCTGAGCCAAATCCACATTTATTTAGAATCATTTATTAACTAAAACAATTTAAAAGTATGTAATTAACTAAATTTTGGTGTTTTTGGTAGGATGTAATGGTGCTATACTTAATTTGTATACTCTTTTACAAAGATTTAAATAGTTTTTACCACCTGTACATTTTGTACATATTATGGTGCTATAAAAAAAAATCAGAAATGTCAATATTTCATGGGTATAGTGATAAATGAGGTCTAAATTATAAGAAATTGCATCTACTACAAAAACTTGAAGAGATGGGTAAAAAATAGTATAATACAATTTGATAGACAATTACATTGTGCATCTGATTCACGTACATTATAGGGTGTTCCATTTAAATTAAATAAGTTACTGTCGTTTAAAGCTAGTAATAATTTAATATAAATTTTTGGACACTGGGTATAAGGTAGTAAAATGTTTATTATTGCAACACAATATCTGATCAATAAATAACCTTCAGTTAATATTTAGTATTAAAAACTTTGATACCCTGGGAGAAATGAAGTTTTAAATTTTTTACTGCAATTTCATAAAATTGAAAATATTTCAAAAACGGTAAGGTTTAAGTGGGATAAACCTTAATCAAATTTACCTTTATTTCAATCGTAGAACCCAAAAACAGAATAATATACAGGGTGTTCCATTTAAAAAAATAAAACTATAATATTTTTTACTTATTTGGGACGCTCTGTATCTTGTAAAAATATTTTTAAATTGTAGCTCTAATAAACCTTCAACAAACCCAAAATTTAAAATTTGTAAAAATCTAATCGTTTAGCTACAATACTCCGTGTCGTATGTGGTGAACAACCCTGTATATAAAATCTCGCCAATATATACGAAGAAGCCAAAGCAAGAGTAATGATATATGAAACAACCCCAGAGTTCCCAACTGGCAAAGAAGTAGGGGAGATTGCCCCAGTGCCGGACACCTAAGCTCTTTCCCTTCTATTTTTTTGAAAAAAAAGTCTATTACAAAAATTTAGACTGCCATTGGTAGAAGAAAACCTAATTAATATATGGTAGTAAATTTAAACCGATATGAATTCAAATAGACAGTGAAATTATAAATTTACCGCAGTATTGCTAATCACTTTGTAAAAAAACTGTTCCCAGTACCGGACAATATATATTTTGAATATTAAACCAGATAAATATTATCATTATCAGCACACCTCTACATGAGCCCACCCATCACATCTTGAACATTGGACCCAGTCCTCCTCAAAAGTTTCACCGCAAATGATGCACTCGGTTTTGTGAGAAGCCTTTTCGAAACCTCTTTTTTGTGAGAAGATATTTATTTTAATGGCAAAACTTTTAGTGCGTTAGAATGTACCACAGATACGCCGGTTTCATCGCAGTTAAAAATCCTACTTGGGGAAAACGAATATTTCTCCATCAGGTTCCCCAACTTCTCAAAAAAGGCCTCAACTTGTTTCTTGTTAAATCCTTGCGCTCTCTGAAGGCTAGTTGATTTGGCAGAACGCAACGAAAATTCTGGATGCCGGTTAATAAACCCACGATAAAATTTATTTCCTGCTGTCTTTTTTGTTTTACTAAATTGATGCTGTAATTTGAAATGCTCAGCGAGATCATATGCTAACGTTAAAAATTCCTTTTTGTTGACTGGTAAAAAACGATTATCCAAATCCTTAAGGTGTCCCACTAGTTCATTTTCTAAGTCAACATTAAATGTATTTTCAAATCTTCCTAATGTAGGTGTCATTTTAACGGTATTTCCTTTTCGGAGAGTCGTGACCCTGTCTCCTAAAGAACTTTTAGGAACAGAGAAGTGGAACGCTGCCTCTCTAATGCTATATTTCCCTGACAGTGCATGGTCCACAGCCTTTTTCATGCTCGTTTCATCCCTTTTTGCCTTTTGTTTATTTGGCATGATTAATATGCCTGAAACAACAAATAATAGTAATAATGACGGCTATAATCTGCCTATCACGATCAATTATTTTTTGTCCGGTACTGGGCAATGTACAGGTGTCCGATACTGGGGAAATGTCAGCGAAAGATAAAATACGCATTGAACATAACCTAGAAATAATTTCGTCCGTTTGCGCATGTGGTTATAGTCCCCAATAATGTAAGTTGTTATATAAGTTATTAGTGAACTACTAAACTTACCTTTACGTATTATAAGGGGCCTAAAGTTTAGTCGAATCACTTGAAAACACCCACGTAAACACTTAATCACAAATATCTCGACAACGACATGAAATAAATGGAAATGGCACGAAATATGTTACGTGCATATAACGTTTTAACTGATTTTAATAGGGAGTTACAGCCAATTCATATGGAAACCAGAAAATCAAAAGTGTCCGGTACTGGGAACTGTCCGGCGTTGGGGCAATCTCCCCTATAACAGGGAGACGCAATATTCCTAAAGCTGTTTACAACAACATTAGAAGAAATCTTCCGTCAACTGGACTGGACCAACAAAGGATTAAAAATAGATGGAGAATATCTTAACCTTAGATGGTTAACAAAGACATTTTGTTAAATAACACAACACTGGAAATAGTAGAAGAATATAGAATATATATATTACCCTCGGACATAATAGCTTATGTTAAAAGGCTCAATCTTGAGGGTAAGCTTTAATACTTTTTTTTTTAAAAAGTTTATAGAATTGAGCCACGGTACGCCCTCGCGGTCGCGGTGGAGGATCCCACTTGGTACACACTCTTAGTAAATACAATACAATACAAATACAATGATATACCATTATATTCTGATCACTTTCTATCATATAAAGTAAAAAAATGCCGAGGGCACCATTTAAAAATCAAAAGTTGTAGCCAAATCTCGATTTTGAAGTGAAACTTCTTTACGCGCGATGGGAGTAAAAATTCAAGGCCGTGACACACCACGACCTTGACACGACATGGCCTTGTCGCTTTGTCCATACCTTGACGCACCAGCGAGCGAAAAAAAAGTGCTAAGGATCCCGCAAACACCAAAAAATAACTGATTTCAAGCTAAGAAAAGCTTTATAATAAACTTGATACTGTACCTGAGTACTAATATCACCTTATTGTATTGTAGGAAGTAAATTTTCATGCATATTTTCATCGGTAGGTTAGTAACTTGTGAATAACGGTCTAGGTAAAGCATTTTAATTCAGTCATTGGGGATTTTTGCTTGGAAAAAAGTCCGGAAGTTTTGCAACTTTGCAGGTTTATAGGTTTTGGGGTCCCTAACTAAAATCCATAAAATGCACATTTTCAGACTTGCCGCCGGCGCCGCCATCTTGCCAAGATGGCGCCCAAAATCGGTATTTTGTGAATATCTCGAAAACTATGCGTTTTTCGCGAAAATTCGAGGAGAGCAAAATTATTATATAGAGCAAACATTCTGAGAATTCGAATAATGAATTGAATAATGACAACTGATAAAAGACTGCTAAAAGACTAAAAAAGACAGCGATTTAGAGTGACAACTTGGTTATGTAAAATTAAGAGTGACAATTTTAATTATGCAAAAGAAATACATATTCTATATGAGTTTGCCTAAGGATTAACATTAATTTATAAATAAATAGAATTATCGAATTATATCGTTATTATAGCCGAGAGATAAAATTATCGTTTTTTAATAAAAATTAAAAAATAATCATTATAAAATTATAAAGCTAGAATAGTATAAAGTTTTTATATTCGAATATGACTTTGACCCAAAAGATTGGCGCTTTTCAATAGGGCCAAGAACGACGTTTCTTTGCCCAAAGAGCATTAACTATCTTCTCATAAGCTTTAAAACATTACTTTAGGGAAGAGAAGAATCTATCTGTTCAAAGTATTTCACTCTTGACCCAAAATTAATATGCAAAGAAGTTCTTGCTACAAGAACAATAGTCTCTTTGATTCATGCAAAAATTCTTGATTGAGAAGGGACATTTCTTGATTAAAGAGACACTTTTCTTAAACCAATAGCGAATATCATTGACTCAACTAAAATTTATTTTGATCTAAGAGAAGTCTATACATCATATACAAGCATATACAGGCATATTACGAGGTATATTATTTTCTGATAAATTTAGGTTTTCCTGGTCTGTAGTAAGTAAAGTGATATTATTTTCCTCGATAGTCGTTGTTTCTGCTTCTTCACTCCTTGGTATTTTTTGGGGTGGTTCATCACTCTACAAATTACAAAAAAATGTTACATCACGATTAATCAAAATAAAGCAAACAAATTATTAAAATTATAAGCTTTGGTCACATTTTGAATTTTTTAATACGACGACTTGAAATTCTAAAATTTTTGCAATAATTATTTGCATAAAAATATCGATACCTATATTCTTATTCTGTCTATAGTCATGCATGCATTATCTAAACAGGTGCATTAGGTAAATGTTTCTTACCTTCAAATATAGCAAATAAGTGCTCTAATTTCCATTTTTCAGAAACTCCTTTCAAGAATCCATATATCCTAATATTTGTCCATAAAAAATGACAAATGCATGTTAATAACGGTCACTAATTTGTTATACGATATGCGTTTAAAAAGCAAATTATGCAAAATTCCAAGTGGAAAATTCCAAGCAACAAAACCCGTGCGTACTATGATGTGCGACCTATGAAATGCGACGTGCGACTGATCGGACTGCCGACTGATTGTATAATATCGTCCTTCGTCATCGTCTTTGCGTGTCATTTGGCGTTATTATTTTTCATCAAAAGAGTATTTAGCTATTGGGAAAATGGCCATGTTTCTTGAATGAAGTACTTCCTAGCGTATTTTTGTTATTATCTTAAAACAAAATAACTTGCACTTGGTTGAATGAAAATACATTCAAGAGAAATTTTCGAATTTTTCAAGAGAACAAGTTTTCTTGAGTTAAGAGAGTTTTTCTTCAGGCAAAATATTTTCTTTTACGCTAAAATAAATTCTCTTACCACTAAATTTCTTTTTTCAAGAACGATGACGACTTTAGTTCAAGTCTATCTTTTTTAACAGTGTATTCATAAAAAATATATATCCTTCAAATCTTTCAGTTTAATAGCTGTTAGTAAGAAGTTTCACTCCAAATATGCCCACATAGTGCACACACAATTTTTTTTATCTGAAAAAATAAAAAAAGGTATACCGGTATTTAAAATACGATAAGATAGGGACCAGTAATAACACAAAACTGATATCGCATTTTTAATTTTCTGTTTATCTCTCGAACAGGCAATAATCGGGGGTTGTATTACGATGGAAATCCTCTTAGCCGAAGGAAATTGTTTAGGAAACAGAGGAACAAGCCCGGTTTAATGGCTCGTACACGCACAGAATCGGAAAGATCAGTTAACCGCTAACATGCGATATATTTGTGGGGTAGAGCGCGGTGCATCTTAGTTAAGATGTAGCAAGCTTAAAAGGTGGAAAACAAGAAGAAAACCGGACGCAATAAAGATACACACACACACATGTTATACAGCTATAAAACTACGAATGTGAGGGTGAATTAGAACCATATAGCCATACTGAAACTACAATCATAGAAATAAATTGTACTTCTTGTCTTTAGTTGGTAAAAATCTGTACTCCGCAGATGCAAACTATGCATGTTAAGGCACAACACATCTTTTTTTAAGTTATTTCCTAATTACTCGGTTATTTTTAAACGGTTTTATTTAGCTCGACTCGTACGGTATTTATTTATTTGTTTGTTTATTTGGGTCAAAATTAGAAATTGAAGTTTAAGTACCTTCCTGTTGTCAGATTGATCTGAAATTTGGTACACACCTTTAGTTCCGATGACAATACAATATAGTAATATCAATAACATTGTAAATCTAAGATGGCCGCAGGTACAAAATGGCGGATTTCATATTTCTCCACAACCCCCTCAATATGGGTATCAAATGAAAGGGCTACACTAGTAGAATACTGTGATTATGACAAAATTTTAAATCCAAGATGGACGTCGTTACAAAATGGCGTATTAGGTGAGGGCATGAGTAGTCGTATCCAGAACAGTTGTGTCCAAGATTGTGTGACGTTAGAAGGACAGATAAAAAAAAGGTGATTAGATGTACCTACGTAGTTAGCGGTAGCTTTACCACCCAAGTTAAGGTAATAGGTTAAAACTTGCTGAGGACTGTATGGCATTAGGGTGGCTAAAATGTAATGTCGCAAGCGTTTTCCCCTCAAGATTGGGCGCCTCTTGTTGTATATTATAGCCTTGCCCCTCTACTGGACCTCTGGGGGGTCGACCGTTAAAATGTCCATTACTCGTGGGAACAACATTGAAACAATAAATAAAAAACAAACAAAAATAAAAACAGAAACTGCTACACAACGAAAAAGAAGGCTCGAAAAGGCGAAAGAAAAGTATAGAACGAAACGTGCAAAAGAAAGTGAAAATGAAACCTATAGTCGACTACAGAAACGAAGAGAACGGTTAGCAACAGAAACACCTGAGCAACATGATGCCAGGTTAATAGCACGACGTGAGAGACAAAGGCATCTGGTAGAGTCAGGGCTAGCATCACAACGCGACAGACAGAGAGAGTTGTTAGCGGCAGAAACACCTGAGCGTCATGAGTCTAGGATGGCATCAGAACGCGACAGACAGAGAGGGTTGTTAGCGTCAGAAACACCTGAGCGTCAGATTGTAATAAATTATCAGGTAAAAAACCATGTAATAATGATGCACTAAATGAATTAAATAGAATGAGGAATATTCGGTAGGCATTTCCGTTAAATACTAAAAACTAGAAAATAAAAAATCGGTAAAAAAACGTTTAAGTTAAACGGTTTTATCTTATGTGCACTGAAAACTAGAAAATAAAAAATCGGTAAAAAAACTTTTAAGTTAAACGGTTTTATCTTATGTGCACTGAAAACTAGAAAATAATAATAACAATTAGGTATTTTGAACTTCTAGATCAGAAATATTTTAGTACTAGGCAGAATAGCTTTTAGGCATATTACACTAAAATAAAAACGTGGGGCCCCTCTGAAATCCTACCTATGGCAAAGCATATCTTTATACTTTGGTAGATCATGAGCTCGGCGTTCGCTGGTGAAGCCGCCACGGCTGGTTATTGATTGTCAAAATTTTCAGTTACGATTATAGTAAGTCGATGCAATCCACACTTAGTATAGAAGAGAGTATTACAGCAATAGTTAATGGGCCCCACGTTTTTATTTTAGTCTAATATGCCTAAAAGCTATTCTGCCTAGTACTAAAATATTTCTGAACTAGAAGTTCAAAATACCTAATTGTTATTATTATTTTCTAGTTTTCAGTGCACATAAGATAAAACCGTTTAACTTAAAAGTTTTTTTACCGATTTTTTATTAAACCTATGATTGTAATATTTGCTCTTGTTTCTTAGCTTCAATCTACTGGGGTGTTCATTGAGGAGACAGTGTCATGTTAAAAATATATTGACAATCCGTAGATTGCTCTTACTTAAATTAAGGAAAATCTCTGATTTTTCTCAGTCGTAGGTCCTAACTATATAGGACTAGAAGACTTGTTCCTAGCATCTAAAGCTGCCGGTTAAGTGTAAAAGAAATTAGCCAATTTTTTTACAAGCTTTTATTAATATACGGGTGGTCCGAACTGTATTCCGGAAACTTCGGCAGCCTATTCTGCGGATAAAAATAAGTATAAAAGTTCGTATAAATGTATGTCCTAAAATGCTTAGTTTCGGAGATACAGAGTGTAGAAGTTTTATTTTTATTTCGATTTTTTCTAAATAATTTCTGAAGTAAGGTCAATATTTGGATGAAAATTGGTGTCTGGGAGTTCTGTGATACGAAAAATTTCATTTTGATGTCAAAATGATTCCTATTTGAAGGGGGCGCCACCTACATGCATTTTGACTGTTTTGAAGAGTAATAACTTTTCGACGGTACCTTTATAAAACTACTGACTAAAAAATATACATTTCCATAATTTTTTACGTAAAAAATGTATCATGGTAAAAATCACTACGAGCAACCTCAAGATATTTAAAATGGAAATAGTCAATACGTGTCATTATTGACAAAAAATAAGCACACGTTGAATAGAGTTATTTGACTGAAATAATAAATTTTAATTTTTTTTTTAAATTAATCATAAATTTTTGCTGCGAAAAAATGATGATTAAACAGTTTCTGTTGAACTTTTGGCACAAAAAGATTTCAAATTTAAGATTTCAGTCTAATAACTATTTGGTCAACATGTTTAATTTGTCAATGATGACAGGTATTGATAATTTCAATTTCAAAAATCTCGAGAACCATTGCTCGTAGCGATTTTTACCAAGACACCTTTTTTATGTAAAAAAAGTTGAAAATGTATACTTTTTTACACAGTGGATTTATACAGGTATGGATGAAAAGTTTTACTCTTCAAACCAGTTAAAGCATATGTAGGTGGTGCCCTCTACAAGTAGGAGTCATATTGACAGGAAAATTAATTTTCTCATGTCCAAAAACTCTCCCAGACACTAATTTTCATCCAAATATTGACGTTTCTTCTTAAATTATTTGAAAAAAAAAAATCGAAATAAAAATGAAACTTCTACACCCTGTATCTCCGAAACTAAGCATTTTAGGACATACATTTATACGAACATTTTTACTTATTTTAATCTGCAGAATGTGCTGCCGAAGTTTCCGGAATACAGTTCGGACTACCCTGTATATTTTGATAATAATGTAAAATCATACGATAAATAATAATAATACGTCTTTTTTGGACACATTTTAGGAAATGTTTCTAATAATTGTGTCTGTTACTTGAAACAAAATGGAAACAGTATGCTACAAATAGGATACATCTTCGTAACCTATATATTTAGTATGGCTTTATTACATGTGTCCAATGTGGTGGCATTACTCGTTTTCCGTAATGTTTCGATGCGGAATCAAAACTTTTAGAGGAAATGTTTCGAAACATTTTCTGCAATTTGTGTCCAAGATGTTTCCGTTTTCAGCAGGCACTGTTTCTAAATGCGAAGAAACAAAATACCAAACTAAAATAGTCTGTCTGTGTGTGGATTTCAAAATGAAAACAACCGTCAACAATGTCAACCTCCGCCATAATTTTTTTGTCTTAAAATCCTTGTTTTTAGTTTTTTAACACAAAAAATGTCTGGCAAAAGCAAATTCATCGTTTAATTTAATAATGTACTTTCATATTTTTAATGCTCCTTCTACATATATGTCATTATTTATTGCTACAAAATATTTTTGTTTGAAATATAGATTTGTATTTTTATTTCTATATCTCATGCTTCATAAAATAAAAATATATAAAACAATGTGAGTAGAACGAGTTCTTATGAGTTTAAAACCTCAACAGTCGATAAAAACATATTATACATGTAAAATTTGTGACACTAAGATCTTTATTGTTATAGCTTATGTAGCAAAGCCATATTTTGTTAAAATGTTTTGAAACAAAATGCGATTTATGTTACGAAACATATGTATCAAAAATGCCACGAAATTGTTTCGCAATGTTTCTCAGCAGAAATTTTGTTTCGATTTTGTAATGAAAAAAAATGCTGCTTGGGAAGGTTTTTTTCTTACAATATTAATCTATACTAATATATAAAATCCATAAGTGACTGACTCACTGATTAATCACGATCCTGCTCAAACCACTCAACGTAAGAAGCTCAATTTTGGCATACAGGTTGATTCTAGGGTGTAGAGGTTCAATAAGAAGGGATTTTTCGAAATTCCAGTTCCAAGGGGGTGAAACCACTCCTCAAATTTTACAATATTTTTTATTTAAAAAAGTTTCCGAAAAAACGCTTAAATACGTATGTTTTATTTTGTTGTTATTTAAATTTATACAGGGTGTTTCATAAAATATGACCATTGAGTAATCACGATTCTGCTTAAACTGCTTGACGTTTAAAGCTGATTTTTGGCAAACGGATTGACTGTGGGGTGTAGAGGTTCGATAAGGAGGGGTTTCTCGATTGTTTTTTCTCATGCTGACATAAATATGAGAAAATTTTATCCAGTTTGTGTGTTAAAGGAAATTCTTGCTTTGCTTTATCATCGCCGTTACAAATGATTAATTCGACGCGAACGAAGTCGCCGGATACATGCTAGTACTTTTTATAATTTCCTACTTTAGACAGAATTCTAATGAAGGAGAATTAATTATTTCCCAATTTCTTTAACATTTTTCCGTAGCGATTCGGACCATTTCCTGTCAGGAAAATGACGAGATATAAACGAAAATATATAAGCTTTTTTCCCTAAAATTTTAATGAGAATCTTTGTGCGACTGCCAATCGGCAAGTCGCATTTCCTGCAGCGGAAAAACCGGAAAAACTGCAATTATATCCGGGGCAGGATTTGTCGCCGCCCGCTTGATTATTTATGTGTTTAGATTGAGTTTAAGTAATGCATGGTAATGGAAAATGGAAAATCAGCGCCGGGGCGATGGCGCAGCGGTGGAGAGTGGAAAGAGCCTTGGAAATATCTCATCGCCGGCGCACTTTTTGATTAAATTGCTCTCCGGAATTTATTGCCCGGATTCTATGATTTGCACTCCCGGATTTTTTTATTTATAACCATCGTCGCGCGCTATATCGCGAGACCTATCTTGGTTTATTACGTCACGCGGGACCGTCTCGTAGATCCGATCTCGATTTTAATTAAAGTAAGTTGCGCGGCTCGCCGAGAAAAATTAATAAAATTATATTGCCCAGTCACACATAAATAATAAATGAAAAAACTTTTTTCCGTATCCATAGTAACTCTCTAAAATATTCGCTGCTTTTTGAGATTATTTGTGATTTAGGGATTATCGTTTTTTGTACTGTTAATCATCAATGAAGCTTTGAAAAGGACATTTCAAATCCTAATAAAGTCTTACTATTTTGGATGCCAGCCCATCAAAGGATAGAAAGTAAGGTGAGTGTACCAGTAGTCGGCACTGTACCAGTGTTCGTCACTTTCTTTGTCACAGCACAGTTTTTGTCAAATATTAAGGAATTTTTATATAGCACAATAATAAATTAAAATGTATTTCACAGATTTGATATTATTTGGTCGATTTGCATCTTAAAATAGCTGTCATAATTCGTTTCTGCATTACTTTTTGGTATGTGATTGGGACAATGTTGGTTCTGTGCAACTTCCTTAACTTATTGTATGTTAAGACATCCAAACTTTTAAGATAAATTAGAAGTGTACAAAATTAAGTTTAATTATGCATGTTTTATATTAAATAATATTATGCTTGCTGTCTTTAGGCGATTATACAAGATTTAAAGAATATTTTTAGTTTATTTTCGTCTGCCGATTCCTAGGTCTGTGTGTGGCAAAAAATAGACGAATAGTCAAATAGAGAATAATTTTATTTCTAAGTTAAATAATCGTTTTCCTTCCATTAAATTTACGCATGAAATTGAGAACAACGACAGATTACCATTTCTAGATGTATTAGTTATTAGAAATACTAATAATTGCCTGGAATTTGATATCTATAGGAAAAATACCACTACACGCAGATATATTCCTAATGAATCATATCATAGTGTTGAACATAAAACGGCTAATTTAAATTTATTCGTTCATAGAATACTTAGTTTTCCTCTTACCAACGAAAGATATAAAATAGAAAGAGATTACATTAGGAATGTAGCAGAGTGTAATGGATATTCTCCTTCACTAGTTGATAAAATAATTAGAAAACGTAGGTATAGGTTAATGATTTCTGAAAATTCGACTTTTCAAGTGGAGAAAGATACGTCAAAATATTTTTCAATACCCTTTGATAGAGAGTTATCCCGTGGTCTAAAAGGCATTTTTAAGAATGTCAATTATAAACTTGTGTATAGTACTAATAATAAATTACAATTATTAGGTAATCCAAAGGATAAAATACGTCCACTGGAAAGGTCGGGTATTTATGAAATTTCTTGTAAAGATTGTAATCAGAAATATGTTGGGCAAACTAGAAGATCAATATTAACTAGATTTAAAGAAAATTTAGCTCAGATAGGATATGGTAGACCGGATAAATCTTGCGTTGCTGAACAAATTGTAGATAAAGAACATTGTATAGATCTTAATAATTTAAAATTAATTAAACAAGTCTCAAATTACAGGCAATTAGATGCATATGAAAGCATCAGAATCAATAAATGTAAAGATAGTATGAACAGAGACAACGGTCCAATTCCTTCAAGTTCTTTGTTCCTACTACTCTAGTGACGGAAATCTAACTGTTACTCTCGGTAGGCTCTGACTCGGTTGGAGACTCGATGCCCACGGAGCGAGTATATAAACGCTCAAATTGTAGATTGCAGCTTAGTTTAATCATCTGCTGATGATGCTAACATGGTTAGCGAAACATGCATCTAGTGTAAAAGTAAAAGTGTTTTGGTGTATTGTGGTGATTTAGTGTTTTATTGTGCTTTGTAACACCAAAGGTTCCAACCCCTAACTGTAATAATATATGGATAATAGATAAATTTCATGCCTCTTATTATATCTTTCCAGGACTTAAATCATTATTGAAACCTTCGAAAAAGAAGATTCAGAAGAAAAACTTATATTTAACTTAAAACGAAACTGCAAAGCAAAATAAAATTTCGATAGCACAAACACCTTTTTAAGATAGATCAGTAAGTGTACAAAATTAAGTTTAATTATGCATGTGTACAAAATTATGTTTAATTATGCAACAACCAGAAAAAAATTCAAAAATATTCTCAAGAGGGCATAATCCAGTTCATGAAATGAAAGAGCTGGGTGCACGAAAAATGTACTGGTATAAAAAAGTCTTGAAAATAACAATAATAATTGTTCATATTAAGTAAATATTAATTTCATGTTTACTATAAATACAGTATTTCATTTAAACATGACGATTACTCGAACACGATAATGACGATAACTGGGACAATTGAATTTAAGGGGTGACGAATACTGAGGAAATGTATACTAAAAAGAAAAAAAAAATTTATAATGATAATTCGGCCTACAGAAACTCAAAAATACGACGTAGAATAATTAATTCAATATATCTGCTTACAAATGAAATAATTACCAAAAGCAATACCATATAATTTGGACCATACGTATTATAAACTTTTCTTAATGTGACGTGCACTGTGTGTGGTAAATTTACCTTAACTATTACCAGGGCCGGCGGAAGGGCCGGGCGACCCGGAAGGCCGCCCGGGGCGCCACAACAGCAACAAAAATATTTAAAAACAGTAATCTAAATAAATAGTAACGAATATCCAGTTCAATAATTAATCGGTACTGTCAATTTCCACATGAACACATTAGCTATTACCACCACACCACAAAGGGAAGAATATCTGACTAAACATTATAAACACTATACTATATCCTAGATGTGTCCTATTATAGTTTACTGAAATTATGCTCAAAAAAATCCTTAGCACGAAAGCTTTGGGATAGTTTTGATTTCTTCTATTCTATATGTTTTTTGAGTGCTCTATTCGAAACTGGGATTTGCGAATTCATTTTCGTGGAAGAATATTAAACAAAATTAAATAAAAAAATATAAATCGGATTTGTTCGTGGCATTTTTATAACTCAAAAGCTAACAACTTTTTGTAAATAATCTTTCTTTCTACCATTCTCGTTTTTATAAATTTCTAAACAAACTGTTTTGGGTCAAGAGCCACCAAAATTAACAGTTTTAGACTGACCGCTCAAAATTGCACTTTTTCTATTATCCACACCCTTTATTTGTTATTAATGGCTGATATGCCCTAAAGTTATATGCGGCAAATATTCATTCGCAAGAAGCTGAAGAGGATCCCGATACCCTTATTATCAAAAAAAAAACTTATAACTTTGCCTCATTAATTAAATTAATTTATTACTAGTAGTGGGAAGGCATCAATCTTTTGGTGGTTTTGATTGTTCCGGATTGAATATGTAGTAATACACTGGAAATGGTAGCAAAATCGTAGAATTTTCTCATTAGAGGAATCACACAAAGAAAAATTTCTTACAAAGAAATGCAAACATTGGCTGATCCTCATTTTGCAGCCGACAAAACTGTCTGATCATAATACTGATTCTTCACTAAATATATAATTGTTTGTGAAAAAGGGAGGAAAATTTTCTTAAATTCTTAATAATAAAACATAATAAAAAATAATGTAACTGCTTGCAATTAAATACTGTTATGTTTTCAAAGATCACTTATACCAGAACGAGACTGCCGAAGTTGGTATTCTATTTCTTATGCTCTATATACCGAGTGCGTCTCAGAAGTTTCTCCCCCTATAATTTGAATATTTTTAACACAGCCCTGGCACTATAGATTAAAATTTAAAATACGATTTTTTTAAGCGAAAATGTCAAAAATTGACATATGATATGCCATTCTACTCACAATGTCATTTTTTTTTTGGAATACAGTAGAAATATACCGAGAGTGCATTTAAAAATCAAAAGTTTTAGTCATTTCCGGTCAAACAGGAAGTGACTAAAAACCATTGAATACGTCAATCAAACCTAATATATGTCATATACTAACATACCAAAACTCGTTTTTTTATCTAAAAAATAAAAAAATTATAGGAGTGAGTCACTTTCGAGACAGGTGTAGAAAAAACAACAATCGCAGACT
This sequence comes from Sitophilus oryzae, assembly GCF_002938485.1. Classification (NCBI taxonomy): domain Eukaryota; kingdom Metazoa; phylum Arthropoda; class Insecta; order Coleoptera; family Curculionidae; genus Sitophilus; species Sitophilus oryzae. Next base: position 82,302 of record NW_022146057.1, read on the forward strand.
AAGATTGAACGTAGAGAAGAATTTTGAAGTATCTTTAAGTAAAAATTTATTGTTAAAATAGCATAAATATGCTTAATTTGTAGTTAAAGTATAGGACTGAAGGAAAAAGAGAGTTATATAGTAACTGTTAAGGAGGGAGGGGGGGGGCGCCAGATAGGGTACTCCGGACCGGTCTCAATATTAATTTTCCTTCCGCCGGCCCTGACTATTACCTTAATAGAAGGGAATAGAACTTAATAATGATTGAGTTTTATTATTATTGGTATGATTGTATAAATAATAATAAATTACATAAATGTATTTAACCAACAATTTTATTTTTCGCTGGAGTTTATTTGAGATTTGTGCATACATTCGTATCACACTAAAAATAGATTTTCTAGTTTGCTTGTGGAGTGTCATTTTTAATTGGACGACTCATTGTACAGGTGGTGAAGAGCCCTATAATCCACACGTTCATATTCATGTTTAGTGTTTTTTTTCTTTTTGAAGCAAAAGTGGATGCTGAATGTTTCATTATTATCCGTCAAATTAGATTATTAACTGTGCATAAAATGAAAGAATTGACAACTTGGGGGTATAATATGAGAGGCATAATTTTTTTACTATACTGGGTGAGTCTCAAAAGTGGCTCATCCTTATACCTTTTTTATTTTTTCAGTTAAAAAAACGAGATTTGGTATGTTAGTATAGGACATAAATTAGAATTGATTGACGTATTCAATTGTTTTCGGTCACTTCCTGTTTCACTGGAAATGACAACAAGTTTTGATTTTTAAATGGAACCCTAGGTATTTTTTTACTTCATTCGATAGAAAATAACACTCTGAATAGAATGACATATCATATGTCAACTTTTGACATTTTCGCATATTTATGGTTTATTTGAAATTATAGCTTGCGGTTAGTAATAAAAATTAGACTCAAAATACCAAGTGTATGGTATCAAATTATTCGTAAAAAAATGCTTTTTTCAAATTGCTAATGAGCCACCCTCGTCCCATTTGAAAAAAAATGATATATGATTAAAAATACGATTTGGGCATCTTTTAACCGTCCAGGACAAGACACAATACAAGGCTCCTTGATTAAGAATTAGTGTTTTTAACATAGCCCTGGCACTCTAGATTGAAATTTAAAATACTATTTTTTATTAAGCGAGAATGTCAAAAGTGGACATATGATATGTCATTCTATTCAGGATATCATTTTCTATCGAATAAAGTAAAAAAATACCGAGGGTGCCATTTAAAAATCAAAAGTTGTAGTCATTTCCAGTGAAACAGGAAGTGACCAAAAACAATTAAATACATACATCAATCAGTCCCAATTTATGTCATATACTAACATACCAAATTTCTTTTTTTTTATCTGAAAAAATATAAAAGTTATAGGTGTGAGCCACTTTTGAGACGCACCCGGTATACAGTCAGTCAATAATTTTAATCAATAAAAACAAGAAATGTTGTTCTTTTAATTAATTCGCAATTACGCATTGTTCTACATTTTGACCATTTCATTTTATCTAGCTAATGTTTGGCATTTAATTATACGTTTTCAATTTCAAGTTTTAATTCTGTAACAATTAAAATATGTTTGAAACGTGTATATTTGATACCAATGCAACTTTTAGTTGCGTAATCGAGGGCGTGATTTTTGATTTCATTGTTGTCAACCATGGACATATTCGGCGCCAGGCTGACTAATTTGAATTTAAATTTCCCGCTGGGGATTCAGGCGGTAGCTTTGCTGTAAAAAATGTCAAGTTGCCACATTCATTTATTTATTTTCTGACATTCTCATTCGTTTTGACACTTTAGTTTTGTATTACGAGTTTTTGGTTTAAATAAATAGTGTTTCTCCAAAAAAATCCTTTTTGGGTATTTCGCTACTGCACTGCAAGAAAATCTACAAAATAAAATAATTATTTTTTGTAAACACTTCTGAGTTCAACCTAAACGGACACTGCTTGTCAGAAGTTATGTATACAGTTATACAAATGTGCCTAACAAAGAAAAAAATGCTTAACGTTTCGGAAAGGTTATCTCTTTCTGTCGTCGGAAGCAAAAAAAATTCAAAGAATAAGAAAAAAACTATTTAAAATATTTAAATTCAACTATTCGAGAACACTTTACTTCCTTAAAACAGATACATCTACAAGAAACCGTTGACGTTCTGTTAAAATGACATTATATCAAGTTAAACTTCAAAAAAAAAATAAAAAAATAGTGTTGTGATACTTTAAGCTTAAAAGTTTTTAGTAGCAGACCTTGCAGTTGAACATTGTTCTTTTTAGAACCTCTTTTAGTGCGAAGTGGTAAAAGATAGCTTAATAGCCGTAAAAAACTCATCGCAAATTAATTAGAATATTTTGAACGGGAAAGCGCTAGTAATGACTCTTTATGTCCCTTAATTGCCGTTAAGGAGGTGAGTTTTGTTGGTGTAAATAATAACGGTTTATATATTTATAATTAATTTATTTATGTTTTCTAAAATATTTTGATTAAAAGAAAATATGCAAAAGTGGACAACGCTGTGCCGGTCAAGCTTAATCACGTGACTAAAAGTTTATTTGGTATGAACTATATGTTTAATTATTATGGTATATGGTTAATTATAGTGATGGGAATAATCGAATTATTTTCACCATCGAATAATAATTAGTAATAATTCATATTTCACAATCGAATTAATAATTCGAATTATTTAGTAGTACTATAAATTTAACCTAAAAATAAATTCGTCCCAGCTAGTGCTCGTCTAGGGGCTATTTTAAACAAATTCTGAACCATTGCCATACCTATATTCTATCAGTGAATAAAAAAATAAAAAAAATTCTTTATTCAATGTATTCTATTAACTGTGCCGAAGCCGTTTAATAAATTAAACCATAATTTAAAGTTAAATTTAAAAGTGCCGAGTTTATGATTGTTTCAATTCCTATTGAAAAGCTCATATCTAAAATAAAAGCTTCTTCTAAAACGATATAAGTATGTCCTTGTTTACGTGCGGTTCGTATTTCTTTTTATTTTATCAGTTGCAATCAATAATTATTTAGATAAAAGAAGAAAATTAATTTTAGTGTTCGGCAGGTGTTCGGTGAAATTTGGGTGAGATGGAAATGAACCAAATAATAGTATTATTTCGTTCTGAACGAAATGAAAATTTTCACTTAAACTGATTTATTCCTACGTGGTATAGGAAATAGCAATGATTTCTGGATTTTTCTATATCGGATCGTTCCTTTCTTTGTCGATTTATAAATCAGTTTAAGTGAAAATTTTCAGTTCGTTCATAACGAAAGAATTAGGGAAAGAATACTACTAAACTCTGTTTTTTTTTCTCAGGTAAGATTTCGACAGACGATGACAGAAGAAAAGCAGATGACGTCCCATACCAATCTATTTATTTTACTAAAAAAAGTTTCTAATAATTTTTAAGTTATCTATGGATGGGTTTAAATATAAATCCGTCATGCGTCGTGTCTTGTTGTTTTTAACCAGTTTTATTGGTTTATTTCAAAAATGACAGATCGTATTTCAATTTTATTGGTTTGACGGAACGATGAAGGACAAACGGACGCCGATGCGTATGAACTCGCCTTTAGATTTTTGTCATTTTTGACGCTTGTCAAAGTCTTGCCAAATTATAGGTTATAATTTTGTGTCAACTTTTGTTAAATACCCTGCGTTTTGGAAGATGATCCCAACTAGCATTTATAGTGGCAGATACGTAACAGCTACTATCAAAGCCACTACAAAGTGGGCGGTGACCATCGGCGGCTACGTCGTATATTCGTAGCTGCTAAGTAACTGCGACCAAAATGGGGAAAGATTTTGAGTAGCCGGGTAGTGTCTTGGGTAGTTTTTGCCACTAAAAGAGGGTAGTTTTTGCCACTATGATGTGTTACTATAAAGTAGCGTACTGGTGAATGCGACTTATCCGTTACGAAGCTTCCTAGTCGCGGGTTCGTGGCAGCCAAGTGTTAGCCACCGACATGTGGAACTTTCGTTAAACTGTTGAACTTTATCCGCAGCGACCTCTTCATGCAATTTCACATTTCATAAAAATAAATATCATGATGGAAAATAATTATGGAAGCCATTATTATTTTTTCGTTATTTGTTATTTACCGTGCGATTTTAACGCCTTTTTAGGTAAATTCAGAACGCAATCAACTTTACTGAATAAAATAGTGGGTTTATATAACAAAATTTTCGAGCGCCTCTCAAAATATTTCAAATTATTATATTATTTGCAATAGAAACTCATGTTTGTAATTAAAAAATAATAATAATTTGCTTGAAACCGGGGTCAAACTTTAAAATATTAGTCCACCGTCAGAAATAACAAAATAACTAAGGAAAAAAGCTTTAATCTAGGTATATTTAGCTTAAAAACGCATAATGTTTGAGCCATTTGGCTGTTCGTCTAAAAATTCATGAAAAAAATATGGCCGTTTAATCCGAAAAATACTTTATAGTTCCATATGCTTCCACAAAGTACCGGGGACAATAACATATTAGGCCAACCCTACCCGTTTGGACCTTTACAATCTTCGGATTGATAAAGTGACAATTGTAGCTATCCAAAGGTGACTTTATAGAAACAATAACTTTTTTGGAACTACATGGTCAACGATTCTTTGGAACCATAAAGTGATTTTTCCAAGAAAGTTCCCTGCGCCACCAAATTGCCACTTAATTGGAGCGGTTCTACACCGATCGCGGTGGCGGCGACTATACATTCCATTGGTGCCACTATAACGTTCCGCCTTGTCCTTTGAAGTTATTTTTTACTTATTGTGCATTTTCTATTATTAGTGTTTCTATATTATTCAGATCTACATGAGGTACTTATAGAGTATTTTAACGCCCACTGTTTTAGCTTTTGTTTTATATTGTTGTTGGTTCTCAAATTAGTTCTCCTCTGAGATTCAGTTTCAGATGAATAACACTACACTCATCTGCAGAAACAGCTTCAATCACTACCTGATTTATGATGTTCATCAGTAGGACTATAGAGAGATGTAGTTTTTGTTTCTGATGTTGATGCATCGGCTCGCAGTGATTCCTTTTGTTTAATTCTTTGGTAGGAAGTACTAGAATATCTAAATTTCTTTTTATTCACCTTAGGGATTTTTCAATTTTTTAATAAAGCTTAAAAGCAAGTAAAAGAAAACACTAAAACAGAGCAGCACCCGATGCAATCTGAGGCAATTACATTTATTAGGTTATATTAAGTTACGGTCACTATAAAGTAGCCGTTTTTGACCCCCGTGACTTTTTAGTGGCAATGGATGAGCGACGGCTACTTTATAGTGACCTAGGAAGGTAGCAGTAACCATTTTGCTACTTTCAATGCTACTATAAATTAGAAGTAACTAGATGTCGTGGCCGCGACTACCCCGTAACTTAAATTGTTACTACAAAGTAACAAAAACTTAATGGAGGCATTATGGTAGCACTTGTTGGTAACCCTTACTTTAAAAAGCTACTATGAAGTTTTTGGTCTTTTATGGTGTCATATTCGAAAATTCGGGTAGTTCCAGCCACTTCTTTAAATTACATTTTTGTGACTTGCAATCGGGGTGTTTATTTTCCACTTTTATGGTAGGTAGGGACTAACCGGTCACTCTCGAAATATACTTCAAAGTGACTATTCCTTATAAAGTAACATTTTAAGTGGCAGAGTGGACCTAGGAACTATACTTTAGGGGCAGTGACATTTTAAAAAGGACTGGGAACTATATTTGCTAGTTGGGATGCATTTTGATTCGTATTATTACGTGTGTTTTGTGTCTTTTGAAGTCAAGTGGAGGAAAAATCGAGTGAAAATTAACTGTAGACCCAGAGCACAGTTTATGGTTAAAGGTTGTCGCCCACTAGACCGCTGCGCGGCGCGGCGCTGGGGAGAGAATTTTTTCCGGCTGCGAAGGAACTGCGCCCACTATAGCGCGCTTTTGAAACGCGGCAACGCTATTTATTAGTTATAGTCGAAGTGTTTTTTACTTACTGTAGTTTAGTTTTTAAAGCAATGAGTTCAAGTACGGACGAAAGCGTATTTTTTGTGCTCTTCTAACAGAGGAAGAGGAAGAGGGGGTGAGGAAAAGTTTGGACTCATACGAATAACAAAAAAAGAAAGAAGTTTGGAGAATTTTACCATCTTTTTCCAGATTTAATAAAAGACAAGATAATTTTTTTCAGTATTACAAAATATAAAGGAAACATTTTACGCACTACTCAATTGAGGGTTTTAGAAGCAAAACACCGAGCATCTCTACTAATCATATTTTTTCAGAAGAGACAAATTACTAATACTTTTGATAATTCTTATTTATTCTGATGTGTATATTAGTTATGTGGTGAAAAAACCCTGATCTTTTTTATATATTTAGGTAATTAGAATTTAAAAATTGGAGATTGTCACTTTTGTTAAAAAGTGGAGATTGCCGGTTTTGCCTCTACACCCCTCAATTATATTAAATCTTTGATAGAACGGCATTTCGTCCATCTGTCTCTAGTGAGACAGATGGACGAAAGTATCACTAGTTCCTAGTCAAAAAGCCAACTGAAAAGACTCGAATGCAAAATTATTTCTCATGTGAGTACGCACACTGCAACGCGCCAAAACGCGGATGACGGAAAAAAGTTGCTAGAGAAGTCTTCCGACTTCTTGACGGAAATCCCGCGGCGCGCTTCTGCGCTGCGCGCTCTAATGTGCGTTGGTCCATTTAAATACATGGCAAGCAGACAAAAGAAATTTCCACATGGCGCTGCGCCGCGTCGCGCCGCGGTCTAGTGGGCGACAACCTTAATACTCGCTGCCCAGGCAGAAAGTCTTATACACCAATGAAGTTGCCATCGATAAAGTTTGTATACCATTTCGTCGTAGATAAGTGCATCTCGTATATGGTAGAAGGATCAAACTAAACACATACTAAAAACTGGAGTAGCTGTAAAATATCGACATCACACGATAGGTAAATAATGGATTTTAGTACTGCAGAAAAATAATGTCAAAAGGTACTGGTTTAAAAAAATTAAGATTACAGTTAATTAATCAACCTTTAAGGTATAAAATTTGGTAGGTGTTATTATTAATAAAATAGTTTGTTTTATTTACCTATGTTGTTTTATTTATTCCTGTGGAATATTACAAATTTGTATTTGTACATAAGTTATATTGATAAATATAATCATAAATGCGGGTAGTTTCATAAAGCTTGAAAGTAAATAATGGTTCTTTTTTATATTTTTTTAGTATGTAGTGTCTTGTTCTTGTTTGTTTTGTATTAACACATACCGTTTTTATTAAATAAAATAACTTGATTACATTTTTTCAGTTTTATACAGTTTTTTTCACAATATTTTGAAGTAATCATTTGTCATCTTGTCAATCAAATTTTAAATATATCCTGCTATGCGTTCCAGTTGTACCAACTTATTTCTTTGTAAAATAAAATAAACTACTTTGAAATTAAAATGACAGACACATCTATCACTGTCAAGGATCTTCTCGATGGACAGACTATAATAGTACTATACTAATTACTAATATTCGTATTCGTCCATAAGAGGTTATGTTTTATGTTCATTTGTAATTCGGTTACCACAGATATAATATAAAATACTACTAATTTTTATCTCGATTATATCGAAAAAGATAATTCGAATTAGTTAGTTTTAATTTACTATAGAATTAGTCGTATTATTTAATTCGAATTTTCCCAACACTAGTTAATTAAAGTTAGAATGCAGGTTCTAAAGATATATTTTGGTTTGGTGATAAAGTCATTTCCTGCTGCAAGCTAGGTATCAACTAAAGATTTAAACCTAAATTTCTAATTTAATATAAATATACATTTATATTAAAAAAAAATTATGTAAGTTACCTTTAACTACCATTTAGCAGAACCTGATGTTCTAATAAAAATTAAAGTAATTTTTAAAAACACGAACTAATAATATTTAAAATTCATTTAAAAATTCGAAAAGTAGTTTTATGTTTCCTGAAATTTAGTTATGTTAAAAACGTATATATTTTGTTTCAAAAAAATATGTGAAACTGAAAAACCTGCAGGCAGAAAGACGCATTAAATCTCGCAGTTAATCAACGTAATGCTTCAATCTCTTACACATAGCTATATCCTACTTGCTTTACTACCAACATTTTCATTTACTAAGGGGTGATATGAAATTATTGAAAGATTTTTATTTGCTTAAATAATAACTTAAAAAATAAAGAAAAAATAGTTTATTTACAGAAAGTTTAAGCTTTCTGGTTTTACCTAATTAATTAATGGAATATCATTTTAATAATTATTCATGTACATACCTAATATAATTTTAACAGAACGTCATCGATTTATAATATAGAAGTAGGTATCTGCTAAAAGCTAGAATGTTCTTAATTAGTTGTGTTTAGACATTTTAAAAATGTTTTTTGTTTCCTCTTAAATATAATAATACAGGATGTCTCAGAAATAACAGCAAGTATTTTAACTGGTAGTATATTTCGACCTTAGAAACACCCCTACGAGTTTTTTTTGCGAAAAAAAATTGTTGAAAATTTAAAATTTTTCTTGACATTTTCCGGGAAATTTTAAAAAACTTTTTAGTACCACTTGTTTATTCTAAAAGTCAAATTTAGTGATTATCACAGCCCCTGTGACATAAAGAAAAGACATGTGGCTATCTATTTCAAAAATTACATTTTTCAATTGTCATATAATAATGGCGGTAGCTATCATGGAATTGAGCGATTCAAAAATTATTATAAATATTTTTTTACAAATGGAAACCCACTTTTTTTATTTCACTAGTGAAAAGATTTTCCAATTCGTTACGTTTTAACTAGACATATTCCTATACCTAAAATAAATCGTTTTTAAGTTATTTAAGATTTAGTTTGAAAACGTATATTTTTCTTGATTTTATCTAATTTCCTTTTAGTGTTAAACAGTCAGACAATTTATTTCCATCTGTCAGAAAATGAATTATTTGAATTTCCTATTCCTATATTATAACTACTGCTGCCTTAAAAGTTTAAAAAGTGTATTTATATAAATATATCTCGTATTTTCGTTCTTTACTGATATCTAATAGTTGGTATTTTAATAATATACCGTACAATAAAAAAAACAGCGCAAAGTTAGCTTGGAAATGATGATCGATAATATACTGTCATAGGCTACTGGTTAAAATCAAGAAAAATATACGCTTTAAAGCTAAATCTTAAATAACTTAAGAACGATTTATTTTAGGTACAGGATCATGTATAGTCAAAAAGTAACAAATTTTAAAAACGAAAGTTACGAAAGCCTTTTCACGAGTGAAATAAAAAGTGGATTTCCATTTAAAAAAAAATGATTTATGATAATTTTTTAATCGCTCAATTCCATGACAGCTGCGGCCATTATTATATGACATTCGGACAATTTAATTTTTGACATAGATAGCCACATGTCTTCTCTTTATGGTACAGTGGCTGTGGCAATCATTAAATTTGACGTTTAGGCTATATACATATTTTTGACAGGCAGTTTTTTTCCTCTAAAAATTATAAATAATATTTTTATTCTCAAAAACGGTTAACCTTAGGTATAGAGTGTTTAATATCAAAATTCATAAAATTTTATAGAGAATTTAAGAATGTAATAAAAAATGGGGTCACCCATTTAAAATAAGAAAATTGCTGTCAACTTCCGGTACTTCCGAAAGTGCTGCCATATTGAAAATATTTTTAATCGATAGATCTTATTGTGAAACAATGATATGCACAAAATCTCGTATCTAGATATTGTAGTTCTCTAGAAATTTTTAACGCAGGCTCAGCCTGGAACACCCTGTATAAATACTTGAATTTTGTCAACCATACATATGTCATGTCATTCAATTTTTACAAAATGTGCATTAGATGTATTCATTCATTCATTATCTAAACAGACCGGGGGCCATATTTAGCTTTGCCGCCCCGGGCCCCCGACAGGCTTAGTCCGCCACTGCATGTTTTGTCCTGGCCGGTTAAAAGATGTCAAAATAGTATTTTTAATTATATCTCAATTTTTTCAAATGGAAAGAGTGTGGCCATTACCATATTTGGAAAAAGCATTTTTTTACGAATAATTTGGTACCTACTACATACTTGATATTTAGTGTCAAATTGTCGTTATGGGCCGCATGTGGTAATAATTCAAACAAACCATATGCAAAATGTCAAAAGTTGACATATGATATGTTATTCTATTCAGAGTGTCATTTTCCGTCGAATAAAATAAACAAATACGGGAGGGTGCCATTTAAAAATCAAAAATTTTCATTTCCGGTAAAACAGGAAGTGACGAAAAACAATTGAATACGACAATCAATCCTGATTTATGTCATATACTAAGATACTAAATGTCGTTTTTTTTATCTAAAAAATTACTTTAAGCTTAATATACTTTTGTGATGCACCCGGTATAATAAATATAAAGTGAGAGCATTGGCCTTATGCAATCCTTAATATCATAAGAAATAACGCCAATTTATACACAGAGGGCAGGATTCAAATTCAGTATGTAGTTAGTTACTGAAGTGAACGTTTTTGGCCCCTTAAACCTATATAACTACATAAACTTTGAATTTCAAATTTAGAGGGAGCAATGTCATAAATCATTTAAAAAAAAACTTTTAACATCCATATTGCGTATATTTCTTGAGTACCTATTTAATTTAAACAGAGTTTCAAAATCGTTTTAGATGAGTTTTTATGGCACTCAAAATGATATTAAAACTTTACAGGGTGTTAGCCTCGGTGTTAGCTCTATGGGCAAGAAAACACGTCTAAAGAAACACGTCTATGAGTTTTTTTTTCGCGAAAAAAAAATAAAATTTATAAATTCTTGAAATTTTTTTTGGATTTAAATTTTTAGTTAAAAAAAACACAATATCTTCATAAAATGGCAAAATAGGTACACTGATAAAAAAGATAGACTTGAACTAAAGTCGTCATCGTTCTTGAAAAAAAAAAATAGTGGCAAGAGAATTTATTTCAGCGTAAAAGAAAATATTTTGCCTGAAGAAAAACTCTCTTAACTCAAGAAAACTTGTTCTCTTGAAAAATTCGAAAATTTCTCTTGAATCTATTTTCATTCAACCAAGTGCTAGTTACTTTGTTTTAAGATAATAACATAAATACGCTAGAAAGTACTTCATTCAAGAAACATGGTCATTTTTCCAATAGCTAAATACTATTTTGATGAAAAATAATAACGACACGCAAAGACGATGACGAAGGACGGTATATACAATCAGTCGGCAGTCCGATCAGTCTCACGTCGCATTTCATAGGTCGCACATCATAGTACGCACGGGTTTTGTTGCTTGGAATTTTCCACTTGGAGTTTTGCATAATTTGCTTTTTAAACGCATATCGTACCTATAACAAATCAGTGATCGTTATTAACATGCATTTGTCATTTTTTATGGACAAATTTTAGGATATATGGATTCTTTAAAGGAGTTTCTGAAAAAATGGAAATTAGAACATTTATTTGCTATATTTGAAGGTAAGAGACATTTACCTAATGCACTTGTTTAGATAATGCATGCGTAACTATAGAATAAGAATATAGGTATCAATTTTTTTATGCAAATAATTACAAAAATTTTAGAATTTCAAGTCGTCGTATTAAAAAAATTCAAAATGTGACCAAAGCTTATAATTTTAATAATTTGTTTGCTTTACTTTGATTAATCGTGATGTAACATTTTTTTGTAATTTGTAGAGTGATGAATCACCCCAAAAAATATCAAGGAGTGAAGAAGCAGAAATAACTACCTACTATCGAAGAAAATAATATCACTTAGACTACTTACTACAGCAGGGCCGGCTCTAGGTCTTTTGCCGCCCTGGGCGATGAGTAATTTTACCGCCCCATGATAGGCGCCCTGATTCTCTTAGGGAAAATTTGAAGTCGAGATCGAGAAACAAACTTTATTTATATCAACATACAAAATCGGGTAACAAAATAAAAAATCAAATATAAACTTAAAAAGTAAACTTAAAAAATGAATCAACGATGAAATTCTTAATTAAAGTGTTTTCGTGCTTTAGACGCAGCAAATTCAGTAAATAGCTGATCAATTTTTAATTTTGATCCAAGTTTATGCTCAATAAGCCACTTAAACTTTCTTGGCTCATAGTTGATCTCAAGTACGTTTTAATTAGTTTCAACTTGGAGAAACTTCTCTCGCCACTTGCAACAGTTATCGACAATGTTAATAAGATCCTGAAGGCTACAACATTAGGGGCAATATTTAGTTGAATCGCCAATTTTAAGATTTCAATGGGAGTTTGTTTGGGTTCCACTAACGTACACAACACAGAGAGTTCATCAGTCAGTTCTGTCGCGTTCACGTCTAAAGCATCTTCATGTTTTAGAACATGTCCTAAATCATGGCAAAAACTCAATATCTCAGCTGACGAAGATTTTTGAAGCAAATGAATATCATATAAAAAGTGGAAATATTTACTGTGCTCTTTTATTTGCTCGAAACGCTGATCGAGAGAGTTTGCAGCTGCGTCTAATATTGGGAAAAAAAAATCTTTTCTTTTGGGTCAACTATAGGTTCATCGGAAACTTCGTAATCAAACTGACGTTTTACTTTACGTGTACGAGGTCTAGTTTTAGTTTCTGGAAAGTGGGCGTCTACATCAATCTCTGTTGCTAATTCTTTAGCATCTACCAAAAAACGGTTGAATGCGTTGTCAGAGCGAAGATTGTTGATATATGTCTTTGTTTTATCCAAAATATTTATTGTGTTTTGTAAGTCCAACTGCTTGCTCTGTAATAATTTACTTATTGGATTTATGTGATTTAAGACGTCGTACCAAATTATAACAGAGCATAAAAATTTAAAATTCTTCAGTTGTTCCAGCAAACCTGAAGCTTCATTTCTTGCCGAAATTTCGATTTCAGGATTTTCAAAAATATTTAGCAGAGCATCATAGATTTCGCCAATTTGATATCTAAACGGCTTAACTGCATCTACTCTGCTTTCTCGTACTACTTAGGGGCTTCAAAGTAAGAGAAGAAATATGTCTCTTTAGGGTATCCCATCGTTGTGCGGATGCTGCAAAGAAAACATAAGTTTTTTGGATAATTCCAAAAAAAATTGTGGCTTCCAAAGAGGTCGATGCCATATCATTAACGACTAAATTTAAAGAGTGACTGCTGCAAGGAACAAAAAATGCCCGTGGATTTATGTTACGAATTCGGCTTTGCACACCTGCCCGTAAACCCCTCATATTGGAGCCATTATCGTATCCCTGACCCCTCATGTGTTCTATTGGGATTTGCATTTCACTTAGTTGATTAATTAGTATCTCAGAAAGTTGAAGACCGGTTGCTTTTTCAATCGGAACAAATCCTAAAAAGTGCTCACATATCTTCACATTGACTTCGTTTCCTACTTTGGAGACAGAAACAAATCTTATTATCATTGTCATTTGCTCTATTTTGCTGAGGTCTGTTTCGCTTCATTGACCTGAGTAATTATATGTTTTTTTATTTCCTCTGACAGTAAGGTGATAATTTCATTCTGTATATTTTTGCCCAAATAATGTACTTTTCTGGTATCGTCACGCATAACTCGATTCACATGTTCTTCCATTATTGGGTCAAATTTTGCGAGTAGCTGGACTAATTTAAGGAAATTTCCATTATTATGTTCGTAAAGTTTATCAGAGGAAACTCTAAAGGCCAAGCAACTTTCACCTAAGCATTGGATAATTGATATAATTCGCTGTACAACGCTGTTCTAGTGTTTAGTTTCAGAATCAATTAATCTTTGGATCAAAGCGTCAATAACTTGCATCTGATTTAACCTTATAGATAGTTCTGACCAGGATTTTTGGGCTAACATGTGGGCAATTGATAGTTCATGTTTTTTCAATGTAACTCCAGTATGTTTCCAGTTGTTGAATCCTTCATTAGATAGATTAGTTTTATTTGAATGAGCAAAGAGTTTACAACAAAAGCAGAAAAGAACATTTTTAGAAGTTGAGTATATTAACCAATTTCTTTTGACGGATTCTCCGTTGCTTAAGACACGGTTAAAATTAAATGAGGTAAATTTTCTCCCGTTTTTATCAAGGGGAAATCTAAAATTGGTTAGTGCTGGTGGTGGCCCTCTCTTCACTAAAAAGACTCTATCTTTATCCATAATTATTTCTGGCCATTTGGCTGGATCAGGATCGATTACTAAATTATTAGTTTCTTCATTACACTCGGTATGACTCTACTAGCGGAAACCTGTCTAATCATTGTCTTATTTTCATCATAATTAAGAATTTCGACTACTGATGATGTACTCGACGTTGCGCTGACAGAGGTCAGCGCTGACAGAGGTTGATCTTCTGGACCTTTATTATTTCTCTTGTTTTCTAGGAAATTTCTATTGTTCTCTCTCTCGCGCAATGCATTGTCTTTCTTAATCAAATTTGTTCACTTATGCCCAAGGCTATGCAACACAACACACATGAGCCTTTTGCGGGTTGTCCCAATCATGCATACAAAGTTCGCATAATAATAAGCTTATTTAAACAATATTTAGTATCGGTTCTATTTATGTTATTGATGTCATTTTCTTTTCAAATCTTTGGCCGATGTTAATAAAAATATTTACGAAATTTTTGAGTTGTAATTGATTTGTCACACTTGGATGTGCTAGCAGGCGCCGCCCCGGGCGGCCGCCCACTTCGCGCCCCCCTTAAGCCGGCCCTGTACTAGAGACTAAGGAAACCTAAATTTATCAGAAAATAATATACCTCGTAATATGCCTGTATATATATATGATATGTAGACTTCTCTTAGATCAAATATAAATTTTAGTTGAGTCAATGGTATTCGCTATTGGTTTAAGAAAAGTGTCTCTTTAATCAAGAAATGTCCCTTTTCAATCAAGAATTTTTGCATGTATCAAAGAGACTATTGTTCTTGTAGCAAGAACTTCTTTGCATATTAATTTTGGGTCAAGAGTGAAATACTTTGGACAGATAGATTCCTCTATTCTCTAAAGTCATTTTTTAAAGCTTATGAAAAGATAGTTAATGCTTTGGGTAAAGAAACGTCGTTCTTGGCCCTATTGAAAAGCGCCAATCTTTTGGGTCAAAGTCATATTCATTTCGATTGAAAGATCTTTTTTTCAGTGTAGTAGATTAAATTTACAAGAAAGAAAACCCAGAAAAGATTCAGCTGTTTTCAAATATACTTTGTTAATGTATGTTTTAGTTAATTTGTTCTACAAAAAAGCATAAGCAAAAAATCTTATAATAAACAAATCAGCTTTATGAAACACAATCTTTTCGAATTAGGCTATAAATGAATGCAGCCACGCAAAGAACGTCACCTGTTTTAATTTAAAACTAGCGAGATTCAGCGAGTTTCGAAAAGGGTCTCGTTCTCAGAACGATCTAAGATACTTGGCCTCGTTTCCCACCGGAAAACAAGGTGCTCGAGGATACTTTTTGTCAAGTTTCCCTGTCTATGTAATGCAGAAAATGCCATTGTGCCCTTTGTTGAACTGCATTTCACATTTTTAAGTTATTTAGACAATTAACTAGTAAGGAATAGTAATCTGTTTGTCTGAAGTATATGTTTGTCAATAATTAATACATACCGTGCTGGCAACTGTTACTTTTGGGTCGGCATTTACATGTGTGGAAGTAAATCGCATAGGGATCTTATTA
The DNA here is from genome assembly GCF_002938485.1 of Sitophilus oryzae. Classification (NCBI taxonomy): domain Eukaryota; kingdom Metazoa; phylum Arthropoda; class Insecta; order Coleoptera; family Curculionidae; genus Sitophilus; species Sitophilus oryzae. The sequence continues at coordinate 98,037 of NW_022146057.1, forward strand.
AGTCGGAGTGAGAGAAATGCGACCGACCGACGCCGACGCGACGCGCGACGGTGTGGTGTTACGGCGTTGCCGATACGCCTTTCCCTATCAAATAAAGTAAAATCTTGATCGCAAACCGCTTTTTTGTAAAATACTTTTTTTTCAAGAGATAACTAGATAAAATCATTAGACATGTTTCTGAGCATCTGAAATAGAATTATAAGGATATCGTTAGGGTGTCATTTTTTTTATAACGAGAAGACGTCAGTAATCGCGGTAATTTAAAAACTCAACTTTTTAACACATAACAGGCCATAACTCAAGAACCATTTTAGATATTGAAACTTTTTTTTTATTTTCAAGATCGGATATTTTACAATATGTTTACATAAGAAAAATTCGATAAGGTTGTTTTTGCAATTCAAAAATTGTAAACCATCCATCCATTTACTTTTAGAGCATAGCAATGTTCAGCAATCGTGTAATTTTTTTATTCATAAAGATTTTCTCATACTGTCTACAAAGAAAATACAGCAGAAATATTAACAAAATTCTTGAAAAAACTACAATCTATTATTTCCAATAGATTTCGAGATATCGATTTTTGAATTCAGAGTTCTAATAGCGCGACCACTATCGAACACCCACTCAATTCCCCAAAGTGTTTCTAGCTTGCACTTAAAAAAATTCAAGCTATAGGGAAAATTACAACGACTCGTTAATAAATAAACAAATTAAGTATCACGAGACGTAATTAAATCGTGAAGCTGAACGCATGACGTACGCCTTTCCTTGGAACTTTAAGTACTGACCGAGGTATTGATTGGGTCGATCGGTCAACTGCGACAAATCTGCTATATCCCCTTCCACGTCTCTTAGCGATGTGCACAGTTTCTCGGTTTATTTCATACGTTTGGCAACGTGTTTACTGTCCTCTCTTTGTTCAGTACATTATAAACGCATTGTACTCTTCTTACATACGGAAATCTCGACCCAAGACTAACCTTTGCCAGCCCTTAGTATAATGCTTCATTTAGTACTTATTAATACATATAATGCATGGGTGACTAGTGTTTTTATAAATTAAGGGTCAGTATATTATATTAATAATGTTTATATGTAGTTGCTGTAAATATAAAGCTATCTCTCAGAATATACAATCTTCATTTATTATAATTATTTGATGAATTATTTATTATTAAATATATTATTGATCTTTCTATAACTTATCTCTAAGTATTATTTATTCATTCAGACTGTGTTTCGGAGGAAAAATTTAGTAGAGGACTCTATACATTCATAGGTCTCTAAATTGGTAAGCTGAGTGTTTTGATTAGACATCTTTTTCTTGCATGTTTTTTTTATTTTGTATCTAATGGCAATTTTTTCCTGTTTTGGTTGGGGGCAGAGTTCCAGTAACGTTCATCTGCACAAGAAGGGATGGCAAAAGTATCTTACATACGTTAGTTCTGTTTTGTGACTTTTTATTAACCTTAAATATTATAATTATAAACATTGGTTTTATTAGATTTATTAATATTTACTAACGATTGATTTTTTTACAAAAGTAACTGTAATAGACTATTATAAAAATAGTTTGTAAATTCACTGTCATAAAATGTTTTTATTTGTTGTTACTATATAGTAATAGCACAAAAAGTTGGCGATTTTAAAAGATAAATTTATAATGAATAAGTAAATTTACTATGAGATACACATTTTTTAAATAAATTTACAAAGAATATTGGTGAATATAAAGATATACATATTATAACATATTTACATACTTGCCACAAATCAGTCATACAGCGATTTTACAAACGAGTTGCAAAACTAAAAACGCAACCCTCAATATTGTTTTTAAATTCACAAATTATTCTTTTCCGTGTAGAGGTAGTAATTTTCAATTAGAAAAACCACTGATATTTTGCTGTGTTTCATTTCCATGCAACATATCATTTAGGAACACCCTGTGTATTCATCTAAAGAATGCGTTTGGTTTATTAATAAATCGGTGACGGGTTACACTCTCCACAAACACATTTTTTTGTGTTGCGTTTGTCAGACACATTCAAAATTTGTTTGTTGCGAGAATGAAAAGGGGATAAAGTACGAGAAGTATTTTTCTTCATATATTACATCCCCCATTGCGTGACAATCACCATCTAAACTTCCATTATATCCATCGGATCGAAGGACATGAATAAATGTCCTTCAATTAAACAGATCTCACATTTTCACTTCACAATCATGCTAATGATAAGTTTAATAATGCAGTATATTTTGAAAATTTGGCTTTCTTTTTGAAGTGAAACTTTTTTACACGTCATAGGAGTAAAAATTGAAGGTCGTGACACACGAGACGCGAGAGGAAAAGCGGTAACGTTGACTTTTTGTATTTGGAGCGTCGTAACTCGGGCCCTATGTAAGGTAAGGGGCCGAAACTCTCGGAAAGTTATGAAGAAAATTTTTGTTCAAAAAACGTTGTTCAACGAAAAGTTACGATAAGTAGTTTCTGAGATATACATTGAAAAAAATATAAGTAATTTTACAAAAAAAAATATTGTTATATTATAGTATTTTTAATAAGAAACTTGTAAAAATAAGGTATTTTTACATAGTTTCACAAAAAAATGTAATTTTGCAAAACAGTTTATTAATATTAAATGATTATTACAAAATGATATTATTTTCACAATGAGTTTTGAGTTTAAAAATTAAATTTAAATTAGAAATACAATCTTCTAGTAAAATTGCATGTATCTAGACATATCCACAATACTTGTGTAAATTTATCATAGTATATGTATTTAGTAAAAAATGACGCAACTTCACGTGACTAAGTATTCAATTAAAAACGTAGTTAGAAGGAAAGACGAAGAACAGTTCCGAAGAAAGTCTCAGAGCGTGGGTGATTAGTGTTTTTATGATTTAAGGGTAAATATATTATATTAATTATGTTTATATGTAGTTTCTGTAAATATAAAGCCAGCCCTATTTAGAAAACGCAATCTCCATTTATTATAATTATTTGAATTATAACTTTAGCGATTTTTTTATGTAATAGTTATTAACGTAATAAGGCCGATAAACAACAAATAACGGCCGGGCTGAAGTTTGTGATCCGAGGCGATAGCCGAGGATCATAAGCAGCCAAGGCCGTTATTTGTTATCGGCCGTGTTGCGTTCTAGATTTTTCGTCATACTGCAGATTTTTTAGAGCAATAAACACTACTATTTAATAACAAATTTTATTGAACAATAACACAAGTAAGGATAAAAATACATAATGTCTTATACTAAAATTCATTTTTCATGATAATGAACATGGAAATTAAAAGTGCACTTGTTGTTCTTAGAAATCTGTAATCCTTCCCAGGGATTTACAGATTTTATAGAAGAAGATGATGCTACTGAAGAATGGCAAATATTTGTATCCACTAAAGACACATTATTTTTGGAGCTATCATGAAAAAAGTTGATTTGTTATTTTCATTTTTGAAACTGATTTTTCTATGTAAGTTTCTGCCACTGTTGAAGACTCCCATCCTCCTAGCTCCTTTAGCGATAGTAAATCACCACCATTTTCGGCGAGCATGGTTGCTGATGATCTACGAAATGAATGCCCTGTATAACGTTCTGGATTCTCCAAGTTCAAAAATTTTGCAATTTTCTGCGGTACGCTCCCGATGGTATGTATACCGACGATTTGCTTAACACACTTGCCTTTCTTGTAACCAATGAAAAATTTTGGATTGTCAAAGTTACGAGGACGCAGGTTGATGTATTTTTTGTATAAACCATAGGCATCAAACAGAAGGCCCGTTTTTGGAATAAGAAATTTCCTATCTTTCTTATTTTTAGTATTTCTTAATGAGACAAGAATATTTTTCTCCGAATCTTCGAAATCATCAACTGTGAGTGACCAAAGCTCGCTGCGCCTACAAGCTCCAAGAATACCAAGCACCAATACAATTTTTTCGAGTAACCAGGTGTAATCATCGGCATCCAGTAGAAAATTATTTATGTCATTCTCCGACAGAACTTTGGCTTTTTTGGTGAATAACCTTCGTTTTTGCGCCTCAGAAACATGAACAGTTTACCAAATCTATGAACAAATATAATTTAGATGAGTATGATTAAATATCGAAGAATATAATGGCTTTTTACCTTGATATGTCGATGTTTTCATATACTCTCAACGCAAGCTTCAGCATGGATATCTTTGTCCACAGTGATGTAGGAGAATACATTTCAGACATTCTTTTAGCATAAGCTAGCAATACCGCTTCATTTACGCTGTTTATACTTCTATCCTGCCGCCACTTCAAAAAATTGTCATATTCCTGCTGATATCTCTCTGGTTATAGTCGGAAGTAAATTTTGAGTAGCCGCAGCCGCTTCCTCCTGTATTTCCAACGGAATTTCTCGCGACATCTCGCTATGGTCTATTTTCCCAATTTTTGAAAAGTCCAACTGACAATAAATAGTCATTGTTGCAGGTGACAGACGTTACGATTACCTTAGAAACTTAACGGCCGCCGGCCGTTATGATAACGTCCGGCGGACGTTATATGCATCTTTTCCATTCTGATTTTGCTTATGTTATAATAATATAACAATATAGTATGACGAAAACATAATTGTCCCATGATCTCTCTATATCAACATATCACAAATATTATTTATTCTTTCAGATTGTGTTTCGGAGGACAAATATAATAGAGGACCGGAGTAGAGGACTCTATACGTCGATAGTCTCTAAGTTGGTAAATGTACTACTGTTTTGATTAGATACCTGTTTCTTGCCTGTCTGGATAAAATTGATAGTTAAGAAGTAAAACACATCCGGGGGTACTCCGCGCCCTAGCCACTGATATTATATTAAATACATCCCATTCCATACCTTCCATCTAATTCAAACATTATTCGGATCTATTGGTTAATCTTCAACAACTAGCTGGTGTCACTTGAAATAAGTATATAGGGGCTTCCCCGGACGCAAATCTGCAGCTAAACAGATTCGCATCCCTAATAGTAAAAAGACTCGCATCCTTAATAGTCATAAAGACTCGCATCCTAGAAGTCAAAAGACTCGCATCCTTCGCATCCTTAATAGTCATAAAGACTCGCATCCTTAATAGTCATAAAGACTCGCATCCTTCGCATACTTAATAGTCATAAAGACTCGCATCCTAATAGTCAATAAGACTCTCATCCTAATAGTCAATAAGACTCGCAACCTAATAGTCAATAAGACTCGCATCCTAATAGTCAAAAGACTCTCAACCTAATAGTCAAAAGACTCGCAACCTTCTTAGGCATAAGACTCGCAACCTCCAAATGTCAGCTCTGTGACAAAACACAACACAACACTACTTTACAGCCGGCCGGCCCGTCTACTACTGACTCGCCGGCAAGCTAAGCCTGTCCTTACATCACAATTTTACCTAATCGCAAATATTTACATCGCTTGCCAATGAATCATACTATTTTCTCTAATCGACTTTCAAATTAATAGAGTGTTCTAGCATTACTAGATAAATAAATAGAGAGTTTCCGAATTATAAAACCATTATTATAACCAACTTATTTTTGAAGTTTTACACAAGCTTTTTTATTTTGCATCTAATGGCAATTTTGTTCCTATTTTGGTTAGGCTCAGAATTCCAGTAAGGTTCTTCTAGACAAGAAAAGATTGCAATGAGTATCTTACGTTCTGTTTTGTCACTTTTTATTACCCTTTATAGTAAATATTATAATTATAAACACGTGTTTTATTAAATTTATTATTATTTACTAACGCCTTGTGAATTTACAAAAGTAATTGTAAATTCACTATAATAAAATATTTAAATTTGTTGTTACCCTATAGTAACAGTACAAGAAGCGATTTTAGAAGATAAATTTACAATGAATAAGTAAATTTACTATGAGATACATTTTTACATAAATAGAACAGATTTTTTACATAAATTCACAAGGAACATTGGTGAATATAAAGATATATTATAACATATTTACATATATGTCACAAATTAGCCATACAACGATTTTACAAACGTGTTGTAAAACTAAAGATATATAAGAATCGCTTTTAAAACGTCCTTCAACGTTATGCGGTGCTAGTCGCCTTTGATTGCGTTCATTCCAGTCTCCGTCACGCAGATCCCTTGAGCTCATCACCTTCTTGACACCCTCCATCCAGTTTGTCCTTGGTCTTCCCCGTTTCCTTCTCTTTTGTGGCAGCCAGTTTAGTACCTTCTGAGGCAGTCGCGTGTTGTCCATCCTTCTCACATGTCCATACCGCTTCAGTTGGGCACTCTCTATTTCCTCTACTATAGTTTTTTGTCTACCCATTTTATCCCTGATTATTTCATTTCGTACTCTATCCAGCCTTGATGTTCGTGCTGATCTCCTTATCGCGTCCATTTTTATACCGCCAGCAATTTTCTTTTGTTATTCTCTGTCAACCTCCATTGTGATTTCCCGGATTTATCAAAAGTAACGCCTAGGTATTTGTATTCGTTAAATGTTTGTATGTATTCATTATCTAGTTTTATTGCCGTTTGATCCGATCCAATGCAGAGATATTTAGTTTTTGCGATATTCATCTCAAGTCCCCAAACTTGGTATTCCTCTTTAAGTTTTCGTGTCATATATTCCAAGTCATCTTTGTCTCCTGCAATAACTTGGTCGTCGGCGAATTGCAAAGTGTATAAGCAAGATTCTTCACTTATTGCTATGCCCATGCCTCTACACTTGCTTTTCCAAAGCTTTAAAACTTTGTTCACATATATTTTAAATAAAGTTGGTGACAGGCAATACCCTTGTCTTAATCCTTTTGATATTTTAAATGGTTTTGATACTTTATTTCCAGTTTTTGTCGAGGAACAAAAATTTTTATATATCTTTTGCATCGCTGTTATAAGTGTGTGATTTAATCTGGTTAGTTTAAGAGATTCCCACAAATTAGTGATAGGGACGCTATCGTATGCTTTCTGGAGATCGACAAACATTAGGTGTATATCTTCATTTATAGCTATTTTCTATTCTATGAGAAGTTTCAAACAGAATACATTATCAGTGCAGGATCTCCCAGCTCTAAAACCTGATTGTTCTTCTTCTTCTTGATCTTTGTATCGTCTTCAATTAGGTCTTTTAATACTCTACCATATATTCTGCTTGTTGTGCTTGTTACCGATAATTCCCTATAATTCGAGCATTGTTTTCTGTCGCCTTTTTTATGGATAGACGTTATGTATGCCATTTTCCATTCCTCTGGTTGTTCTTCGCCATTTACGCGTTTGTTGAAAATATATCTAAGGCATGTTATTAGTCCATCAGAAGCATATTTAATAAGTTCAGCATTGATACCCGCTGGTCATGATGCTCTACCATTTTTTAGTTGTTTGGTAGCGTTTTTCACCATATCCTTCGTTACTAATACTTCCTCCCCTTGTATATCTATTTATATTCGGTGTTCTTCTTCACTGATAAGAAAGGTAGACTTGAACTAAAGTCGTCATCGTCTTGAAAAAAAAATTAGTGGCAAGAGAATTTATTTTAGTGTAAAAGAAAACATTTTGCCTGAAGAAAAACTCTCTTAACTCAAGAAAACTAGTTCTCTTGAAAAATTCGAAAATTTCTCTTGAATCTATTTTCATTCAACCAAGTGCAAGTTACTTTGTTTTAAGATAATAAGAAAAATACGCTAGGAAGTACTTCATTTAAGAAACATGGCCATTTTTCCAATAGCTAAATACTCTTTTGATGAAAAATAATAACGACACGCAAAGACGATGACGAATGACGGTATATCAATCAGTCGGCAGTCCGTATGTCGCATTTCATAGGTCACACATCATAGTACGTACGGGTTTTGTTGCTTGGAATTTTCCACTTGGAATTTTGCATAATTCGCTTTTTAAGCGCATATCGTATAACAAATTAGTGATCGTTATTAACATGTATTTGTCATTTTTTATGGACAAATTTTAGGATATATGGATTCTTTAAAGGAGTTGCTAAAAAAATGGAAGTTAGAGCATTTATTTGCTATATTTGAAGGTAAGAGACATTTACCTAATGCACCTGTTTAGATAATGCATGCGTGACTATAGATGGAATAAGAATAATAAATAAGCAAATAATTACAAAAAATTTAGATTTTCAAGTCGTCGTATTAAAAAATTCAAAATGTGACCAAAGCTTCTAATTTTAATAATTTATTTGCTTTACTTTGATTAATCGTGATTTAACATTTTTTTGTAATTTGTAGAGTGATGAACCACCCCAAAAAATACCAAGGAGTGAAGAAGCAGAAATAACTACTATCGAGGAAAATAATATTACTTTACTTACTACAGACCAGGAAAACCTAAATTTATCAGAAAATAATATACCTCGTAATATGCCTGTATATGCTGTATAGACTTCTCTTAGATCAAAATAAATTTTAGTTGAGTCAATAGTATTCACTATTGGTTTAAGAAAAGTGTCTCTTTAATCAAGAAATGTCCCTTTTCAATCAAGAATTTTTGTGTGAATCAAAGAGACTATTGTTCTTGTAGCAAGAACTTCTTTGCATATTCATTTTGGGCCAAGAGTGAAATACTTTGGACAGATAGATTCTTCTATTCTCTAAAGTAATTTTTTAAAGCTTATGAAAAGATAGTTAATGCTTTGGGCAACAAAACGTCGTTCTTGGCCCTATTGAAAAGCGCCAATCTTTTGGGTCAAAGTCATATTCATTTCGAATGAGAGATCTTTTTTTTTAGTGTTCTATAAACTGTGGTCGCTGTTCTTCTAGGAGTTCGTGATAATATTCCACCCATTCTTTTGTTGATATCACAGGGACTGTAACTTTAACTTTGAACGAAAAAGCGAATGGTAAATTTACTACAATAATCTGTGGCAAGAAATAACCCTCAATATTGTTATTTAATTCACGAATTAATGTTTTCAGTGTATATTCCACATATTTTTCATACATTAAAAACTGCCTGCCCTAGAACATTTGCTGCTGAAATCGGGCCTGATTAAAAGCATCATTAAAGTTGTAAATTCCATCTCAAAGCCGGAGCGTTGCAGGCTCGTATATATTTTTAGAAGAAATTATAAAGACATGGGTTGTTTATATGTAAATCTTCTTTATCATGCCGGAGGAGCAAGATGGCTTTCCGAGCTAATGTCTTAATGTCTCCCAGTTAAAAGCAAAACTTTTGATGTAGTCGAAGGAAGGTGCGACATCGGAGAATATGAGGAGAGATATCTATTTTCCGATTCTCTTTGGCTCTAAGGGTCGCGTTTTCCCTTAATGCCTCCGCATTTTCAATGGCATATAGTTTGAAAGGGTGATGAGAACTTAAATAGTCACAGCATCTTTGGATTAGAGTAATAACTTTTTGTTGTAAGTTGCGTTAATTAAAAATGGATATTAATGATGTAGTTTATTTGAAACCTGTTGTAAAGTTGTACATAATCACATCCTTAATAAGATTGTGTTCTCCGTGTTTTTTTTAAAGCCTCCCATTTTTGACATATTGCGGTGACTTTTTAAAATGTTGGAGAAATTATAAAAAAATATGGTAAAGATTAAAAAGAAAACGGCTGCTCTCCGTTTGGTGAACAGTAGGTATAGGTTCATTTAAATGTTTTTGCATTTTGTTGCCCACCACTTAATTTAAGCCAAGTTAATGTAATCTTTAAAAAATGAAGAATATTACCACAGGTTAAAGATATTCTGTAATGATATATCTCAAATATTAAAATACCAAAATTTAATAAAAAAATTATGTAGGTACATTTATTAATAATTGATTTTTTACCTATCTCTTCAAGTTTTCATCTTATAATTTAGACCTCATTTATCACTATACCCATGGAATGTTGATAGATAATTTTAGATTTTTAGCCGACCATACCAACAGGTATGGTAGGCTATTAAGATCAGCAAAAAATTTTTTTTTTTTAATTTCACTCAAAATGAGTTATTTGGGTCATAAATGACGTAAATACAAAATATTTTCATGGCGTCTGTCTGTCCGTCTGTCTGTCCGTCTGTCCGTCTGTAACACTCAAAAGTCAAAAATCGCTAAACCGATTTTAACCAAATTTGGCACAAAAATACTGTGGCTTCCGAGAATCTGGCCATTAGTTTTTGGTGGGGGTGTTGGTTGGTAAGGGGGTATGGAAGGGGGTTAAAAATTAAAAAAAATCGTAACTCCAAAATTACAGTAGCTAGAGAAACGCGGTTTTCAATTTAAGATTAGGAATAATAATTGCAACAAAATTTGTAATAACATCAAAATCAGTCAAAGTCGCAGTTTTTGAGATAAAGAAAATTGCTTTTTATTAACATATTTTAGTATGGCTAGCTATACGTGCCCCCCGGCGCCAATTTTTTTAACATATGTTTGTAACATAAATATGTACAAAATGTACAGGTGGTAAAAATAATAATATTTCAAGACCATTTGTTTACAAAAAGAAAACTATTTAAACATTTGTAAAAGAGTATACCAATTAAATACCGTATGATCGAGAAAAAACGGCGTCAACCATGGCTATGAAATGAAGATCGCTGTCATTTTATATGTAAATTTATATAGGAAATGTCATCGATCGTCATTTCCCAGCCAACTGGACGCCATTTTTTTTCGATCATACGGTATAACCACCATTATTTCCGCCCAAAAATTAGTTAATTACATTGTTTTAATTAATAAATATTCTAAATAAATGTGGATCTAACTCAGAAATCAATATAATAATAAGTTATGAAAATGAAGGTCTCTATTGTTGTAAATAAGCATTCGTTAAAAAAATGAAATAAAGTTTATAAGGTCTTACTTTTTACCACACTGTCTAATACACATACAAAATTCAGTTTTTTAGTATTTGGAGTAACAAAAAATAATTATATAGTTTTTTTTTTTATTTTTTAATGAAATAAGCGACAATATTAGCACTCAATATGTATTCTTTGAAAATATGTTACATCTTTAAAAATAATCTAAAATGTCAATATTCCATGGGTATAATGATAATGCAGGTCTAAATTTTAAGAAATCGCATTTTCTACGAAAACTTGAAGAGATATGTAAAACAAGGTAAAATACAATTTGAGAGACAATTAAATTGTGCATCTGATTTTCGTAAAATATACAGGGTGTTCTATTTAAATTAAACAAGTTATTTCCGTTTAAAGCTATAGTAATTATTTAATATAAATTTTTAAACACTCTGTGTAAGGTAGTAGTTTGATAATTGTTGCAACACAATATCTGATTAATAAATAAACTTCAGTAAATATTTAGTAAAAAACATACCTTTGGAGAAATGAAGCCTTAAAATATTGTTACTGCAATTTCATAAAATTTTAAATATTTCAAAAACGGTAAGGTTTAAGTGTGATAAACCTTAATCAAATTTACCTTTATTTCAATGGTAGAATCTAGAAATAGAATAATATACAGGGTGTTCCATTTAAAAAGTACATACTACTATAATATTTTTTATTTATTTGGGATACTCTGTATCTTGTAAAAAATATTTTTAAATTGTAGCTCTAATAGTCCTTCAACGAACCCAAAACTTACAATTCGTAAAAATCTAATCATTTAGCTACAATACTCCGTGTCGTATGTGGTGAACAACCCTGTTTTTCATCAACGTGCGGACCTACTTTGAGACTGACCTCGGTAAGCAACCCTCCCACCATCCCACTCCACTATATACTCCAGTTTCCACCGTTGAGCCGTTTTTTTTCCTTTTCCCATCGTTCGTCCGGATCCGTTCGTTCGATTTTCTCTATATACGGCAGAGCGTCGCGACGCGGGCACCCTGTCTGATATATCGCCGCGGCGCAGGCCACGGCGCCGCGACGCTCCGATTGCATCGGCTCGATTGGTCGATCAGTTTCCAATACATCGAGTAAAATCGGCGATCGGCTACGCCCATTGGTCGCCGATTAATTGTTTATCGAAAATTGAACTCCAATAGGTACAGTGGCTGAGGGCAGGTTTGGGAACGTTTTGATTTTAAATCGAATGGTTTAAAAGAGAAAAAAATTATTGTAAGTACATAAGAGGATGCGTGGGAATAATAGGAGTATATAGGTATAAGCTGTACCAATTAAACTTTTAGTTACGTAATCCAGGGCGCGATTTTTAAATTTATTATTGCCAACCATAGACATATTTAGCGCTGGGCTGACTAACTGGAATTTAAATTTCCCGCTGGGGATTCAGGTGGTAATTCTGCTGTAAAAAATGTCAAGTTGCCACATTATATTATATTATTTATTCGATTTGGCACTTTAGTTTTGTATTATGAGTTTTTGGTTTAAATGAATTAAGTTGTGATTAGTGTTGCACAAGAGTCTTGAAAAAGTCTTGCAAGATCAAGACTCTTGCAAGAAATTCAAGACGAGACTTTCAAAATTTCTTGTCGTGAATTTCAAGACAAGACAAGACTTTAATATGCAAGAAATTTCAAGAGTCTTGCAAGATTTCTTGAATTCAAGATTTCTTGAAAGTTAGAAATGACACATTTTTTTAAAGTGACAATTAGGTCTTTGCGCAAGCTATGCCGGGTTTATACAACATTTACATAGTCGTAATCACAATCATAGTCATAATCATAAACGTTAAACTATCCACTTCTTATAAACCTGTTGACATCTACCTACCATGAACTTAGCCTTTAATTATGTTACCCAACTTCACTGATATAAAAATTATGATTATGAAAATGTTCTATAAACGCACATTAAAATTGCGTTGTGATTATGACGCTGATTAAGACTGTGATTATGATTACGACTTATGCAAATGTTGTATAAACCCGGCATTAATATTGACCAGTGTTCATTTTTTTCTATCAAAGCCAGTGTTTTAGAGTTGAGAATGAAATAAAATAAAGCCGAGGCAACAAACCGTATATTGGTAATTGTTAAATACACAAAATTATATTGGTATAATGGTATTATAAAAAAACTAACGGTAGTTGAAACTAATGGTGGGCAGTGGCGGCTCGTGGCAAAAAAAAGGAGGGAAGCAATAATAGAAAAAAACACCCCCCCCCTGTCAATTTCGTTAAAAAAATCCTAAAACGTTATGCATCTAAGAGGACAAAAAAACTTTTCAAACATTTTAATGGGGACCAAACAGCACAAAATTTGAATGATTTTAAAAAAGAAATGACTCGGATCTGGTGTAACAAAAAATGTATACTAATCACGCGTCTAATCCTATTTTTTGTTCTTAGTGTGATGCACTATTTTCTGCTGCCTACAGTAATAAAATAATCCAAAATACAAAGGTATTTTGTAATTTAAAAAATGTACTTACCAAAACAAACTTTCTATTTCTTATATAACAGGTCGATTCTTCGGGATTTTAAACTTGCAAACCGGTCGATTATATCTTGTAGCGTTTTTTAAACCACTACCACTGCGAACGGCAGCTTTTCATCGGAGAGCAGTCGTGGATAAGGTATTTCACTAGAGAGAAAATTAATCAGTAATAATTATCAAAAGATATATAGATATTGGGCGCCAGGCATGTACAGAGAAAGAAAACACAGTTGTGTATTACTTAAAACTAATGATTATATTTATTCGTGATGAATTCTGATGGTAAATATCATTGTACAATTTTAATAATTATTATAGTGGTTATTTGTTGAGTAAAACTATGTATGTAAATATGTTCTATGAAAAGACTATGAGAAAATACAATGCGTGTAACATTATAGAAAATATAAGAAAAGTAGCATTACTTTATTTAAATTGTTAAATTTTATGCAGTGTTAGATCTGATGTGTTGCAACCTGTAGATTCTAGAATCTATGTCTCGTTATTCATCTGTTAATATAGCGCAATAATAATATCTATAGAAAGTAATACTATTACAAGGCGTAATATAATGAAACCTAAAATCTAAATCACATTGTAACTACTGAATCGACATAAATGTTCTTAATAATCTAACCACTAAATATAGTCTGTACGATATTATTTAAAATGTATGTTACTGTTTAAGACTGAAAATATAGAAAATCTAAAACATAAAAACTAGAACGTAAATCTACACTTGTACACAGCTGTTCTTTATGTAATCTTGCTTCAAACAGTAGCAGCGCGAGGAGGTCTAGCATCTCTGTACTGTCTGTCGGCGATCCAGGCTTAGAAATGGGGTTGAAGCAGCACGGGGCTCAAGCCACATCCACGCTGGGGCACTCTATGTGTAAGACAAATCAATCCTACTGGGGACACTTGTCCATGGGACATCCGTCCATAAGATAGTGGCACAAGAGAACACTACTAGGACCATGAAAAATAGTCCATACCTTGGACACTTGTCCGTAAGACAATGTCCGTCCGTAAGACCCTCGAAATACTTCTGAGGGCTCAATAAATAATAAACAATCTGTCCTTTCTTCCAAATGACATTCTGGAGGACAAAAGCAAAGGGACGCCAACGTGCCAGCCAAATACAAATACAAGTTGGGACATCCGTAACTCTACCCTGTAGCTTCGAAATGGCAGCTGATTCAGATAATACAGCCAGATTTAAATGACCACCATTTCTCAACACTGGGACTAATGGCGTCTAAGATGCCGAACGGTCCAACCAAAAGTGAAGTTAGATCACAGAGAATTGACAGAAGCGATGTTGACAGCGCGCGCTCCCACAGAGCGATACCATAAATCCTTACAGCCGTAGCTACTGATTAGGCTTATAGCAAAGAGTAGATAAGACAAGAGACGACACTTCGCGCGGTACCTTTCATGTTTGAGTGGTGGGGAGAGTGACCTCGTCTCGCTTGTCCCTTTAAATTTTCGTAATTTTTTTGCGGGAAATTTAAAATAGACTATTATTAAAACTTGCCTGTATAGCTTATAAATAGTTACTGTATGGGTAAAGAAATAAATAGAAACGAAAAAAAAATGAGTTTTCTAAATATTATATAAAATAAATTATAATTAGAAACATATTTGTCGGGGAATAAATATAATAAAAGCAATATTTTGTATATCGTTTGTAAACAAGATAAAGTGACCAAGTCGATTTGTAAGAAATGTTTTATTTAGGTGTATTTTTTTTACATATGGACTTGAACAAGTGTAAAATCACAATGTGGAGTTTATGTACAAAAAAATAGAGTTGCTCAATTTTTTTTTGTAAAAATATATTACAAGCTTCTAACCATGTCTTCGATCTTAGTTTAATAACTTCTTTAAGTCTTCTTTCTTAGTTTAATAACTTTTCAGGATCCTTTGGAAAAGAGTGAAATATTATGTTTGTCGAAGAATAAGACCTATTTTTGCAGTCTTTGTAAGCACACACATTGCCACCATCTCGTCTTTTCCTGCTACTCGTGTCCTGTTCAGTATTCATATTTAACAATATTTACAAATTAGTACGCAACAAAAACGATACTAAAATTAAACCTTAAAAACTCTCAAAACGATAAGATATCGAAAAACTCTGAAAACACACTTTAAAAAGGCAAAAATGCAAGAAAACAACTAATCAGATTTGTTTATGTTTAAGCTTGATTAGCACAGCTGATTAGCGTCCTAAAATCATAGGTTATATTCAGTTATATTTTAGATTAGATAAAATACGCCGTTGTCAGATTTTGAGATTTTATCTGTTTATCATTGAAATCGATCAACTTAGTCATTCTGTTTCTTTGATATTATCAGTACATTGCGAAAAAAGAACCTAAACCAACCTAAACTAAAAATTTACATTTCCGTATTAACATACGTTACTTATATCCTTCTTATATTATTCATTTATTTTCAGAAAATCTTGTTTATTTTTCAAAGAAATATACTTGGCAACAGACAAAATGGGACTTGATGGGACCTTTAAATTTTAATATATCTCCGTCTCTCTCGCGAAATTCGACTTCTTTGTTCACTGTCGTCTCTTGTTTTATCTACTCTTTGCTTATAGCTGGGAACGTAAAAATTGCGCGTCAAATAAACTATCCGGCTTGAACGAGAGGGAATCCGGTGATGATAGGCCAGACATCATATATTATATATAAAAAAAAACATGTAACGAACTAAAAACGTTACAATCTTCATAGAAGGGTTTAATTAATTTGAGTAAGTCTTTTAAAAGTTCTTTTTCAATTGAAATTGTGGCCAAGTTATTAAATCTTTCTTCAGTGATTGTATGTCGCAAATAGGTTTTAATTCTATTTAAACATGAAAAACTTCATTCAACGGAAACGCTGGTGGAGGGAATAGTCACTATTAAACAGAATAATTTGTATGACTCTTTAAAAACTTCGCTATTACTATACCGAAAAACAGTAAAAACACGAAAGACAAAGGTTAGGTTTTGTTACGTCCGAAAAAGCACATAGGAACCAAGTTTTGCCGATGCTTCCAGCCCGTAATACACTAGACAAAATTTCAGGCAAATTACACAGGTGAGACATGTTTGGTTGCCTATTTTTGGGCTTTATTTATTGTCGAACGGAATCATATTGCGTCATTGTAAAATTTGTTGCCGTTTGATCGAGTCGCGTGGCGTCTCGTTCGGCACGCGTTCGGCTAGAAACTTATGAAAACTAAATCGGCGTGTTCAGTTTTGGCTAAGTACGTTTAGGTTAAAGTGATATGATAACTCGGATTCCCCAAAAATTAAGTGATGGAAGAGTAAAAAAGTAAAAATTGGTATATTTTATTTTTATTAAAAATAATTGTATTACTTTTATCTGAATTATTTTAGAGGAAGCAATGCTTCCCTTGCTTCCGCTGACGAGCCGCCACTGATGGTGGGTTCGTGGAGCACGCTATTTGCGCTATATGGTACTAATTTTCATGCACGAAATTGCTCCGCGAACAAAAAGTAGTACCTATCAAATAGCGAAAATAGTACACTCTACTTCCATAATTAAAAAATAAAATAAATACCATAAAAAATAAAAGTAAACAAACGGGTAACCAAAATAGAACATAATTTACGACGATAAAGGATGCTTTCTATGAAATAAAATATAGAAATATTATTAACTTTTTGTTAGAATGTAAAATTTTTCAAGACAAGAAATTTCAAGAGTCTTGCAAGACAAGACAAGACTTTGCCATTCAAGAAATCTGCAAGACAAGACTTTGAAAATTTCTTGTCTTGAATTTCAAGACAAGACAAGAAATTGATTTTTAAGGCAAGAATTATTGTCTTGTGCAACACTAGTTGTGATACTTTAAGCTTAAAAATTTTTACCCTCAGATCTTGCTGTGAAACACTGTTCTTTTTAGAACCTCTTTTAGTGCGAACTGTACAAAATAGCTTAATAGCCAATGCAAAAACTCATCGCAACTTTATTAGAATATTCTGAACGGGAAAGCATTTGGTATGATCTATATAGGATTATAGACGTTAAGAAAAGACAGCTATACAGGGTGGTGCAAACTGTATTCCTGAAAGTTCGGCAGCATATTTTACAGATAAAAGTAAGTAAAAAAGTTCATATAAATATATGTCCTAAAATGCTTAGTTTCGGAGACAGGTTGTAGAAGTTTCATTTTTATTTCGATTTTTTCCAAATAATTTATGAAGTAACGTCAATATTTGGATGAAAATTGGTGTCTGGGAGTTTTTTGATATGAGAAATTTTATTTTGATGTCAATATGACTCCTAATTGTAGAGAGTGCTACGTATATATTTTTTATCTGGTTTGAAGAGTATAATTTTTCGTCCGTACCTGTATAGAACTACTGAGTAAAAAGATAAACATTTACGACGTGTTTTTAAGTAAAATCGCAATGAGTAACGGTTTTCGAGATATTTGGAATCGAAATTATCCAATACCTATCATCATTGACATAAATTAAACCTGTTGACTAAATAATAAATTTACTTTTTACTAAACAATAAACATTTTTAGGTAAAATAGTTATTAGACTAGATTAGTTAAATTTGAAATATTTTTGTGCCAAAATTTCAACAAAAACTTTTAGGATTAATTTAAAAAACTTCCAAATATATTATTTGGGAAATTTTTATTAAAATTTTATTTTTTTTAATAACTATCTACTCAACGTCTGTTTATTTTTTTTTCAATAATAACATGTATTTCCATTCTAAATATCTTGAGAACAGTTGCTCGTAGCGATTTTTACCAAGAGACATTTTTTTTACGTAAAAAGTCACGGAAATATATAATTTTTCACTCAGTAGGGGGTTTTAGACAGGTACGGACGAAAAGTTATTATACTCTTTAAAACAGTTAAAACACATGTAGGTGGTGCCTCCTACTAATAGTCATATTGACATCAAAATCAAATTTCTCAGATCAAAAAACTCTCAGATACAAATTTTAATCCAAATATTGACATTAGGTACTTCAGAAATTATTTGAAAAACATCAAAATAAAAATGAAACTTCATGGACATATATTTTTACAAACTTTTTACTTATTTTTATCTGCAGAAAATACTGCCGAAGTTTCACATTTTCACACAAGTTTAACATTTAGAGAGTCCTGAGCAATACAGTAAAGAAAATATTTACATACCGTTTGATCGAAAAAAAACGGCGTCCAGTAGGCTAGGAAATGACGATCGATGACATTTCCTATATAAATTTACATACATATTGAATGATAGCGACACTTTCTATTTGGGCAAGCAAGCCTAGAACCGGAGGAACTATGCTCCCATCCTATCAAGGACCTGCACATATTGGTGCAGGCTATATAGAAGAGAGGTTGCAGACATACAAAGAGGACAAACAAAATAGACTTCACAGGTCGCAGTGACTTATAGGATGGCCTCACAATATTAAGCAATCAAATTATCAGTAGATATCTGTTAATATCTATACTATTTTTTTTTATTTCTAAATATAACTAGTCTCCACACCTTTTTCAGTTAAAAACACTTAAATCTAACCCCGAACTGCATATTTCTCTATCCGCATTTTTAAAAAGCATTTCGATATAGGAAAATTATTAAAATTTTTAATTATAACGACTCGATTAACAGGAAAATACAATTTTCTCCGAAGTAGAGCGCCTTAAGAATATTTTAAAAATTATTTAAGTGCCTTGTCAGGTCTTTTAGAAACAGTTTTTTGCGTTCAAACGAATTCTTTGTTTTAAGTAATGAATTTTTATATTATTTTACTCTGTTGTTTAATATAGATACCGGGTGGTGCTCCGTCGTTGGAAACCGAAAACCCCATGTCAATTTTGAACTGTCCAAATATTGGCTCCTCCATAGATTATACAGCGTAGTTGGTCAAATAGATTATTGGATTTCCTGGATATTTTCGACGACCCGGTATAAAAAAGAACCCTGGTCTATTTTTTCGAAACTTTGTTCGTATTTTTGTCTTTCTATTCCGGGAAAGAGGCTCAGCCCTATAAAGGTGCGTCCAGACCTGACGAGACGGTCGCGAGGCAAGAGCGAGACAAGAGCAAGACGAGAGCGACACATTTCTTCTATCCATTTTTTGAGGCAAGCCTGCCACGAGACAGGCGAGTTGGATTATAATGTAAGGAACCCAAACACATGTTAAATTGTAATTGAATAAGTATAACAAACGATGAAACCAAATAATAACGCATATTGTAATAATTTTTTGTATCTTTAACATGGTTCGTCGTGCTTTATTCATCGTCGGTTTTTTCCTTTTGGTTGATATCCTCTTTAACCCTTCATTTGATTTGAAACACAACATCTTTTACAAAATATATTTTTAATGTTTTTTTAGACCAAAATGTTAAATAGAAAAGTTATAGGGTAGCTTAAGAAGCACATTTTAAAATTACTGAAAAGTATACAAGGTACTTCAGAAAAGTGTTGCGGATATATTCAGAAAAGTGTTGCGGAAGATCAAAATGGCGGGAAGATCAAAATGGCGGCAAGTAGTGCAGGTAAAGATTTTTCACCTACCGATATTAACTTTAAATGTCACCCTACGAGAAAGTCGGGGGTGGTTGTTTGTGCTCTTTGTGATACTGTATACCACAGAAGTGACTATGAATCTAAGTGCACACCCGTTTACATCACACATCTCTTAGTTATTTGTGAAAATCATAGCGACATTGACCTAACCTCAATAAATGCAAGTCAACAAATCAATTCCACAAACTCTTTAATATTTGCCAAGCTAAGGAGTGAGTTAGTGCATCAAGATAAAGACTTAATTAAATACAAAAGTGCATATTACCAACTTAAGCAACAGTTTGATGCGTTGAAGGCTGGGCATGCTTCGGGCTCTAGTGGGTCTATTCGAGACAACAACAAACCAATATCCGAGAGTTCAAACGATTCGGATGAATTATTACACGTGAAACAAATAAATAGTCAACTTGTAGACAAAAACAATATTCTTAAGGAACTAAACACTACACTCAAGGAACTAAATACGGAATTAAAAGATAAAAATACCAAGCTTTCTGAAAACATAACCTCAAACAACAACATTATGCCAACATTCACCGATATAGTTAGAAACAAACATTTTAGTTACAAGAAAAATATTCCTTGTATTATTGTTAAATACAACAGTGAATCCTGCAACGAAACATCTATAAATGATATTAAAAAATTGCTATTTCATTCTACAGGCATACAGTTTAATAGAGTTAAATCTGTTAAAGGGAAATTGATTATAAGCTGCAACAACGAGGAAGATATTGTGAAAGTTTGTCAAAAATTGGAGAATAATATCACACAAGGAATGACTATGGAAGTTGAACAGTTGAAAAAACCCAGGCTAAAAATACAAGGGATAGACATGGATTTGAAAAACGTTAATAAGGAAGAAATTATTCATGAAATTAAAGAGAGAAATGGATTTGATGGCAAATTAGTTATGAACTATCAGCATAAATTTTTTAATAAGAAAAATTCAAATTGGAACATAATAATTGAGTGTGATGCAGCAGCATACAGCCAGATAATGTCTACCAAATACATATATTTTGGCTATAATAGATGCAGAGTGATGGACGATTACAATTTGAATAGATGTTATAACTGTTCGCAGTATTTTCATTCCAAATGCACAACTAATACAGTATGCAGTAAATGTGCTGGAAATCACAATACCAATGAATGTAACAACAGTAATTCTCCAAAATGTATCAATTGTATTACCTCAAATCAAAAATATAAAACAACAAGACGTACAGACCATGAAGCTTATGATTTAAATGCTTGTGACACCTATAAGTACTACCTACAGAGGCATATTCAATCAGCTGACTACCCATACAACCCTACACACACAAAAGGCACCAATGACAATCGATGATGCTAGACAAGTGGACAAAAGTTAGTTAAACTAAATTATTATTATTATTTATCTTTTTTTTTATTATAAATAAGTTTGATATATAATGGATGAAAACATAACGATAGCACATTTGAATGTGCGATCTATATTTACAGGGTTTAATGAATTGAAATATCTGGTTGAAAGCAACGATTTTGATTTCATATTTTTGTCTGAGACATGGTTGTCTGATGGTGACGACTCGCTAATGTTTCAAATTCCTCATTATAATTTAATTAGAAGGGATAGAATGGGTAGAGGCGGGGGCGTTGGGGTTTATATAAAAAGTGTTTTTAGTATTAATATGATCACTTTCGATTTTGTAACAAATGACTCACTCGAGTATCTAGCATTTACGACCAAGATAAAAGACAAGATATATGGATTTGTTGTATTTTATAGACCGCCATCACTGAATTTTAATACCGTAACAGCTGATTTTGACAATATTTTCTCCAATTTTGTTCCATCGGTGGATGATATATTTTGTCTGGGTGACTTTAACATTAATTTACTTAGTTTGAATAATCCGTTAATTCCGTTATTTGAGAATTATAATTTGGTTCAAATTATAGAAGAGCCTACTAGGGTCTCTGCAAATGCGATTACCTTATTGGATGCAATTTTGTGACAAATCAATCACTTATGCAAAATGTGGAGTCATGTCAGCAGATAATATATCTGATCATAAACTTATATATTGTAGTATAAATATACATAAGCCCTTGGTCACACCTAAGCTTATTAAATATCGTTGTTTCAGAAATTTTAATTATAATAATTTTTTGCACTCGCTGCATTCTCTACCTTGGGATGATATTCTGTATACGAATAACATTGATAATAAAATTGAAGTTTTTAATGAACTTATAATAAGTCTCTTCGATCTACATGCCCCGATAAAAGAATCTAGAATAACAAAACCCAGAGCGCCCTGGTTAACTTCTGATATAAAAATATTTATGAAACAACGAGACACTGCCTTGCAAAAATATAAGAAATCCAAACTTAGTGAAGATTGGACCCATTATAAATTTTTGAGAAATTTTACTCTCTCTGCCATCAGACGAGAGAAGAAAAAATATTTAGACTCTTTATACAGAGAGAAAAATACAAGGCGATTATGGTCTGGAATGAGAAATTTCAATATATGCTCGGAAAAACATAAAAACAATATTCCTCCGTCCTTGTCTGACCCTAATGAATTGTGTAATTTCTTTTCTTCGTATCTCCAAAATATGTCAAATTGTGATACAAAAACTGAGTATTACAGAAAAAATATTTTCAGTGGTAATTTACAATTTTCGTTTAGACTTGCTAAAGTATCTGAAATAAATGAAATTTTGAATAGCATAAAAACTAACGCAACTGGTGAAGACAAGATTACGCCGCTGATGTTAAAATATTGCAGTCCATATATAGACAAGTATATTACGCACATAATTAATTGTTGCTTGGAACGCAATTACTTTCCGAATAAATGGAAGATATCTATAGGAATACCCCTTTCTAAAGTTACTAGTCCGACGACATACAACGATCCACGGATAATAGGTATTCTACCGGCACTGTCAAAAATATATGAGAAAATTTTATACAGTCAAATGTATGATTATTTTATTACTAATGAAATTATTCCTCATAGTCAGTGTGGTTTTCGAAAACATTTTGGAACAACAGTGGCTTTAGCGAATGTTGTTGATGATATCATCAGAGCTTGCGACAAAAGTCTTGCTAGCATATTGATACTGTTAGATTTTTCAAAGGCTTTTGATACAATAAACCATGCACTTCTCTTATCTAAATTACATTTCTATGGCTTTTGTACTGCATCGTATTTCTTAATTGAGTCTTATTTATCCAACAGATTTTTGACTGTTTTTTCTAATAATAAATATTCCAACAAAATTAGGCTGCACTCTGGTGTACCACAGGGCTCTGTCTTGGGTCCGTTGCTGTTCCTTGTTTATACATCTGACATATTAAAGTCTTTACTGCTTGTAAAGTACAAACATTTGCGGATGACACTCAACTGTATAGTTGCTTTGAGATGGATGACTATCTGGAAACTGAAGTAAATATAAATAAAGATTTAGAGATCTTAAGCCAACTTGCAAAAGGTCACAATTTGGTACTGAATAGTTCTAAATGTTACATTTTACTCTTTGGAAGCAGCAACAAAATTAATTTCTTGGAAAACAATCTTAATATAACAATAGACAATGGAAAGCTAACTTTTGTTAACAGTTCAAAAAATTTACGATTACTTTTGGATGTGGAACTTAGATTTAAGGAGCATTTGAAAAAACTATTACAACGAGCATACCTTGCTTTAAAGCTGTTATACAACAACAAACATATTCTAAATGTATACCTAAAGAAAAATCTTTGCGAATCGCTTGTAATATCTCACTTTAACTATGGCGATTTTATTTCTGGTTTTTGTCTGGATCTAGAGAGTAGGTTGCGCATTCAAAAGGTGCAAAATGATGTGTTCGTTTTATTTTTAATATAAGAAAGTTTGATCATGTGGCCCCCTTTTTTAAAGAACTTAATTGGCTAAAAATGGACTCGCGTAGAACTTTACACTTGTGTACATTTGTTGTGAAAATAATTAACAACCCCGCTGCTCCCCTATCTATTAAAGAGCGTTTAATTTTCAGACGTGACATACACGAAGTTAATATTAGGAATGGAGGTGAGTTGACGATGCCTCATCATCGGACAGCCATTTTTCGGCGCGGGTTTTCATATAATGCCGTTAAGGGGTATAACTCGTTACCAACAGAATTGTTGAATTTGGGTGAGAATGCGTTTAAGCATAAATACAGAGAGTATCTTTTAATGCATTCGTAATTTTTCATATTTTTCTTTTTTTTTTATACTTTACTTTTGCATTGTACATTTGAAACTTTTTTTTAAGGCAATTTGTAAAACATTATATTTAATTATTGAGTTTGCATGTTCTGGTTAAGTTGAGTAGCTATTGCAGCTAGACTACGCCAGACTTGCAATTTCGTTACCGTCTTATGTATTTTTTTTTCTGTAAAATAAAGGCAATTTATTATTATTATTATTATTATATATACATATATTTGTTTTCTATTTTTTGTTTTATTTTTAGATTATACGGTATTCGATAACGACATTCGGTAACTTTTTTGCATATGATATTATATATCTAAAATTAATAGATAATTCAATTTGTTTAAAGAAATCTTAAGAGTTCGGTACGGTAAAATCGAGGTTAAAATTTGTCAACTCTATATCAGAAACAATGATAACACATACGAAAATTTGAGATTATTTGTATATGTCGGTTGTTTACGATATTCTCGGATGGTGGATGTACCAAGCCTATATATATATATATATATATATATATATATATATATATATATATATATATATATATATATATATATATATATATATATATATATATATATATATATAATATATAAGAGTTTCTTGCCTTGAACTGCTAATATAGAAATTAATTCCACGCTGTGTTCGACATAATGTGGATTAACCTGCTCTCACTACCGGTTTCGGGGCCCTACCCCATCATCAGGTGAGCTTGGGTATTTCCACAATATGTCGAGCACAGCGCAGAGTATATAAACACGACTTGTCGTAAAGTAGCGGTAAGATATTAAGTCCCACATCGCGAGATAGCGGCCTGCGTGCTTTTATTATATACCTAAAAACTGCAAGAAATTTATTTTCCATTATATAATTTGGGCTAGCCGAAAAAAGCCTTTATTTACTATCGATAGTTGTGCCTCGGTGGTACGAAAGTACTACCATTGCACGCAGGCCGCTATCTCGCGATGTGGGACTTAATATCTTACCGCTACTTTACGACAAGTCGTGTTTATATACTCTGCGCACCGTCGGACCATCGCATCGTATCAACGTATAACGGATGCATGAAAATCAAGCTTAAGATTGATTCTCTATACCTTCCATTTGCATTCCATATCCATTCCATATCTGTTGCGTATTTTTTATTGTATTGACGCTATACGTAAGATTCCGTTCCATATCAGTTCCATACTTTTTATTGTACGATTTATATCATTACGAAAGTTTTATTTTAAAAAATTGTATTTTTTGAAAAAGGTAATAGATTTAATTAAGAGGTGAGAGAATAAATAAATATCAGCAAATTTCTAATAGATCTGGTACAAATGTAAGAACATGACAACGCTGTTTCCGATACGCTTCAGTCCGTCCGCCAAAAAAATGTATGGAAGAATAGGATATGGAACGGAAGGGAAACGGAACGCATAGTGTGCATTGTCCTATTCATTTACATGATATAATATTTTATGTAAACGGAAGGGACCTGATATGGAAGGTATAGTGAGAATCAACCTTAAAGCGTTTCATTTTTAAAACGGCTCTTTTTAACACTCAGTATACGGAGAAAAATAGAATAAGAAAAAACGTGAACAAAAAACAACCCCGCTGGTCCATTTTTTTTTCGAAAACTCTTTTCGTCTCTCTGCCACCTCCGAAAAAAAGGCAGGCACCGATCAGTATTGGCCCGATCGGCCAGTATCGAAAACTCATCAGCCAATGGGCGTTTGGGTATCGGCGCTGGTGCAGCGGAGACGCCGCGCCACCCTGCGGCCGGGCCACCCACCGTTCGATCGTCCCGTCCCGCAGAGAGAATATCGTAAAAAAGTCCATCGGCGGCCACCGTGCTACTTCCCCCCGCCCGCCGGGCCCCTGACCTCTGACCCCGCCGCCGTCGACTCGTTCGACTCTTCGCCGCGCACTCAAATAGACGACGGCGTTCGATTTTTGCGGTGGACGGGGTCGAGAGGGGAGGGGGGAACGCCGACGCGACGCTGAGGCGACGCCCAGACTACGCGCTCCTCTACGGTCCGGAGAAGATACTGCTGCTGGGAGCAGCTGGAGGACGAGAGCGATCGGCGACACATATACGTCATTGTCGCGGAAATAATGCCCCAGTTAATGGCGGAGCTGATTTTCAAAGCTTTCTGTGCTCAGTATCAATGGGTTGTTAAAACATACATGGGAAAGTATCTACCTATAGCAGGCAGCGACTGAAGATGCTTGAATATACAGGGTGCTACAAATTCGAGGTATGAGCATTGGTATCTCGGTAACCGTAATAGATACGAACATGGTTAAATTGGAGCAAAGTTGCGCTTTAGGATGTTCACCAAGATGCCATCAAAAAAGTTTTAACAATTTTTAAGATTGCTGAGTTTTTTGGAAAAAAAAACGATTTTTTTGAAAATCAATTTTATTTTTTCCTGTCGCGTAGTTACTTTTTAGAAAATCAAAAATCTAATGCATATTCTCATAGCCACTTTATTAGGGCTATCTGATGGTATTTTTAGATTTTCAAATTAGCTAATAGTTTGTGATATACAGAGACCAACCTAATTTTTTTAAATACGGACCTGCATTTTTTATTTCAGGTTTTGAAAGAACTCGGTCTCGTGAGCACAACGATATGCCACATTTAATTTTATTTTTGTTTTGGACTTTAAGTTTTTTTTAACTCTTACCTATATAACCACAGAGTAGACTTTGATTTGAACTGGCAGCCTCTAAACGAAAACAAAAAGTTTTGTTTAAACCAATCATACAGATAAAAAAGATAGACTTGAACTAAAGTTCGCATCGTTCTTGAAAAAAAAAATTAGTGGCAAGAGAATTTATTTTAGCGTAAGAAAATATGTTCCCTGAAGAAAAACTCTCTTAACTCAAGAAAACTTGTTCTCTTGAAAAATTCGAAAATTTCTCTTGAATCTTGAATCTATTTTCATTCAACCAAGTGCAAGTTACTTTGTTTTAAGATAATAACAAAAATACGCTAGGAAGTACTTCATTCAAGAAACATGGCCATTTTTCCAATAGCTAAATACTCTTTTGATGAAAAATAATAAGGACACGCAAAGACGATGACGAAAGATGGTATATACAATCAGTCGGCAGTC
Organism: Sitophilus oryzae; assembly: GCF_002938485.1. Taxonomy (NCBI): domain Eukaryota; kingdom Metazoa; phylum Arthropoda; class Insecta; order Coleoptera; family Curculionidae; genus Sitophilus; species Sitophilus oryzae. Next base: position 125,316 of record NW_022146057.1, read on the forward strand.
CGATCAGTCTCACGTGGCATTTGATAGGTCGCACATAATATTACGCACGGGTTTTGTTGCTTGGAATTTTCCACTTGGAATTTTGCATAATTTGCTTTTTAAACGCATATCACATAACAAATTAGTGATTGTTATTAACATGTATTTGTCATTTTTTATGGACAAATTTTAGGATATATGGATAGTTTAAAGGAGTTTCTGAAAAAATGGAAATTAGAGCATTTATTTGCTTTATTTGAAGGTAAGAGACATTTACCTAATGCACCTGTTTAGATAATACATGCCTGCCTATTTTGTTATGCAAATAATTACAAAAATTATAGAATTTCAAGTCGTCGTATTAAAAAATTCAAAATGTGACCAAAGTTTATAAATTTAATAATTTGTTTGCTTTACTTTAATTAATCGTGATGTAACATTTCTTTGTAATTTGTAGAGTGATGAACCACCCTAAAAAATACCAAGGAGTGAAGAAGCAGAAATAACTATCTACTATCGAGGCAGGGGCGTAATTAGGTGTATGCTATGGGGGTGGTACTATGATTAGGTCGCAAAAAAAATCACCGTCGGAATTTTTTTGTCGAATTAAAACGACGGCGATTTTTTTGTTTTCAAAAAGATATAAAAACATAACACAAAAATTAAAATATAGATTTGTAAATAACATAAACAAAAATGAAACAACGACGTTTATTAGTTAATTTTCTATAAACTATAAATAAAAAACTCTAAACTATCAAAAAAAAACTATAAAAACTATAAACTATCAAAAAAAACTATAAAAACTATAAACTATAAATAAAACTACAAAACAAAATCAAGTTTTCTAGTACGCTGTTTGGAAAACCTATCAATAACAGCATCAACATTTTTTTCAATATCTTTATGGATATTGATTAGAGTTAACCCCACTAATCTGTCCTGGCCAATAAGAACACTTTGTGTGCTTTTAATTAGGTCGAACATATTATAAACGATAAATCAACATAATTAAAAGCATAAAAGTGTTCTTATATGTCGGATATTAATTAAAAAAATCCTTTCATAGTCAATGACTATTTCAATTCTCGTATCTCGTCAAGCGTCAGGGGGGGGGGTACTGTCCCCCAGTACCCCCCCCCCTTATCTACGCCCTTCTATCGAGGAAAATAATATCACTTTACTTACTACAGACTAGGAAAACCTAAATTTATCAGAAAATAATATACCTCGTAATATGCCTGTATATGATGTATAGACTTCTCTTAGATCAAAATAAATTTTAGTTGAGTCAATAGTATTCGCTATTGGTTTAAGAAAAGTGTCTCTTTAATCAAGAAATGTACCTTTTCAATCAAGAATTTTTGCATGAATCAAAGAGACTATTGTTCTTGTAGCAAGAACTTCTTTGCATATTAATTTTGGGTCAAGAGTGAAATACTTTGGACAGATAGATTCTTCTATTATCTAAAGTAATTTTTTAAAGCTTCTGAAAAGATAGTTAATGCTTTGGGCAAAGAAACGTACGTCGTTCTTGGCCCTATTTTAAAGCGCCAATCTTTTGGATCAAAGTCATATTCATTTCGACTGAGAGATCCTTTTTTTCAGTGCATATATGTACACTAGACAAAACACTAGCACAAAAGAATTCACATTCAACATTCTTGAAACTTATCAAACAATTGCGCAACACATCAAACGTTACCATACATTGGCTCTCGTTGCCTCGTTGCGCAACAGCCTGTGTTGCGCAATATGTTTGATAATGTATGGGCCGCTTTAGAGTTAAGCAACTCGAATTTTCATTACACTGTCATATTTATTTCAAACCAATAATAATATGTATTTTGGATGGTATTCTACAAAATGTGCAGGCTATTGCAACAGAAAATGTACAGATTACAGAAATAAACTGAAAATAATATTTATATTAAAACAGCATTTTCAGTGTCACAGTGACACACAGCAGATGTGTCACTTTTTCTAACATGTCCTTCAAATATTTGAATTTAATAGCTGTTAGGAAGAAGTTTCACTTCAAATATGCGCACATAGTGTCCACACTGTTTTTTAAGTATCTAACTTTTTTACTATATTTCAAAAAATAGGGTACTTTACTTTTAAGCATATTTCACATATATTTTTGAAGCTCCCTCGTATTTAAAGAAAAAAATCATCTTTTATCAAGAATATAGGTACATAAAGTATTTCAGAAACTTTAAAATTATTTAACTGCTCTCTTCATTTTTAAACTCAAATCAGTACTAAATAGGTGAATTATTTAAAATTCCAGTTCAGCATAATATCTCAAAACATCACCCCTTTGTATTTACGATGGTGTTTTCACTAACACCCCGTATATAAACAACGCACGCCTCTACAGCACCACGGACGGACGGATACATACCCTGTTCTCGCCGATATTGCCGATCACTTCAGGTATATAACGGTCCGTATATACTCCCGATTGGTTCTATAGGTAGTCATCTATAGCAATAGAACGGAGCGTATCGATTCTGCGCCGCCGCCCGACCAATCGCAGCCGCCGCCAGAACCGATCAGCGCGATCGGTTTGCCATCGGGGGGGCGAGGGGGGAACGTAAGGGGGAGGGGCGGCAGCAGCGGACCGTTCGCCGTTCGATTGATTTTTACGGCGCTCGAGCCGGCGAGCTGGACGGTCGGTAGGAGGCAGCGGGTACGTGGGAGAAGGGCTCGAGGGGGGTGGGAGACTGGTGCAACGTGGAGGAGATACGGCGGCCGATGTAGGAGTCAAGGTCGAGCGCGCTGGGTAGATGGGTATGCATTGTGGAGGGATAGGAAAAAGTATGGTAATATAAAATTATACAGGGTGTTTCAAGAAACCATGTGCCATCTCTCGTGAGGAGATTCCTCACGTAAAAATAAGAGTTATTTTTCATATCAACGTAGGACCGATTTTTATATGAAATTTCTGAAGGTTGGATTACTTACTAGTAATAATAACTAATAGTAATGCTATTTAATAATAAATTAGGTAAAATATTTAATTTATTGATTTTATTTTTATTTTAATTTTATTAATTGTGATTAATAAAATTGCGTTTATCTCATCAAGGAGGCCGAATTCGACAAAATACCAAGAGATAACTTTTAATTGGCATTAAACCATACACAATTTTGATTTCAAAAGAAAAAAGTCAGTTGCGCACATGTTTTTTTTTCATATGCACGTCCCTGATGAATTTATCGACACTTTCTTAAGTCTAAAATATGTAGCACTTATAGTAACTTTTACCCTCAAAATAATAATAAGTCGAAAGATTATTAAGATTTTAACACCCTGTAGTTACGAAACAAAGCAGAATCGGACCTATGTTAATATGAAAAATAAATCTTATTTTTACGTGAGGAATCTTCTCACGAGAGATGGTACATGTTTTTTGAAACACCCTGTATAAGATATCTTACTTCCAACTGCTTGTATAGAGAAATAATTTCCACATTGTGTTCATCATAATAGAGGGAAACAACCTGCTCTCACTACCGGTTTCGGAGCACTACTCCATTACCAGGTGAACTTGGGTTGTAGGGAGAGACATATTGTGGTTGTCGCACATTAGAAATTAAAATAGTGACACAACATTTGTAGGCGAAACTTATCGTTATTCGTGGCTCCATCAAAGACAGCAATCGTAGGTAGACGACAATACGCTTAGACCCAGAAATATTACAGTTTCGTTATTTTGCCGTACAAGGGAAAACCAGAGTAGCCACGAGTAAATGGCAAAAACCAGAGATGTCCTAACGTATGGACGACAAGCATGCATCTTGGTGTTAGTATACATGTAGTAAATTTATGTATAATTTATGTAAAACCTACTTAAACTTAAATATTAATTTTCTTCCTACAATAAAAATATTATACTAGTTTAGATTTAGATTTTATACAACCTTTAATTGGACATCCCTGGTTTTCCCCATGTTTTGTTTTGTATTTTGACATTTTTATTTTGGTATTTCCCGAATATTGCGATCATTAACAATATACCCAAGTAGCATCTATCTGACTTCGAACTAAATCTGACCTGAAGCGACGTCAGACTTTGTGCAAATTTAGGTCAGGTGCTGGTGATACGACCGGTGACGTCGCTTTCCTATTAAAAGCGACGTCGTTGGATATGAGTCGGTAAATCCAACGATCTGTCGACGTACAAAATAACAACGTACCATTTTTATTAATTTCCCAACGTCGTTCCCACGTTGGCTTGCACGACGTACATATACTTGATCTAGCCCGACGTCTACCCGTTGTCCGAATAGGATACGTCTCACTGATAATCCCTAAAGTAACGTCCAATTATATTTAGTTGTATTTTATGTTCATATTTATAACCTAATTTACGTATCTCTATTTACATATCTCTATTTACATATCTCTGTTTACGTCCGTAAATACAACCCATTAAGTAGCATTTGCGACCTAATGAACATCATGAACATAACCTAATAAAAAGTTTTTGTAAACATACTTAATTTTTTTATTATGCCTAAAAAAACACTAAAAAGGCATTTAGACATTCATCTACATTTTACAGAAAGAGGTCGAGGCTTTTGCAAAATAATAATAGTAGTAGTGATGTCTTGCCTCCACCCATAAATGCTTTTTATCCGCAAGAGATGCTGCATTACACTAGTGCATCTTAATTTCATTTTTTAGCTTAGGAAACCAGCAGACCCCATCCTCCTCCCACATGTGGGGTTAGGCTTAGTGGCTGCCCATTTTTTTAAGGAGGAAACAAAAACTAAAATATAGTTGCACAAATCCACATATCACTGATACGCAAACTGAGGTTACGTGGCGTACGTTGGAATTACGTCATAATACGATTGCCGGTCGTCCGGTTTGATGACTTCGGTCGTGTGAGACGACTAATGTTGGAGACCCAGTCGGAATTGGTATATTGGTAGTTCATATTAAGTCGGACAAAGAAATCCGCCAGTCTTAACAAGTATCAGATTGTCAGCCATTTTAAAATCGTTTTTTGTTTTTAAAATTTATATTCACATGTCGATTTCTAGTAGAATAATATTGATAAGGTTGAGTTTGGGGGGAACCACAGTACAGTTTTATGATTAAACCAGCTAGAAAATTAAAAAAATATTTTGGGAGTTACTTTTTTATAGATATTTTTATTTCATAAATCTACCTAATTTTGAAGGCGCTTGTTGTTTTCCGGAGTATTTTAATCAGATATATCAAAAAAGTGACTTCCGTTGACAAAACTGATGTCTGGATTAATGATTCAGAATTATTATAGTATGAAATTAGATAGGCACTTATAGTTATATTCGAGGAGTGATTATGAATCCATTTGTAATTAGGTAGTTTGGTTAGGTTTTTATGTATTCTTGGTAGCGAATATGAAACCAAACGTAACGTAAGTGCTTAGCGACGAATTTTAAGTAACTAAAATCCAACGTAATATGACGTTGGTAATTGGTAGGATTACATTCCCTACTAAGTCAGATACCGACGTCGAGGCGACCCGAATCTGTATTCCCCATTTAGGTGCAAATAAGGGTCGTCAGGCGCTCGAACCGACGTTGGTACCCGACGTCGGGTCTTTTGAACGCGACGTATACCCGACGTTAGATAACGTCCAAATGATACTTAGGTATCTATTAATAATTCGGGATTGGTAGTAATATGTATTTTTCTAATTATTCAACCGAAAATAAATATATTTCATTAAAAATTAACGAATGGGAATAAGATTCTAACACTAAATTGCATTTCTCTCGGCTCCAATTAAAATGGACAAAGCTGGTTTTTTCCGTGTAGTCTTCACATATACTGAGAAAATATAATATAATTCTACTGCTAAGCGACTGCTAATGACAACGATGCGAAAAAGACTTATTACAACCCTACAATTTACCTATTATATTATTTTTAATATTTATTTTTTAGGCTACCCTACAATTTAAAACCCTTTACCTATCAAGTTTTTCGATCATGGACATGGTCTCAATATCTGTCTGCGAGAAAAAGGCAACGATCCTGGTTTTCCACCAACAGTCAACATCCTGGTCCGTCCAGTCTTTTAATTTTCTCGACTGATGCCCCACCGTATCCGTCACCTCTCTGACGTTCCAGTATTTCCTCCCACCTCCTCCCACTGCCTCTCCTATCCCTACCACCATACGCGCGTGGCCCTTTCGAACTCCGGAGAGCGACAACGTGTGTTGTTTCGGATTTCTTACTTTGGCTTATTGATCGGGCGCGGCCGCTTCTGTTTGATTGAGGACTTTTTGAGTCGGTGCGCTCAAATACCGGGCCCGCTCGAAAAGTTACCAATGTGACCGTGCATCAGCCGTAGTGCGGGAAATAGTTGAATCGCTGATTGTAGAAAGGGGACAGGTCCACATTTTCGTAAAAATCAGTTAACGGCTGCATCGTTATCCTTACACGTCGCCGAATATTTTCTGTCAAAATGAAACATGTCCGCCTATTCTAAATCGGGTGAAATGGTTTCGAAAATTAGTTATGATCAGAAACGAATTAAACATTAAATATTAATAATTGCTAATAAAAATTATAGAAACTTCAAAATAACTTCGGAAGTAAGAGACAGCATCACTATTTATTAAGAAGAGTTTGAATTCGACTGCTAGAAAGTATCAAAAGTCTTTCGTCGGAAGAACCGGGAATTAATAATTTCGAGTCCCGGTTCTTTGATGTGTGAAAAGAACTGGAAATTCCCGGTACTTTCGGTATCGGGATTTCCCGACCGGTTTTGAACCCTATCCAAGGCGTGTAAATGCTATAAAAGAGAGATATTATTAAATTTACTATTAAAACTAAATTTCTTTCTTCGAGAGCTATTTAACAGGTTCCTAAATAATGGGGATCCTGTACCAACTATATGGAAAGAAGGCTGGACAATACCAATTCACAAAAAAGGAAGACGAGACGAATGCTCAAACTATAGATGTATATCCGTAACCAGCACAATGAACAGAGTATACGAAAAACTGGTTAGAAACAGAATATGGTCCACAAGAGCTGGTCGATCGTGCAGAGATCATATATTTAGTCTAATCCAACTTAATGTAAAGAAGGTGGCAAGGAATAGAGAGGCTCGTCTGCTTTTTGTTGAACTTTCAAAAGCATATGATACAGTACCAATCCAAAAACTGTGGCAAGTGCTGGAGAACTCTCCAATTAACAATACAGCGATCAAATCCATCAAAGAGCTATACGATCAAGCATTTTCCAGAATAAAGATCGGCAGTAACATATCAGAAACCTTTTATCTGACCAAAGGCCCTTCGTCAGGGATGTTGTCTATTGCCAACTCAATGAAGCCTTAAAGAAATGGAGAAGATTCTGCAGTGGAATAGGAATAGAATTAAAAAATAACACCAACTTATATACTCTTCAGTTTGCAGATGACCAAGTAGCAGTGGCCCAAGATAGGGAATTCATAACGAAGAAACTTTTTCAAGAATATGCAGAGTGGAGATTAACTTTGCATAGTACAATATTGTTCAGATTACCTATACCTACCTCGGAACAAAGATTAGCCAAAGTGGACTAACTTAAGAAGAAATATGGGAGCGACTAATTAAAGGGAAAAGAGTTATAGGATGCCTAAACTCACTATTATGGTCAACAAATATCTCTATTGAAGAGCACTAAAAACCTACATTCACAAGAATAACTTTAGATATTTTGATTAACCCGTTTACGAGCTATCGCCGATTTCTTTTTAAATATTTCTCCTTTCTTATGGCCCTGTATTTACTTATGAGCACCAGTCAAGGTAAAAGATAACTGTCAAATGAAGTTGTCATTTCAGAAATTTATTTATTTAGTGCCATTTAGTGCTTTATTATTATTATTAAAAACTCATATCTACATCGAAAATATTAGCCATGAATTACACTACCGAAGAAAAAGTATTGATGATTAAATGGTATTATCAAAGAAAATAGTTATCAAAAGGTGTCGGATATGTTTGCGGCTCTGTATCCGAATAGACCGATACCTTGAAAATCTACAATCGCAAGGAATATCCAGAGATTTAAGACCAAAGGTAACCTAATAAATAACAAGGCAGGAACAAAGAGAAGATGCAAGAAATGATACCGACTTGGAAGTTTTATTGTGCGTGGAAGAGAACGATGGAAAGATCAGCACAAGGAAACTTGAGGATGAAATAGGAATAGATCATACTACAGCGTTTCGAATTTTGAAACGACATAAATACTATTCCTTCAAATATGAAAAGCACCAAGAGCTACGAGATGGGGACGAAATATGGCGGCAGGCGTTTTGTTTTGATATGATGGAAAGAGCAAACACGGATAGGGAATTTTTAAAAAACATATGTTTCACTGACGAATGCACGTTTACCTTAAATAATGAACCCAATGTTCAAAATTATCGATATTGGAACAAAGAAAACAAACACAGGTTTGTCGACACAAGGACGCAATATCCACAGAAAGTAAATCTTTGGGCAGGGATATTCGGACACAATATTATCGGGCCATTATTTCTTACGCGAAATTTAAATGCAGAATATTATTTGGAACTACTCGAAAATCATTTTACCTGCTTTACATGATGCCGCTAGGGAAAATTAGGAAGTTTGGTACCATGGCTGCCATTGGCTGCCCGGCACATAGTACCCTGGCTGTTCGGGAATAGTTAGACAATAGTTTTAACGGAAAAAATAAAAATTAAAAATAAATTGGCCAGCAAGGTCTGCTGATATTTCGCCAAATGATTTCTTTCTCTGGGGCCATTTAAAAAACAGGATATACAAGGATAAAAAATACCCAAATCTAGACGAGTTAAAAAAAGCTATTTCTGCCGAATGCTATAGAATTTCAGTTTACCAACTAGCGAATGTAAGAAGAGAATTTTATGATCGCCTGTGTTATTGTCTAGCAGTCGATGGACACATTGTTAGAATGGCAGACGGGAGATGGACCAAAAGACTTATAGAGTGGAGACCAAGAGTCGACAAGCATAGCCAAGGCAGACCTCCCACCCGATGGACCGACGACCTGAAACGAATAACAACTAACTGGATTGCAACAGCTAAAAACCGCGAGAACTGGAGATGTTTGGAGGAGGCCTATGCTCAACTAAGGACGTGACAGGGGGCTGCGTGATGATGATGATGATGAGTCGATGGAGGAATATTTGAACATCTTCTTAAATCCTAAAGTTCTAACAATTTAACAGTACCTAAATTAATAAGTTATTGAATATTGTAATAATACTATAATTAACCTTGTAATTGATTACTTTATTTTACTTTAATTCATATTAATTTGTATTTATAAATACATCTTTAAGATTTCCGATGTAGGAATGAGTTTTCAATAATAATAAAGCACTAAATGTAAATTTCTGAAATGGCAACTTCATTTGACAGTTATCTTTTACCTTGACTGGTGCTCATAAGTAAATACAGGGCCATAAGAAAGAAGAAATATTTGAAAAGAAATCGGAGATAACTCGTAAACGAGCTAATCAAAAATATCTAAAGTTATTCTATTTAATGCGGGTTTTAGTGCTCTTCAATAAACCTAAGTAGAATTAGTCTCTAAAATAATTAGGGAAGCCAATAATTGACCCCATTACAATTTACATAGGATTTACTATGTCCCGTCCGACGATGCAACATCCGGTACCCATAGCAGCGTAAGCTACTGGCTCTTGAAATTGATTTTTGGCGAAGATCTGTCGGAAAGTCAAGAGTAGAACGAATAACCAACAACGGAAAGATGAATGAAAGGAAGACCTAATGTTATCTGGATTGAGGGCATTAACCGAACCACGTCCGAAAAAAAATTACTTCCAGGAGATTGGGAAGATCGAAGGCAGTGTATACTGGAAACTTTTTTACTTATTTTTATCTGCAAAATATGCTGCCGAAGTTTCAGGTATACAATTCTGACCAACCTGTATTATACCTAGTAATAAAAATATAAAATTTTTGAAAACCGGTTTTGACCGGTCGCTACGTCACTCAGAGGAGGCAATATTTGGACAGCTTAAAATTTGCATGGGATTTCCTGTTTTCAACGATAATGCACCACTCAGTATAGCAAGGTGTATCTTGCTATTCCCAAGGCGTGTAAATGCTATAAAAGGGAGATATTATTAAATTTACTATTAAACCAAAAACAGTTGAGTAGATAATGGAACATTGTAATCTGATATATACTTACAGGTACAAGCAGAATTATATAAAGACACTACCGTGATATAGTTTAACATCGTCGTCGTTAGCCCTACACGTCTTGAACACCCGAGATCCCTTATACGTCTTAGTAGTGTGTATCGGTGAAAGTAAAAACTATCGGCTCAAAGCGAGAGCTATTAATTAACAAACGAAACCGCGCCTCTGATCTGCTAGAGGGCGTCCGTCCGATTTAGTCTCTCGCCGAGTCCGGGAGAGAGAGAGAAACGGATCCGGAGCAAGATAGCTCCGGGCCAGACCCCCACAATCCCCCCCGACCGCCCGCCGCTGCTCAGGTAAATTAAGTTTGGCTTTATGCCGGGCCCGCCGCCACAATGCATTATTCCTTGCGGGAAAAGTCGCTTAAAATGTTGCCTTTGACCGGGCGGGAGGCCTTTGATGCCGCGGCCGCATTACCGGAAAATTAACCGGAATTAAGGATTCCGGGATACAATACGGAAGGATTCTTTTTTCGGCGGAAAGGGGAGAATGGACTGGCCAGAGCGCGCGGGGTGCGCGAATTATTAAGCGGGAGCCGGAACAGAGCTGCGTCCGCCCCCGCTCCGGGCTGTTTTGTGTGTTCGAAAGGGTTGGGGGTTCTTTGGTGTAATTATCAATTTAAAACTGACCGTCGGCGAGAGCTAAAGAAGAGGGTTATTTTTGGATTTCTTTTTTCTTAAAGCCGCGTTCACATAAGGTATCGTTATTTGTTTTTTTGTGAATCACCGAAATCACCACTTTATACACTGGAATAGCGCCAACATGATTCTAATTCATATATGAAAGGCAGCAAAGAAGAAATCAGAAACTATAGACTAATAAGCCTACTACCACTAAACAAGATATTCAACACATACAAGATATTCACAAAAATAATAAACAACAGAATACAAAATACGCTAGACGTTGGACAACACGCGAGAACAATCAAGCTTTATAAAAGCATATACTACTCTTAGTATATGCTATCTTAGTATAAACTATCAGTCGAAGCCGAATAAAAGAATACGAACTTCCACTAGCCATACCCAAGTAGCATTTGGACGTTATCTAACGTCGCCGTGTCGGGTATACGTCGCGTTCACTAAACCCGACGTCGGGTACCAATACCAACGTCGCGTCGGTTCGACCGCCTGACGAGCCTTATTTGCACCTAAATAGGGAATACAGATTCGGGTCGCCTCGACGTCGATCTGACCTAATAGGGAATGTAATTCTACTAATTACCAACGCCATATTACGTTGGATTTCAGTTACTTAAAATTAGTCGCTAAGCACTTACGTTACGTTTGGTTTCAAATTCGTTACTAAGAATACATAATGGATTCATAATCACTCCTCGAATATAACTATAAGTGCCTACCTAATTTGATATTATAATAATTCTGAATCATTAATCCAGACATCAGTTTTATCAACGGGAGTCACTTTTTGATATATCTGATTAAAATACTCCGGAAAACAACGAGCGCGCCTTCAAAATTAGGTAGATTTATGAAATAAAAATATCTATAAAAAGTAACTCGCAACATATTTATTTTATTTTCTAGCTGGTTTAATCATAAATCTGTACTCTGGTGCCCCCCAAACTCAACCATATCAATATTATTCTACTAGAAATCGGAATGTGAATATAAATTTTAAAAACAAAAAACGATTTTAAAATGGCTGACAATCGGATACTTGTTAAGAATGGCGGATTTCTGTGTCTGACTTAATATGAACAACCAATCAATCCTCCAACCTCCAACATTAGTCGTCTCACACGACGGAAGCCATCTAACCGGACGACCGGCAATCGTATTATGACGTATATAATTCCAACGTACGCCACGTAAAATTTGCGATCGGCCGGCATACGTAGGAGTTTTTTTTACTCTGTGGCCGTCGTCGGCATATAATTTTTCGTATTCCTGGTAACCGATTCCCGACGTTGTCTATTATTGGTCTATGATAGGTCAATTGTTTGTTGTCAAAAAATGTTTGACTGTTGACGGTTCAACGGTTTCGCAGGCGTAAACTCACTTTGCGTATCAGTGATTTATGGATTTCTGCAATTATATTTTAGTTTTTGTTTTCTCCTTACAAAAATGGACAGCCACTTTTTTAAGATAGTATATATACGAAATTTAAAAGAATTGGAACCAGTACCTCACATGTTGGAGGAGGATGGGGTCTGCTGGTTTCCTAAGCTAAAAAAAGAAATTAAGATGCACCAGTGTAATGCAGCATCTCTTCCGGATTATATTATTACCCATTAAGTTTTTACCACTACTTGAACGAGGAGAATACTTTCTTAATACCACAAACATAAGTATTGTATACCTACCTGTTCTGGCTGATGTGCAGTCTCCTCTACATTCGTGGGTGGAGGCAAGACATCACTACTACTATTATTATTTTGCAAAAGCCTCGAACTTTTTCTGTAAAATGTAGATGAATGTCTAAATGCCTTTTTAGTGTTTTTTACTGGACAGATCTTGGATTTACCGACTCGCATCTTACGACGTCGCTTTTAATAGGAAAGCAACGTCACTGGTCGTATCACAAGCACCCGACCTAAATTTGCAGAAAGTCTGACGTCGCTTCAGGTCAGATTTAGTTCGAAGTTAGATAGATGCTACTTGGGTAGTCCTTATAGACTTTGGGAAGTCTTTCGACTGGATATATCCGAATAATAGAAGCCCTAGCGAATCAAGGTATTGACAGGCTTTATATAGAAACTTCTGCCAATATATACAAAGAAGCCAAAGCAAGAGTAATTATACAGGGTGTTTCAAAACAAATGCAAAAAACTTTAGGGGTTGATTCCTTGTTCAAAATAAAGGGTAGTTTGCTTTATAAACGTTGGGTCAAAAGTCAACCATTAGGGAGATATCGCGGTACAAAGATGGCGGAAAAATAATGTTTTTATTTTTTATCTTGAAAACGAAAAGAGATAGACTAATGAAATTTTATGGAAGCATTACTGTTATGAAAACACACTTTTAGGTAATTTTTTTACTTTTTTAAATGAGTGGAAGGCGTTGAAATAAACTACCCCTATCATTCTTGTTAACGAAATTAATAAAATCTTATCAAACACATGCAAATGCTTTAATTTGGATAGCTTAGTTTGGTTAGAAACTTTTTTACCTCTTGTGTTTTTTTGATAAAACTGACCGATTGGAAATTAAAAAATAAAATGTAAAGCATTACATGTCAGGACAAAAAACATATTTAGATTAAGAATCTAGTAATATTTACGATAATAATAATCATCTAGATAATAACGTATTGCAGTAGAGTAATGTCAAATAAAATAATATTAGGAACATCCTAAACAGCGGCCGACTAGATTTTTCTAAAAATTACAGCAACCCACTAGGTCTTTATCAGAAACTTTTGTCCTGACATGTAATGCTACATTTTATTTTTAATTTCAAATCGGTGAGTTTTATCAAAAAAATACAAGAGATAAAAAAGTTTCTAAACAAACTAAACTATCCAAATTAATTTTTTTGCATGTGTTTGATAAGATTTTTCTTTAAATTTCGTTAACAAGAATGATAGGGGTAGTTTATTTCAACCCCTTCCACTCATTTTAAAAAAGTGAAAAAATTACCATAAAGTGTGTTTTCATAACAGTAATGCTTCCATAAAATTTTATTAGTCTAATAATAATAATCTTTAATAATAATAATCTCTTTTCGTTTTCAAGATAAAAAACAAAAACATTATTTTTCCGCCATCTTTGTACCGCAATATCTCCCTAATGGTTGACTTTTAACCCAACGTTTATGAAGCAAACTACCCTTTATTTTGAACAAGGAATCACCCCTTGAAGTTTTTCGCATTTGTTTTGAAACACCCTGTATATAAAACAACCCCAAAGTCACCAACCCTATCTATTTCGCGGAATAGGGAAATGCTGCCTTAAAAATCAAATCTAGTCTAATATAAAACAAAAAAAGGGAAGAGGTAAACAGTTGGTTAGAAAAATAAAAATTATATCTGTCCAAAATATTTTCCTGTAACATTAAAAAGAGTAAATTTTCGAACGTTTCTCCTGTCTTTTACATTAGTACGCCTTTGGCGTCGTTTGCTCTGCCCTTTCTGCCAAAACAATTGCATTATTAATAACGACCGGTCAACCGGGTACCTATACGGAATATAATAGAAAACAAACTTAATTAGCGGCGGGTTAAGACCGCGCGCCGGCCGAGTTAGCCCACTCACACCGAATTAACAATTAAATATCGCAAAACAGTCGATTTATGAATTATTTCGGCTGTTTTGCAAACGGGCCCCTGCAGTAGACGGAAGTTTCTAGTTGATATAATTCGTTGGGAATGTTCGATTTTTGCTGCTATATACACACAGAGAAAACACTATCGTATCTACAAAGACGATATCATTACGCCAAAGATACACTATTTTTCCATTCCTCGACATAAACAAGTTATTAAGAATGAGCTAGCGAAAATAGATAATGACATACTTCAAAGTGTCCCAAAATATTTGGAGTCGAGATAGATACAGACTTTAATAATCATATTACGTCAAGTGAAAATGGCGCTGTTGCGAAAGGTCTACCCAGAGGTTGCACTGACCACCGAGTAGCAAACGGCTCAAGAAGAAGCCATACTAGACGAATGGACGAAGTAGTAGCGAGCGGATTGTAATGCAACGATCCACAAAATGGGGGTCAGCTGCTAAATACCAGATTAGAATCACTATAAGTACATACTCGTGACTCTTGTGAACACTAATAAATTTAATTTTAATACTTCTTTCATTTTTAAAACATGAAGTATGTAGGAGAGGAGGGTTACTCACTGCGACCTTACAAATCTGTTATGTCCCATTTTCTTGAGTTATAACACATACAGTCTCAGGGATTTGACAAAAGCCACGGTTTCTCCATCTCCAATATCAGTCGTACCAAAGTTTATGGCACGAATGGTTGTCGTTTTGGCGCACTCAGTAATGAGTTGCTCTGATGTTCCCCATTTTCCACACAGAATCTGCATTCGGCGTTGTTTCTTAGTTTCAATCTTCTGAGGTGTTAATTGAGGAGACACCCAAGTAGCATCTATCTGACTTCGAACTAAATCTGACCTGAAACGACGTCAGACTTTGTGCAAATTTAGGTCGGGTGCTGGTGATACGACCGGTGACGTCGTTGGATCCGAGTCGGTAAACCCAACGATCTGTCGACGTACAAAATAACAACGTATCATTTTTATTAATTTCCCAACGTCGCCGTCGTTCCCACGTTGGCTTGCACGACGTACATATACTTGAAGTAGCCCGACGTCTACCCGTTGTCCGAATAGGATACGTCTCACTGATAATCCCTAAAGTAACGTCCAATTATATTTGGTGTATTTGATGTTCATATTTATAACCTAATTTACGTATCTCTATTTACATCCGTAAATACAACCCATTAAGTAGCATTTGCGACCTAATGAACATCATGAACATAACCTAATAAAAAGTTTTTGTAAACAAACTTAATTTTTTTATTATGCCTAAAAAAACACTAAAAAGGCATTTAGACATTCATCTACATTTTACAGAAAGAGGTCGAGGGTTTTGCAAAATAATAATAGTAGTAATGATGTCTTGCCTCCACCCATAAATGCTTTTTATCCGGAAGAGGTGCTGCATTACACTGGTGCTTCTTAATTTCATTTTTTAGCTTAGGAAACCAGCAGACCCCATCCTCCTCCCACATGTGAGGTTAGGCTTAAAAAAATTAGCTGCCCACTGCCCATTTTTTTTTAAGGAGAAAACAAAAACTAAAATATAGTTGCACAAATCCATAAATCACTGATACGCAAAGTGAGGTTACGTGGCGTACGTTGTAATTATATACGTCATAATACACTATTGCCGGTCGTCCGGTTTGATGACTTCGGTCGTGTGAGACGACTAATGTTGGAGATTCGGTCGGAATTGGTATATTGGTAGTTCATATTAAGTCGGACACAGAAATCCGCCATTCTTAACAAGTATCCGACTGTCAGCCATTTTAAAATCGTTTTTTGTTTTTAAAATTTATATTCACATTTCGATTTCTAGTAGAATAATATTGATAAGGTTGAGTTTGGGGGGAACCACAGTACAGTTTTATGATTAAACCAGCTAGAAAATTAAAAAAATATTTTGCGAGTTACTTTTTTATAGATATTTTTATTTCATAAATCTACCTAATTTTGAAGCGCTCATTGTTTCGGAGTATTTTAATCAGATATAATAAAGTGACTTCCCGTTGACAAAACTGATGTCTGGATTAATGATTCAGAATTATTATAATATGAAGAAATTAGATAGGCACTGCCGGTTATTTTGGGGATGATTATGAATCGTTGCTGATGGTTTTCGTTCAGTTTTATATTCTTGGTAGCGAATGTAAACCAAACGTAACGTAAGTGCTTAGCGACAAATTTTAACTAAATCCAACGTAATATGACGTTGGTAATTGGTAGAATTACATTCCCTATTAGGTCAGATACCGACGTCGAGGCGACCCGAATCTGTATTCCCCATTTAGGTGCAAATAAGGGTCGTCAGGCGGTCGAACCGACGTTGGTACCCGACGTCGGGTTTATTGAACGCGACGTATACCCGACGTTAGATAACGTCCAAATGCTACTTGGGCAGTGTCCTGTTAAAAACCCCGTGACAATCCGAGGATTGTTCTTACATAAATCAAGAAAAATTTTTGATTTTTTTCGGTCATAAGTTCTGAGAAAAATAAGTCAGTTATTTTGGACTTACTTAAAAACAATACAGAGAAAATTTGTTTCTTTTGTCGAGACCTACCAGCCCTGAAAATATTTGCACTTATTTAAGACTCACCCTGTATTACTGAGACGCAATCGACCCTTATGGCCAAGCTGACTACTGTACTCTCCAAGGAACAGGATCGTATATTCAAAATACATAAAAAATAAATTGGGATTGTACTGACCGCCAGGAGCCAACTAAATCTGATCCAGACGTTCCGAGATAATATGTAACAAGAAAAAAAACACATTTTTTGATATATTCAAATCAAAATATCCGTAAGGGATAGCCAATAAAATTTATATATACGAATAAGAAGGGTGGCAATGGTTTTGTTTGATAACAATGTTAAAATCTGATACACATTCTTAGGGTCTTAGGGTGAAAACATTGTAGAGCTGTTTAGTTTTTTTAAAACATACTGAATCCTTTAACATTAGATACCATATTGCCAACTTTTTTAAGCGCCAATTTTTCAAATTTTTACTTAAAATGTGGATTTGTGTTCTGAGAGTGTTCTGAATTCTGAATATACAGTTGTTCACCACATACGACACGGGGTATTGTAGCTAAACGATTAGATTTTTACAAATTGTAAGTTTTAGGTTCGTTGAAGGACTATTAGAGCTACAATTTAAAAATATTTTTACAAGATACAGAGTGTCCCAAATAAGTAAAAAATATTATAGTTGTATTTTTTTAAATAGAACACCCTGTATATTATTCTATTTTTGGATTCTACGATTGAAATAAATGTAAATTCGATTAAGGTTTATCACACTTAAACATTACCGTTTTTGAAATATTTTCAATTTTATGAAATTGCAGTAAAAATTTTGAGGCTTCATTTCTCCAACGGTATCAAAGTTTTTAATACTAAATATTTACTGAAGATTATCTATTGATCAGATATTATGTTGTACTAATAAAAATTATACAATCTTATACAGAGTGGCCAAAAATTTATATTAAATAATTACTAGCTTTAAACGGCAATAACTTGTTTAATTTAAATGGAACACCCTATATATTTTACGAGAATCAGAAGCACAATTTAATTGTCTATCAAATTGTATTATACCAATTTTTACCTATCTTTTCAAGTTTTCGTAGAAAATGCATTTTCTTATAATTTAGACCTCATTTATCACTATACCCATGGAATATTGATATTTTAGATTATTTTTAAAGATGTAACAAATTTTCAAAGAGTACAGTTACTAATATTGTCGATATAGTTCGCTTATTTCATTAAAATATAAAAAAAACTGTTTTAATATTTTTTGTTAAAGAGGACCAATTAATATGATCCCAGTATTCAAACTACATTAATTGACTGTTTACATTTATCAATAATAATTGCTCCGAATACTAAAAAACTGAATTTTGTATGTGTATTAGACAGCGTGGTGAAAAGTAACACCTTATACATTTTATTTCATTTTTTTGACGAATGCCTATTTATAACAACAGAGAGGTTCATTTTCATAACTTATTATTATATTGATTTCTGACTCAAATCCACATTTATTTAGAACAATTTATTAACTATAACAATTAAGTATGTAATTAACTAATTTTTCAGCGGAAATAATGGTGGTATATTTAATTGGTATACTCTTTTACAAATATTTAAATAGTTTTCTTTTTGTAAACAAATGGGCTTGCAATATTATTATTTTTAGCACATGTACATTTTGTACATATGTTGCTTTAAAAAAATTTAAAATGTCAATATTCCATAGGTATAGTGATAAATAAGGTCTAAATTATAAGAAAATGCATTTTCTACGAAAACTTGAAGAGATAGGTAAGAAATGGTATAATACAATTTGATAGATAATTAAATTGTGCATCTGATTCATGTAAAATATTCGGGGTGTTCTATTTAAATTTAAAAAGTTATTGCCGTTTAAAGCTAGTAATTATTTAATATAAGTTTATGGACACTCTGTAAAAGGTAGTATACTTTTTATTATTGGAACACAATATCTGATCAATAAATAATCTTCAGTCAATATTTAGTATTAGAACTTTGATACCCTTGAAGAAATGAAGCCTTGAAATTTCATAAAATTGAAAATATTTCAAAAACGGTAAGGTTTGAATATGATAAACCTTAATCAAATTTACCTTTATTTCAATCGCAGAATCTAAAAATAGAATAATATACAGAGTGTTCTATTTAAAAAAAATACAACTATAATATTTTTTACTTATTTGGGACACTCTGTATCTTGTAAAAATATTTTTAAATTGTAGCTCTAATAGTCCTTCAACGAACCCAAAAGTTATAATTTGTAAAAATCTAATCGTTTTGCTGCAATACTCCGTGTCGTACGTGGTGAGCAACCCTGTATTCTTTATAATAGACACATAATATGTATTTATTGTGCAGGGTAAGTCTTAAATAAAAAATAAGTGTAAATAATTTTAGAGCTTGTAGGTATTGACAAAATATATTTTCTCTTTATCATTTGTCCAAAATACGCGAGTTATTTCACATTGAAAATTTAAAAAAAAATATTTTTTTGCCTACATTTTCTAATCCACTGTCTTTTTGCTGTTTTTTCTTCCTCTACCTCTCTCTCTTAATCTACCACCACGAGGATTGGTTCTGGCTCAATAATATACATCCAAACTTCACCCTCTGCACTCGACCTTTTAACAGAGGTCGTCAGGGCCGTATCTAGACCAAAATTTCGGGGGGGGGGGGGGTACAAAAGCTGCTAGGAAAAAAGCATAATAAAAAAATCGCTTTGGGCTACACTCAAATCTTAATTGAAAATAAAATTTTAAAAAAGTAACAGGTAAAAATTATTAATCTTAAAGGATAAACTGGTCTTTTCCCTGGAAAAACGATTGACTACCTCTTCGATATCGATATTTATTTCTCTATGTACGCTTAATAGAGCAAGTCCTGTCAATCGCTCCTGAACTGTAGAGTTACGTAGGAAGTCCTTCAATCGTCTTATGCCGCAACCGCACATGCGGCATTTAGCGAACTCCTAGCGCTCATCAACTACCTAACGCTCGTGATCGGACTTCGCCTTTCCATCCACACATGCGGGCTCTGATAGCAACAACATAGAGATGAGCGCTCGTTCTCGTCGCCGATCGAGTCGCCGAACTCCGACTTCCTCATCCACACACATAGGAAATCGGCGAAGCCCCGATCGGAGATCGCCGAATACCGCATGCGCGGTTGCGGCATTAGGGTTGAAAAAGGTGTTCTGGTGTAGCTGTTGACTCTGGTAGAGTTGCTAGGATCATTAATAAAATGTATATATTTGGAAATATACACTGGTTACAGTCCGATTATCGTTTCGATGGCGTTTTTAGGTCGGTCGACTGCAGGTAGCTGCTTCCATTTTTGCCGCCACAAGTCTAGTTCTGCCGCTAAAGTGTCATAGCCCAAGAATTCTTTGTCTAATAGCAGAACAATAACAAACGTTAATCACGTTAATGACCAGCAAAACACACAACATTCAAAATCTTGTCCTTGTCTTTTGCTGTTTTAAACACTTGAATGTTGAAAATCGAAAATCGAAAATAACATTTGCTTTCAAAGTGGAAAAGTGAGGTTAGGGTGTATAATGTATATTCATCAATGACTAAAAAATACAAGGACAAATAGCACCCGAGACCAAACTGTGACCATTCTTCCAAACAGTGCCGTGGCACATATTTTACTTAACATTGCCGCTTGAAGGGATATTTATATTTTTAATATTATATGTTTTCACTACGCCTATGGTGTATCGGGTGGTATCATACTAATTAATTACGAAAAAAACGTATTAAAATGTTAACAAAAGGTACATAACTAGTATCGACGTATAGTACATATCAAGTACATATAATATCAGAAAAATAATTATCGAATTCAATAAAAAAACGCTAAAAAGGTGTAGGGGACTGTTTATTTCCCTATAAAACGTAACTTCTGGCTCTTTCTTATCATTGCGCCTTTTACACTTGAAAGCTGAACAAATTACCATTGTAATAAAGTTTATACAAAGTTCACTACACACAACCAACTATTAAAAATCGCCAAAATTGTCGCTGATGACCAGCTGATGATTCATTCGTTATGTCTAAAAAGTTGGCGTCTAAGGTCACAAATTCTGCTGCAGCCCGTATATGGGCGTTACATGTCCTTGTATTCTTTAGTCATTGATATTCATCCATCTTCTTCTTCTTCTTTTTTGTTTCGTTCTTACTTACTTAATGATCATTACTTTTTAAAAATTTTCGGCCATAATTTCGGGGGGGGTTTGAACCCCCAAAACACCCCCCCAGATACGGCCCTGGAGGTCGTTATATTTGATATTGACTTGTTTTTGACCTCTTAGATCAATCCTGATTTTGCCGAAAACACGTTCAATCTAGCTCTCGTCCCTACATCTTGACGAGGTGCATATGACGTGATCCATCAATTTCAGTGTTTTTTTTTCTTATTACTGTTCAGTGTTTTTTTTTCTTATTTGTTTAGGGAATACAAAACTATTTTGGCCTTTTTGGTTCTTATATAAGTATTTAAAAATCTATAGTATACAGGGTCCGGCAATAGTGCGTCGTGCATCTGTAGCCCCTAGAATAAAAAACTTAACAATTTTGTTTAAGTGCAAATCTAAAGTATGTACCAGGATGTATTTCAGGAAAATATTTTAACTTTTATAGGGTGGCTCAAAAAAGTGTGAGTGGACCTGGATGATTTTTTTTAAATGGAACACCCTGTATATTATTGCATTTTTGGCTTCCTTTCAGATCACTTTATATAACCCTAAGATATGAATAAATACATTTCGATAGTTTCAGAAATATTAAATATTAAATCAAACATATATATTTTTCAGCCCTTCTTATAAAAAAATATTAGAAATACAAGAACTGTTCTGAAATCAAAACTATACTAAGTATTTACTTTAGATGGTCTGTACTTACATTGCTATAAATATGAAAATCTTAAATTATACAGGATGTTCAAAATTCTACGCCAAACTTTCTAAAATATAAAATAAATTTTCTTCGTTTTTTTAAATGGAACACCCTGTATATTATTTTTTCAATAGATGGAGAATTAAAAAATGAACATTCTTTGTATTTAGAGTATTTCAAAATTTTTAACGGTTTCGCAGATATTTGCGGTTTTATATTTCATATGGCATTTTCCACAGTAAATTGTTATCAAAGCCACCCAATGATTTTTCTCTCGTATTTTACCATTGAAAGCGCCATATGAAATAATACTGCGTGTATCTGCGAAACCATTAAAAGTTTTGAAATACTCTAAATACAAAAAATGTTCATCTTTAAACTCTCCATTTAATAAAAAAATAATATACAGGGTGTTCCATTTAAAAAAACAAAGAAAAATTATTTTATATTTTAGAAAGTTTGGCGTTGAATATTGAACATCCTGTATGATTTACGATTACCATATTTATAGCAAAGTAAGAACAGACCCTCTATAGTAAATACCTCATATAGTTTTGATTTCAGAACAGTTCTTGTATTTTTAATAATTTTTTTAAGAAGGGCTGAAAAATATATATTTTTGATTTATTTTTTAATATCTCTGAAACTATCGAAATATATTTATTCATATCTTAGGGTTATGTAAAGTGATCTGAACGGAAGCCAAAAATGCAATAATATACAGGGTGTTTCATTTAAAAAAAATCATCCAGGTACACTCACAGTTTTTTGAGCCACCCTATAGAAGTTAAAATATTTTCCTGAAATACATCCTGGTACATACTTTAGGTTTGCACTTAAACAAAATTCTCAAGTTTTTTATTCTAGGAGCTGCAGATGCCCGACGCACTATTGCCGGACCCTGTATATCGACATATATGTTTCTTTTTGTAAATGATTTTATCAAATAAGTAATTGATATTATTAGATGATGACAAACCATATTGAACATTGGTCCTTTTTAAAAGTAAGTTACTCCTTTATTTTAAATGGAACACCCTTATATTATTTCGGTGTTCAATGGAGAATGCATATGTCTTCAAAATATTATTAAGGTTGTCTACCTCTCAAACAAAGATTTTCGTAGATATTTTCATTTTTATGATTTTGCGTCAGTAGGTAATTATTACTTGAAAAAAACAAGAAGCGGCGGGGGTGGCTGTGTTAATGTAACAAAAATTAAAGGATTTTTTAAAATACCGTAATAAAAAGATACACGTTTAAAACATATTTTAATTATCACAAAAAATCAAATGCTCAAAATGCTTCCTTTCTTGTTTACTGCATAAAATGATTTTCTTTTCAAAAGATATCAATCATATTAAAAGGCGTACGTAGAGTTCTACTTCGCAAAACAGCCACATCATTTCTCCCATGTTGTCGACAATAGTTGGTCGAGTTTTGTAAAGATTTTCTTTAACATATCCCTATAAAAAAAAACCAGCTTAGAGAAAATCAGGAGCTTTTAAGTATTCTATTAAATACATACGTTGGTGAATACAGTGTGAATTCACCAACTTCTTCTTCTTCGTGTGCCTTCTCCTCATCGGAGGTTGGCGAACATCAATTGGAATTCCTCCCTGTCTTGAGCCAAACGGATAATTGCACTGGCATCTCCTATATTAAACCACTGGCGCAAATTCCGCAACCAGGAAAACCGTTTACGCCCGATGCCTCGTCGTCCTTCAATCTTTCCCTCAACGATCAGCTGTAGGAAACTATATTTGTTATTTCTAAAAATATGGCCAATATATGCTGCTTTCCGTCGTTTTATTGTAGTCAATAGTTCTTGGTCCTTACACATTCTTTCTAATACTTCGAGATTTGTTATTCGTTCGGTCCAGGATATTTTCAACATTCGTCGGTATAACCACATCTCAAATGAATCCAAGCGTGACATGGTCCGTGCCTTCAACGTCCATCCCTCAACTCCGTATAACAATGTAGAGAGTACATAGCATTATCGAGTAGTCAGATTCAGGTCTCGGTTGCAGAGTAGAGTTTTCATTTTGAAAAAAGTGTTTCTAGCTATTTCAATTCTATGTTTGATTTCTTCATCAGGATCCCATTTATCATTCAGCCAGCAACCCAAGTACTTAAATCTTCTTACCCTTTCTATATTTTGATCTTCCACTTGTATCCTGATATTTTCAATATTTAGTTTGCTGATAATCATAAATTTTGTTTTGTTTATATTTATTTTAAGACCTTGACTCTGACTAATACTGCTAACGCTGTCCACCAGGCACTGCAAATCTTTCTCATTGCCAGCTGGGAGCACCGTATCGTCAGCATATAGGATGTTATTAATAGGTTTACCATTCACCTTTATTACCACTTCTAAATCTTCCAACGCTTCCTGGAATATCGATTCAGAATATAAATTAAACAGAAGTGGCGATAATATACATCTTTGTCTGACGCCTTTAAGAATTTCTATATCCGTTGTTGACATATTTCCGATTTTTATATAAGCTGACTGATTCTATATCCAATATAAGTTTCTAATGATTCTGATGTCTTTGCCATCTAATCTAATCTGCTTCAGTAAATGTATCAGCTTGTCATTTTTAACGTTATCAAATGCCTTTTCATAATCTATGAAACATGCGAAGGCACTTGTCTGCTGATCGAGGCATTTTTGGACTAAAACCTGTATTGAGAACAAAGCATCTCTGGTTCCCAGCCCACTTCTAAAGCCGAATTGAGTTTCACTTATATTTTCGTCAATCCTTCTCCATAGTCTAGAGTGCAAGACACGCAGAAACACTTTTAATGTATACATAAGGCTTATCAGACTATACTCGTTGCGTGTTTTGGAGTTTGACTTTTTAGGGAGAGTTACAAATGTGGATTGCAGCCATTGTTTAGGTATTGTTAGGGTACACTCTCCGGTGTTGTAGATGCGATTAAACAATTTAAGTTGAAGATTCATATTTTCTTCGCCCAATAGTTTGAGGATTTCAACATTTAAATCATCAGGACCGACAGCTTTTCCATTTTTAGTTTCTGTCAAGGCTTTAACTAATTCCTCCTTTAGGATGTCTGGTCCGTCTAAGCAATTGTCCCATTGATCTGTTGACTCTCGATAATCATTAAAACATTCCGTTATGTAAGCTCTCCATATATCCAGTTCTTCCTGTTTATCTATCACCAGTTTGTTTTTATCATCAATAAGTTTGTCCGGTATTGTACGTTTATAATGTAACAGTCAAATTTCCTCGCCATGACCTCTGTGTGCTAACTCATAAAATATCGCAAATAGCTATTATTTTTGCATCATGTTTACTATAATTTTATTGTTAAATATTATTTTATTTAAATTTTACAATTATGCAACCCGATATACACCGCGCTATAGATACACAATATTGTCACTGGACCAAGCACACCAGCAGTAGTAGGCTTTTTGTCCATCTGTCTATATCTTTGATCATCACCTCCGTCACTTGTCACTGTCAGATCAAATCAGTTGTTTTTGGATTTATTTATCCTTTGTTTTGGTTATTGAAATTTTATAATTATCACATAAAATTTCGTAGTTAAATTGGTTATTTTTGATGTGGATCACAGTGTGCAATTTGTTCTTTTAATTGTGGAATTTCCGAGTTTAGTTCGTTCATTGACCGGATATGGAATATGGCTGAGGAGAAAACATCATTTTTTTATTTATGCCTTTTTGTGAGTTGGACTAGTCAAGATATATAGTTCTCTATCTATATCCTGGAGGGAGATTTCCGGTTGAAATCTGATTTTGTGAAGGAAATCGAATCCTTGCATCACTTCTTGTGTACCCACCGTCCGAATGTCGTCGTGAAGAACTGGCTGCCGTTTCGTGAAGCATTCCCTGTTGGTGAATAGCAGGTCTTCGTAAAGAAGGATTGAGGCTTCCGAAACACATTTGGTCAGAGACGTGGTTGGATTTTGTTGAGTTTACATGGACCACCGACCAATTTCCGTAAGGGATTAAATAGCCAAATTTTTCCGACCGATATCCCGATTCCACGTGCCCAAGAAGTCCCCGAACAGTTCCAAGGTATGCTATAATTCTTCTGCCTATTCTAAGTCAATGCTCAACTGATTGTTGTTCATATTGTTGACTGGTTTTCGACTTTTCCACGCCCACGTGGTGTAGAAAGATTAGTTGAGTGTTATCTTTCTTAAATCTTATTTGGTTGTTCGTAATTGTAGAGTAAGAAGACCGATCCAGACCGTAGCACAGAACAGTCCAGAATTCCATCCGTTCCTGTTGTCCGTGTAGAGGTACTCGTTGGACATCATAAACCCTCGTTGAGGTAAAGTTCAGATTTGATTAGCCGTTCTTTATTACCTTTATTAACTCCTACACGTTGTGCTAGTCCTTGTTCTATAATTGAGGCACTTTTCTAAGACAACCAATGTTTGTTAGGGTTTTTTATGTTCACCTTTTGAAGTCCTACACCTGGCCGGCATCCGTACGTCTGCTGACATCCGTGGGCTCCAGTGACAGTACACCGAGCTGCTGCGCACCGCCGTAGCCACCCTATAACTATACACCGTAGCTCAGCCGGAGGAAGTTTTCAAGTACAATCGAATATAGTAAGACTGTACAATTTTAGTTTAGATTAGTATAATATAGATTTCATTTGTGTAAACCACCCTGTTTGTATCTAGTATTAAGTTAGATAAGGGGGTTTGACGTCATAGGTTTAGTTATTGCATTTAATTTAAAATTCCATTTTCTTTTTCAACCTTTCGATTTAAATAATTTCTTAACATATTACATTTTACATTTCATTCGTTTTTTTATATATATTTAACTCTTTAATATTTTAATAAATTGCTTAAATATTTTTAGTAGTATTATTTACAGTCTAGTCTCATAGTTAAGTTAGAGTCACTTAAGTTTAACGAATTATAGTAATATTTGAAGTTCATGATAGTTGCACTCAACAGTTCGATGTTAGTGTTGAAGTCTACTTAATAGATACATCTTTATTGCCGAGTTCATAGAGTATAATCTCGTGGCGCCCTTTTATTAATATCTTTGAACCCCGACCACCCGGCTGTTAAAATTAAAAAGCTAGTGGCCTCTATGTAACTCATTACCGATTAAGTAAGCTTTGTGTTTTATTGAACGAACATTTGTGATGCTTAATAGTAAAACATTTAATAAAGGAACTTATTAGAGAAGCACGGAATATAGATATAAATACCCACCTATTGGTATGATACATATAAAAATTAGTCGAACGACGTATACATTAATTCGACGGAAACGCATAATTCGTCCAATTTTAATAAAGAGCGCTGCGTAAATTGGCAGCACAGGCCACAAAACGGCAATAAATAGCTTAATGATGGAACGTGCGAACCGAAGTGAGTGACTCACCCAATTTTCTGAAATTGAAATAACTCACAATTATTGTGAACGTTTAGGGCCAATTTGACCAGTCTAGCAGCTCCGTCGAGCGATCATAGAGACGCTTATTTGAATAGCTAATAAGGCAGTTTCGTGGTGTTTATTGACCAATTTTCATTAGCGCCTTTTTCACGTATTAGTAACAACTTTAATAACAATTCACGACCCATAGCAAAGAAAAAAATTAAGTGAATTGCTGGTTGGGGGGAGGGGGGGGGGCGTTAATTCCGATCAAAATTAACTTATTTTAAATAATTACTAGTTTTAAACGGCAATAACTTGTTTAATTTAAATGGAAAACCCTGTATATTTTATGATTTTATGAAACACCCTGTATAAATATATAAAAAATCTTAAAATATGTAAAACAACAAAATAAAATATACGTGTTTAAGAGTTTTTTCGGAAACTTGACCGTTTTTTAAATAAAAAATATTGTAATATTTGAGGGGTGGTTACACCCTCTTGGAACTGGAATTTCGAAAAATCCCTTCTTATCGAACTTTTACACCCTAGAGTCAACCTGTATGCCAAAATTGAGCTTCTTACGTTGAGTGGTTTGAGCAGGATCGTGATTAATCAGTATGTTAGTCACTTAAGGATTTTATATATTAGTATAGATTTCATAGACTTGGTTATCAAACCTTATCATGGGCGTCGGACAGGGGGGCAAGAGGGGGCATTTGCCCCCCCCCCCCCTGGATCACTGAAACAATAAAAATAAAAGCTATCTTCTTACATCCGTCTGTAAAAAAAATAATCATTATTATGAAATTGTTAGGTGTTACCTGTAAAATAAAAATGTGGTAATTATTGGGAAAACTGGAAATCGTCCGATTTTCACCAAAATTGGTATACATACTATTTTGAGGTCGTAGATTACGAATCTATTTTTTTTGGCGGTCTCTTACCGTTTTTCAGAAAAACGGAAAATTATTTCAACATTGAATTTTTCTTTATTTCGGCCCTATAAAGTAATAATTTCACTATATTTTCATTATATTATAGTTTATCTAAAAGCCACACTTGATTGGGGATAGAAAAGTGTCCAACATTTTACTGAAAAACACTTTTCTTAACAAAATAGCAAAGAAAATTGAGACCAGATGGAAGTTTGACATTTGATATATCCTTCTTTCTTTCTCCTATGCAATAAGAGAGAGAGAAATATATTCTAGACCTAATCTAGAAATTTGAAAATTTACAACGTTGCCATATCTTCTATTTTTTCGGGTGATTAGGGATTTCAAATAAATTACCTATTATGAGATCGACAATAATTAAATATACACCTATATCCACAAAATTACGCGGAAGAATTTTGATTGCATTGGTTTTAACTTCTTTGCGGAGGGGTTAATCTTTTTTAGTTAATCTAATAATATAACAACAAAAGATTAACACCCTCTGCATGGAAGTTGTAACCAATGCAATCAAAACTCTTTCGTTCAACTTCGTGGGTATAAATAGTCAGATCTCGTTGGTAAAATAGCAGTTATGGGAAGGAGCCGTTCTTCTGGCGACCGCCTTTCGTAATTCCAGAATGAGCGAAAAAAACACGCTAAATTTAGGTTTAGCATTGGCAACGTTGCTTTAATTGCCAGAAACACATAAACTTACTTCGGGTTTCTCTTATTACCGATTCTGAACCGTCCTAGAACTGTGATGCGTATGCGCAGAAGGAAATATGAAGACATTATTTCATTTGCGCATGCGCTGCAGAGTTCTTGGACGATTCAGAATCGGTAATAACAAGAACCCGAAAAAAGCTATAATCTAACATTTTCAAATTGTTTACAAATTTATTTTAGCAAATTTTCCTATATTATGCATAGAATTGGTTAAAAAAGTAACAGAAAATAGCAAAAACATTATTGATTATTGAATACCTAACAAAATATGTGCTAGAAAACCTTAAAAATATGAGAAATTAAGAAAAATTCGATATTGAAATTATTTTCCGTTTTTCTGAAAAACGGTAATAGACCGCCAAGAAAAAAGTTCAGATTCGTAATCTACAACTTCAAAATAGGGTGTATACCAATTTTGGTGAAAATCGGACGATTTCCCGTTTTCCCAATAATTACCAAAAATGTCAATTTTTTATTCATTTTTACCTTGCCCCCCCCCTAAATTTCATTCTTCCGGCGCCCATGAACCTTATTCCCGTAGATTATTTAAATACCTACAAATTTTCTAAAAAAATAAAAATTAACACATTTTTTGAACACAACAAAATAATATTAACTAAACAAAACTAGAAAACGTTATTTTTACTGCATCACAAGCAAATAAACATTAATACGTAACCAAGAGTCATAATTCAGGATTTCTCTGGGGGGTATATTCGGCTATTAACCACCTCAAAAATCTCACCTAATCTACTTATTTTACATTATCATAATGTATTATCGAACAAATATAATATGACAATAAAGCTATAGCAGATAATAAAATACCGTAACCCAACCCCGTATTAAGTAGTTTCCTTCCGAACCCGCCCTAAGCAGGAAAGGCCGGCTTCCGCAAAGCGGCGATACATCTTCGGCTTCGGCCGTTTTTTCTCCTCCACGCTCTCCAACACAAACCGAAACATATATAGCGGTTAAAGAGGCAGCCGGAGCGGGAGCAGCCGGCAGGACTTATGAGCCGTTTCGCAGGATTATCGATTGTGGGCTTTGTTTCTTAAGGACGGCAGGACAGATCGGGGGGTGCCGGTGGGTGGGGGAGCGCCTGGGGCAGCGCCTCTTCGCAGGAGGTTGACGCTCTGATATATGGCACTGCAGTGGCGGTGGTGAGGCTGGATGTTCCTGCCCAAGAAGACAAGAGAGACGCGCGGAGGAAGGAAAGACGTTGTTTGCGGTCGCATCCAGGTTTCCTGCAATATAAGGAGGATTAATTAATACCATTGTTGGGGTTGTTTATAGGAGTGTGACGCTGTCTCTTCGCGTATCCATGCGACGCGGTCGAAATTTATTCTTCCGAATCTAATAATTGCAAGAGAATTAGTGGTAGTTTGCGCAACTTTTGGTTAGAAGCGTTATTATTTTATTTGATAAATATATCTATTCATTGTCACAGGTACAGTTAGAGTGGGAATTCTAGTTCCTTAGTTCTAGTTCCTCCAGAGGAATAGTTTCTTGAACTAGGTCTTTAGTTCACAATAGTTCCCGACTAATATTAACATTTCCGTTGCTTGCTAATGGGTTTCGTTGTCAGTCAGAACTATTCATGGTGTGATCTGTATAATTTTTATAATGTACGAAATATAACGTTTTATTGCATATAAAGTTATATTGCAGATAAAAAAAAATAAAAAAAAAGACTCAAATCAGAGTCTAAAAAATGATATCACAAATCAATTGGAGCAAATAATACGACTATTTCACCTTTTTGTTTATATTCTTATTCTATCTATAGTCAGGCATGCATTATCTAAACAGGTGCATTAGGTAAATGTCTCTTACCTTCAAATAAAGCAAATAAATGCTCTAATTTCCATTTTTTCAGAAACTCCTTTAAATAATCCATATATCCTAAAATTTGTCCATAAAAAATGACAAATACATGCTAATAACGATCACTAATTTGTTATATGATATGCGTTTAAAAAGCAAATTATGCAAAATTTCAAGTGGAAAATTCCAAGCAACAAAACCTGTGCGTAATATGATGTGCGACCTATCAAGTGCGACGTGAGACCGATCGGACTGCCTGATTGTATATACCATCCTTCGTCATCGTCTTCGCGTGTCGTTATTATTTTTCATCAAAAGAGTATTTAGCTATTGGAAACATGGCCATGTTTCTTGAATGAAGTACTTCCTAGCGTATTTTTGTTATTATCTTAAAACAAAGTAACTTGCACTTGGTTGAATGAAAATAGATTCAAAAGAAATTTCCGAATTTTTTAAGAGAACAAGTTTTCTTGAGTTAAGAGAGTTTTTCTTTAGGGAACATATTTTCTTTTACGCTAAAATAAATTCTCTTGCCACTAATTTTTTTTTCAAGAACGACGACGACTTTAGTTCAAGTCTATCTTTTTTATCAGTGTAGTATAAAAGATCAGTAGTTTTAGGATTTAGATTAGTTTAAGAGACTTTGATATTTTTTATTAATTTGGGACACTCTGTATCTTGTAAAACTATTTTTAAATTGTAACTCTAATAGTCCTTCAACGGACTCAAAACTTACAATTTGTAAAAATCTAATAGTTTAGCTATAATACTCCATGTCGTATGTGGTGAATAACCCTGTAGACGTAGGTATCTGTTGGAAAAAAACTAAAGGGTTGTATGCAAGAGATGAATCCGCCACAGAGGTATAGATATTTTTTTTATTTTCAGACTGTTTTCACGAAATTAGCTTGCTACAAATAGACATTTAAAATATCATATAGTTTTTATGTGATGAAACAAAATCGTATGTTTATATACATTCGTTTTTATGTTTCTAGATTTTTAGATCCAATAACGATGATAATTCCAATGAGAAACGGCCTGAAAACCGAAGACGGCCGAATTATTGCCGTCCGGGATTCCGGATCCGTTAACGATGCCGTAAATTTCATACGTAACGACAATACAGAAGCCGTTTAATAGATGCGACGACAAAAAAGAGTGGCTTTTACGAGAAAAAAAATTAATAACCGCGCCGCTGGCTCGCTACGCGCCTATCGAAAATTAAGATCTTTATTAACGTGTCTCGATGGGAGAAGAAATTTTTCTCCTCTCGCTTCGAATTCGAAGAATCGACTGAATTCCGATTCGGTCGAATATCTAGGCGCGTTTATGGCTTGCACACCTGCAACAACGTCCAGTTTTCGATATTCTATCAAAATAACATAAGTCTGTAGATAAAAAAGTAATAAACT
Source organism: Sitophilus oryzae (assembly GCF_002938485.1). Lineage (NCBI taxonomy): Eukaryota > Metazoa > Arthropoda > Insecta > Coleoptera > Curculionidae > Sitophilus > Sitophilus oryzae. The sequence continues at coordinate 157,567 of NW_022146057.1, forward strand.
TCACTAAAAATTAAGGTTTATAGGTATTTTATTGAATTTAACAAAAACTAAAGTAATGTCCAGGGTGTCCCATTTTAGTTGAAATCATACGGTATCTCCGTTATTCGTGAAGATAGAAGGGTGCGCATTTGCACAAAGCTGTGCCACTTTTTTGCCAAACGGAAGATGCCGTAAACAAAATTTTCATAGCTCTCTTCGTTTCTGAGCTACAGGGTCTTTTTGAAAATTTTGCAATTTGGGACACCCCTGTATCTCTGTTATTGTTAAAGGTATTGAGACGGTCAAAAATTGTTTATTGTAGAACTTTTTACGTAGAATACAGTAGCGTAGTCTGTTATTCTACGAAAAGAATATTTTTAAAGATATGAACTTAAATAGAACACTCTGTATATTTATAAATTATATGATCTGGCTTGCCATAAGTTTCTCAAAAATATATAACACTCTATATTTATTTTCATTATTTAATGCAATATTTAGAAAAATATTATATTTATTAATATATGTAATGTATGTATAGGCCATGATTGATAATAAAAGAAACTAAAGAATTATTAAAAGTAATACTGCTATCTGTCTCTTGTTTTATTTTGGGAGCTACTAATTAATTCTTTGTATTTAGAGAAACGTAAATCTCTACCGCTATTTGTAAATCTTGGAAGCTATGGTATCGGAACTTTTAAATATTCCTTTAGCTAATTTACGTGAAATATACTTTCAGAAAGATCGGGCTCCCCCTCACAACTTAATTTACAACGAAAATATTAGAATTTTGTTAAATTATTATTTGTCAAATCAATGAATTGGAACCAATGTACCCATATTCTGATTTTGGGAATTTTTGAAATATGAAATATATCGTGGCAACTAATACGATGTCGAACACCTGGAATATGCTTTTATTAAAGCATTTTCCAGGTGTTCGAAAAAAATTCTAAAAGAACGAATATGGAATGGATATAGAATAGTGAGAATATATGGTAAGGTATAGTGGGAATCAGTGGTGGATCCACGGTGAGGGGGGGGGGGCAGGTAGTGAGCCCCCAAAGCCTATATAGCCTATATTTCTGGGATTTTATCATATAGCCTATATTCCTGAGATTTTATCAAATAATAAAGATCTACTGACACTAAATCATAAAAATGAAAATATGTACGAAATTCTTTGTTTGAGGGGTAGGTGTTATTAGGCACTTTAATAGTATTTTGAAGTGACATGAATTCCCCATTGAATATCGAAATAATATACAAGGTGTTTTTTTTAACACCCGGTATATTATTTCATTTAAAATAAAAGAGTAATTTGCTTTTAAAAATAACCAATGTTCAATATTAATTTTGTCTCACCCTGTATAACTTTCTGGGCCAAGTTTCAATTTGATTTCAAGTTTAATAGTTATTTTAACTACATATTGGGCTATACCGGGTAAATTCCAATTTAGGTAGCTTTTACTGAAATTTAAATATTGTTTTAAACTTCTAGAAAAAATGTTAAATATAAATCTTTATTTTTGTCCTAGAATCCGAAAATCGATTAATATCTAGAGTATTCTATTACAAAAAAAAACACAACTTTGATGTGTTACTTTTTTTTGGGAACATCCTGTAGAACTCCTTATATTTTTAAAAAATGCTCTAAATTAACCTACATATGCTCACAAAATTCCATGTCAATACAAACTGTCTTTCTCCTTTTAGCCTCCGCGTCGTATGAGAGGCGCCACCCTGTATATAATGAACATAATTCAATGTAATATAATAGCGAAATTTTAGCTAATAATAACGAAGTCTGACATCCCCAAAATAACTAAAAATCGCGGTGACTCCATTAGTTTACCTTCCCTTGCATAATTGATTATATTAAAACTCGATTAAGGGCTTCGGTGAAGATAAGTAGATTAAATATTGATTCTGTTGTATTTAAAGAGGAATAATGGTAAAATGGGGAAAGGTAGGCGGTAAAGCAAAGTTAACGTAGATATTTTGTTAAACAAAATTGATGATTAAAATAATCGAATAAATAATAGAATTATACAGGGTGGCGAGCTTCATTCGCCTCGGTTGATTATACGAAAACGGAAAGATGTAGAAACAATAGTTATTTTTTATATAAGACGATAAATGGTATTTTATCGTCGACCGAAAAGATTAATATAATAATATAATATAATATATACGATAATTCGTGTCGATTGTTGATTGAATTAGAGCCAGACATGGGCGCCGGAAGAATGAAATTTAGGGGGGGGCAAGGTAAAAATGAATAAAAAATTTACATTTTTGGTAATTATTGGGAAAACTGGAAATCGTCCGATTTTCACCAAAATTGGTATACACCCTATTTTGAAGTCGTAGATTACGAATCTTTTTTCTTGGCGGTCTCTTACCGTTTTTCAGAAAAACGGAAAATAATTTCAATATCGAATTTTTCTTAATTTCTCATATTTTTAAGGTTTTCTAGCAGATATTTAGTTAGGTATTCAATAATCAATAATGTTTTTGCTATTTTCTGTTACTTTTTTAACCAATTCTGTACATACTAGAGGAAAATTTGCTAAAATAAATTTGTAAACAATCTGAAAATGTTAGATTATAGCTTTGTTCGGGTTCTTGTTATTACCGATTCTGAACCGTCCAAGAACTCTGCAGCGCATGCGCAAATAAAATAATGTCTTCATATTTCCTTCTGCGCATACGCATCACAGTTCTAGGACGGTTCAGAATCGGTAATAAGAGAAACCCGAAGTAAGTTTATGTGTTTCTGGCATTTAAAGCAACGTTGCCAATGCTAAACCTAAATTTAGCGTGTTTTTTTCGCTCATTCTGGAATTAAGAAAGGCGGTCGCCAGAAGAACCGCTCCTTCCCATAACTGCTATTTTACCAACGAGATCTGACTATTTATACCCACGAAGTTGCACGAAAGAGTTTTGATTGCATTGGTTACAACTTCTTACAACTTCTTACAACTTCTTCAACGTTACAACGCCATATCCAAACTACTTCCGTTTAAATCCCGAATAACGGGAAATTCAAATTAACATAATGAAAAGGAATACAAAAATTTTCAAAAATGGAAGCAATTAAAAAACGTGCGAGAAGAAATAAAGTTTTTAACCTATCCTCGCTATTAAAGTATCATTTAATCTACCCTTGTGGTTAAAGTACTATCTTATCTTCTATTTTTGATAGATATAAGACAATTTTAACAGTTGCTATGGAGAAAAATATTTTATTGGTATATGTAGAGAGGCAATGTGCATAATTTAAAATTATTTTGAAAAGTAAAGTGTGTGTCAGAAATAAGATCCATACCAAAGTTATAAGTTTTCTTATGGAATACCCTGTATTTTTTTAATTTTTGCATTCTGGGGCATAGAATGGGGCATTTATTCTAAGGGTTTAATATGTTTAAATGCTTTGTGGTTTCTGAGATATTTAAATATGCATGCTATTGAAGCGAGAAAAGTAAACTTTACTAAAAAAACTTTATTGCTTTTAAATGTTAAATGTATACAGGGGTATAAAAAATTGCTGGTCTATTTTAAATAATTATTTTACATAAAAACTTCGTTATTTCAAATACAACACTATGTATTTTTTAAACTGAGTCGAAACAAATTTAAATGCTTTTTCAAACTATATTAGGGTTTCCTATACCTATCTGGCTCAGATTTTGAATAAAAAGCGATTTTTCAATAAAATGGCAGTTAAGATGGCTTGTGTCGCCATGGCAGTTTGCTAGTGACAGTTAGTAGCTACACCGATAAAAAAGATAGACTTGAACTAAAGTCGTCATCGTTCTTGAAAAAAAAATTTAGTGGCAAGAGAATTTATTTTAGCGCAAAAGAAAATATTTTGCCTGAAGAAAAACTCTCTTAACTCAAGAAAACTGGTTCTCTTGAAAAATTCGAAAATTTCTCTTGAATCTATTTTTATTCAACCAAGTGCAAGTTACTTTGTTTTAAGATAATAACAAAAATACGCTAGAAAGTACTTCATTCAAGAAACATGGCCATTTTTTCAATAGCTAAATACTCTTTAGATGAAAAATAATAACGACACGCAAAGACGATGACGAAGAACGGTATATACAATCAGTCGGCAGTCCGATCAGTCGTACGTCGCATTTCATAGGTCGCATCATAGTACGAACGGGCTTTGTTGCTTGGAATTTTCCAGTTGGAATTTTGCGTAATTTGCTTTTTAAACGCATATCGTGTAACAAATTAGTGATCTTTATTAACATTCATTTGTCATTTTTTTATGGACAAATTTTAGGATATGTGGATTCTTTAAAGGAGTTTCTGAAAAAATGGAAATTAGAGCATTTATTTGCTATAGGGAAATTGGAACAACTTTCGTTGCACGTCATCAATGACACCATGTGTCGTCTTACGGAGTTTGCTGGTGATCGTATTATGATGTGCAACGAAAGTTATTTTAATTTCCCTATACAGGGTGTCCCAGAAATAAGTGCAAATATTTTAACTGGTAGTATAGTTCAACCCCAGAAACACGCCTATGAGGTTTTTTGCGAAAAAAATGTTTCGAAAATTCGGAATTTTTTGAAAATTTTTTTGGAAATTTATTTAGTTTTTAGTTAAAAAACATATTTTCTTGATAATATGGCAACATAGGTAGTAGATTAAATTTGCAAGAAAGAAAATCCAGAAAAGATCCAGTGGTTCTCAAAATTTTTGGAAAAAAATTATTTTTTTGGAAATTTTCAAAGTAAAATAATTCCGTTATTTTGGACTTAGTGAAAAACGATAGAGAGAAAATATGTTTCTTTTATCGAGATCTACCACCCCTTAAAATATTTGCACTTATTTCTGGGACACCCTGTATATTATTTGAAGGTAAGAGACATTTACTTAATGCACCTGTTCAGATAATGCATGCGTGACTATAGATAGAATAAGAATATAGGTATATCGATTTTTTTATGCAATAATTACAAAAATTTTAGAATTTCAAGTCGTCGCGTCGTAAAAAATTCAAAATGTGACCAAAGCTTATAATTTTAATAATTTGTTTGCTTTACTTTGATTAATTGTGATGTAACATTTTTTTGTAATTTGTAGAGTGATGAACCATCCCAAAAAATACCAAGGAGTGTAGAAGCAGAAATAACTACTATCGAGGAAAATAATATCACTTTACTTACTACAGACCAGGGAAACCTAAATTTATCAGAAAATAATATACCTCGTAATATGCCTGTATATGATGTATAGAGTTCTCTTAGATCAAAATAAATTTTAGTTGACTCAATGGTATTCGCTATTGGTTTAAGAAAAGTGTCTCTTTAATCAAGAAATGTCCCTTTTCAATCAATTTTTGCATGAATCAAAGAGATTATTGTTCTTGTAGCAAGAACTTCTTTGCATATTAATTTTGGGTCAAGAATGAAATACTTTGGACAGATAGATTCTTCTATTCTCTAAAGTAATTTTTTAAAGCTAATGAAAAGATAGTTAATGCTTTGGGTAAAGAAACGTCGTTCTTGGCCCTATTGAAAAGCGCCAATCTTTTGGGTTAAAGTCATATTCATTTCGACTGAGAGATCCTTTTTTTCAGTGTATTTTTAAAATCAACATTAGTTTATGGACTTTATTTAATTTTATAACAGTTTTATTATATTATTCATAAGTAGTGACTCCATTAGATATGCAGTCTTAAGTACTTAATATTATTATACCATATAGGTATAAGTGTCACTAGAAAATTGCTATGGCGATACCATAGACTTAAAATATACCAGCTATCTTGATTACCATTTTATTGAAAAATCGCTTTTTATTCAAAATCTGAGCCAGGTAGGTATAGGAAACTAATATAGTTTGTAAGAGCATTTAAATCTGCTTTGACATATTTTAAAAAATACATAGTGTTGCATTTGAAATAACGAAGTTTTTATGTAAAATATAGATTTAAAATAGACCTGCAATTTTTGATACCCCTGTATAAACTTAAGGAAGTACTGGGAGAATTGTCAGATCAGGGGCTTGGAACACCCTCAAAAAGGAAATACCACTTCTGCAACTCCCAATGGACGATATGCCAAGAACGTACAACTTTGACAAACATGTCAATGTAGTATTGAGCAATAAGAAGGATTGGAAGAGCGAAACGCTTGCCCAGCAGTTAAAAGACCATACCATAACTTGGTATACTGATGCTTCCAAAACCAATACGGGAACAGGGATCGGAGTGTTTGGGCCGAGAGCTAATTACTCCGAACCAATGGGCACTTACCCTAGTATCCTACAGGCAGAAATCTACGCTATCGAGAGATGCGTACAACTTATCTTAGATAGGAACTATCGGAAACAAGAAATAGCCATCTTATCTGATAGTCAAGCAGCGTTAAAGGCGATCAACTCAGTCTCAATCAATTCGAAATTGGTCAAAGAATACATAGAGAAGCTGAATAAATTAGGCAAAGAAAACAAAGTCCTCCTACACTGGGTGCCTGCTCACCAAGGGATAAAAGGCAATGAAAAAGCAAATAATCTAGGTAGAAAAGGAGCGAACACTCCACTAACTGGACCAGAACCGTTCTGCTTTCCAAGTGGTAACCAACTCAAGGAGGAACTCAAGAACTTGGAAGATTCCATCCGCAACCTGGAATGGAAATCTTGCAATGGTCTAGGACACTCGAAGAAGTTTCTGAGGGCTTATGATCAATAAAAATCACAGATCTTCCTAGGTCTGAGTAAGAACAATCTTCGGATTGTCACGGGGTTTTAACAGGACACTGTCTCCTCAATGAACACCTCAGTAGATTGAAACTAAGAAGAAACGGCGAATGCAGATTCTGTGGGGAAGATGGTGAAACACCAGTACACCTCATCACTGAGTGCGCCGAGACGACAACCATTCGTGCCATGAATTTTGGTACGACTGATATTGGAGATGGAGAACTACCCTCTATAAAACCGTCCCAGATAATGGCTTTTGTCAAAGCCCTGGGACTGTATGATGAGTTATGATTCAAGAAAGGGGGACACAATGGATCTGCAAGGTCGAAGTGATTAACCCCCCTCCCACTCATTCTAAATTCTAAAAAATTCTAAATAAACTTAAGGAAGCAATTTTTCAGTAAAGTTTATTTCTCTACCTTTAAACTCAGCACAAGAATTAATTCTGAAAAGTAATGTACGGGGTGTTGATAAACTTTTTTATTTTAGCATGCATATTGAAATATATTTAAATATATCAAAAACCAAAGGTTTTAAACATATTAAACTCTTATAATAAATGCCTTATTTTATATACACCTCTGGCGATTTCTATAGAAGAAAACTCGCAAACCAGACTTCATTATTGTCACTTTCCAACAAATATCGAGTGTTCTCATTAGTTAAGTTCCATCAAAGGTCGGAGTTCGAAATGAACTGGTCAACAATAGTTAATTTATTTAAATTAACCAATTTAAACGGCATAAACTGCGGAAATATAATATTTAATCATCAATTAACAGTACTACCAGTATTTAAACACCATTAAAACAAAACTACTCTGTTTTAATAATTGGTGTTGAGTTGGAACGTGTTACCTATTTATGCGTTACTTCCATAAACTTATGCACACTTCTTTGATCATGTTACAACTTAGTTTTATTAAAAATAGATTGACAGTTTGTTTAAATTTTTATCTTTAATATACAGGGTGGCGCCTCTCATACGACGCGGAGGCTCCAAAGAGAACGGTAGTTTATGTCTGAGTTTATATCGAAACTATATTATATTAATTGATTTTCGGATTTTAGGAAAAAAATAAAAGTAAGTTTTATTAAACAAGCATATATGTATGCCTAAAATGTAAGGTTTTTGACATATTTCATATTTTGTGGAAATGAAAAAAATAAAATTTAAATTTCAATAACAACCACCTAAATTGTAATTGTATAGACCGATGTACAACCCTGTATAGACCGATATTTAGTTAAAATAACCTTTGTTTATTAAACCAAATTAAAATTTGACTCGAAAAGCTATACAGGGTGAGACAAAATAATATTGAACATTGGTCACTTTTAAGTTACTCTTTTATTTTAAAGGGAACACCCAGTATATCTAGGAAAATATTTGTTTGAGGTTGGGTTAGGTATTTTGAAGAGACATGAATTCTCTATTGAATATAGGAATAATATATTGGGTGTTCCATTTAAAATAAAAAAGTAACTTGCTTTTATAGGTTAGGTTAGGTTGTACACCAATGTTCAATATTAATTTTGTCCCACCCTGTATAACTTTTAGTGTCAAGTTATTAATTTGATTTAAAGTACAACAGTTATTTTATCTACATATTAGGCTATATATCGGGTAAATTTCAATTTAGATAGCTTGTGTTGAAATTTAATTTTTTTTTACATTCTATGTTTTTGATGGGATAGACCAAAGGCATCTAAATAAAGGGAGACAATTTACATTTTATCGCGAGCACGAACCTTGTTCCGCAAAAATCGATGATGACGTTATCATTGTTATTATTGTTATTAATGTTTTTTGGGTACCTATAGAAACGTTAAACTAAATATTTGTATAGATATATAACTTTAATTAATATACATAGATTGTGCCAGGATTATACCTTTGAAATTATTTTTAGTTTTCTAATTAAATTATATTAGGGAAATTATAATGACAACTAGCAGCATTTACTACGAAATTGTCGAAATCTGTAGGAATTACACTGACATTTGACGTTTTCATTTGTTTTCATTCAACTTATATTTGACAGCGCGCGGTTGTGAGTAGAGTTTTCTGCGGTAATTGAAAGTTTTTGTAGTTTTTGAGCAACTTTCTAATAATTATTAGTGTTTATTGCAAAGAAAATTATTTAAAGTAGTTTTTAAGTATCTACGATGGTTCGCCAATGCATAGTTTGTAAAAAGGTGGACTATTCTAACCCGGAATTGATATTTCGACAGTAAGTGTCATTACATTTTTTTTTAACTTTAGTCATGCTTACAGTAGCGTATTTAGATACTTTTAGTTATAAGTAGATTATTACAAAGATACGTATATTTTCTTATTTGTTGGCGCTTTCGATTGTGAAATTAGAGTTGCTCTCAGTTAGACCTCAGGCAAAACTAGTTATAATAGAAAATTGGTGTGAGGCAATCACAATCAATTTTTGATAAAAAAAACATCACGCCACTGATAGAGTTAAATGACAGAAAGATAGACGAAAATCAACCGTGTTGTCATATTTATGTACCCATCTCTTTTTAACTGATTCTAAAAAATCGAGTTTTATGAATGGAGTGCATGGTCTGTCTACCCATTTAGATTAGATGTCTTTGTGATAGACTTTACATACTTAAAACTGGTAATTAAATTAAACCATTTAACTGTATTTCCGAAGTTATCCTATGTTATTTGCCGGGTAATCGAACTGTCCTCGACCGAAACCGACTAGAATAATTAATTAACATTTTCCACAGGCAGGCTGGCCGCAGTCAGTGTCGAATATCCAGAATTATAAGCGCGGAGAGTAAATAGACGCTTCCAATATGATAATTGGACATATCCGGACGATAGATATAATGCAGTAACACATGTGTGGGTATAATCTAGCGGTAATTTATTTAAAAAATGCCCGTTGGTGCGAGCGGCACGTACAATCTTCAATCTATATACCTAATTGTTAACGAGACAAAGTGTTATGGTCAATGGCTTGTTATTACGTTGCTTCTTTTGTTTTGGAATTTATGATGAGAAACACTTAAATACACTCAAATTTTGATGTATTTTAAAGTTTTATATAGTTTGTTCTAGTAGGACGGTTTTGATAATTTTTAAGCAACATATGTAGGTTAAGTTATATAGTTATTTTATTTAACCTGGAATTATGTGTTATATATCGTATATATCCTCTTATATATCTTATTAAACCTTATTTAAACCTGGATGACTCCATCTGTCTGTAACCTGAAATGGGAATCCTCCAAAAAAAATTAAAGGTTCATTTCTCCAAGGGTATGAATCTCCAATGTTTTAATACTAAATATTTACTCAGGATTATTTATTGATCAGATATTGTGTTGCAATAATTAAAATTGTATTATTTTATACAGAATGTCCAAAAATATATATTAAATAGGTAATTACTATAGCTTTAAACGGCAATAACTTGTTTAATTTAAATGGAGCACCCTGTATATTTTACTCGAATCAGATGCACAATTTAATTGTCTATCAAATTGTATTATACCATCTTTTACCTTTTATATCTTCAAATTTTCGTAGAAAATGCATTTTTTTTCTAATTTAGACTTCATTTATCACTATACCCATGGAATATTGACATTTTAGATATTTTAAAGCAATATATGTACAAAATGTACAGTGTACAGGTGGTTAAAATAATAATATTGCAAGCCCATTTGTTTACAAAAAGAAAACTATTTAAATCTTTTTAAAAAATTATACCAATTATTACTAATTATTAATAGACCACGTACCATTATTTCCGCCCAAAAATTAGTTAATTATATACTTAATTGTTTTAATTAATAAATTATTCTAAATAAATGTGGATTTGACTCAGAAATCAATACAATAATAAGTTATGAAAATGAACGTCTCTGTTATAAATAAGCATTCGTCAAAAACTGAAATAACATTTATAAGGTCGTGTTACTTTTTACCACACTGTCTAATACATATACAAAATTCAGTTTTTTAGTATATGGAGTAATTATTATTAATCAACGTAAACTATTAATCAACGTCATTTAATGTAGTTTGAATACTGGGATCATATTAATTGGTCCCCTGTAACAAAAAATATGTAAACAGTTTTTTTTATCTTTTAATGAAATAAGCTAACTATATTGACAATATTAGGTACTCTTTGAAGATTTGTTACGTCTTTAAAAATAATCTAAAATGTCAATACTCCATGGGTATAGTGGTAAATGAGGTTTAAATTATAAAAAATGCATTTTCTACGAAAATTTTAAGAGATAGGTAAAAAATGGTACAATACAGTTTGATAGACAATTAAATTGTGTATCTGATTCTCGTAAAATATACAGTGTTCCATTTAAATTGAACAAGTTATTGCGGTTTAAAACTAGTAATTATTTAATATACATTTTTAGACACTCTGTACAAGGTAGTATTTTATTTATTATTGCAACACAATATCTGATCAATAAATAAACTTCAGTAAATATTTAATATTAAAAACTTCTATACCCTTGGAGAAATGAAGTTTTAAAATTTTTGCTGCAATTTAAAAATATTTCAGAAACGGTAAGGTTTGAGTGTGATAAACCTTAATTAAATTTACCTTTATTTCAATCGTAGAATCTAAAAATAGAATAATATACAGGGCGTTCCATTTAAAAACATACAACTATAATATTTTTTATTTATTTGGGATACTCTGTATCTTGTAAAAATATGTTTAAATTGTTGCTCTAATAGTCCTTCAACGAACCCAAAACTTACAACTTGTAAAAATCTAATCGTTTAGCTACAATACTCCGTGTCACATTCCATGTGGTGAACAACCCTGTTTATTGCCTGTGATATTGAGTTTAACTCAAGAAAGGGGGACACATTAAATCTATAAGATCACGGTGATAACTTCCTCCTTTCATACAATCTACAATGGACATTATTTCTTCTAATACTTTTTATTCTTATAATCCTTCCATCCGCTCCATTTAGTAAAAAACGAGCATATAATGTAAAATAAACAATTTCATTAACGCATCTGACATATGCGCGAACAAATATTCGTCCATCATCAGTTCAGCTAAAGCCCCCGATCGAATTAATGACAGCAAAAACTAGAGAGATAAATTAAAAATTCGCTCATCCGGCGCTCCGAAGCTTTAAGTCAAACAATGATGGAACGAACACAAACGAATATAACACACGAGTAATTAAAAACACTTTAAAAGCGATACCAATTAACGCGGGGATCGCATTACGACCAATTACATCAATGTAAATGATCAGGAAAAATATATGGAAGCGCTATTAATATTACTTGGTGCATTTTAACTGTAATTAACAGCGTTTATTAATGATATCCTAATAAAAGTTAAAAGTTTGTTCACACGAGAGAACGCTGACTCAGCCGTCCGGCGCGAGTTTTTGAATAGTAGTCACAAATTCTGGTCGAATTAGACCAAACGGTTTAGTTAAAATTTAGAGAAAGAATCGAAAAACTTAGAGAGTAGACGATTGCATATATTAATCGGTTTAAAACGTTCTACGTCTTCCGATGCAATCTCTCCATGCCTGTGTGTCTCTCCATGCATGCACTGTCTCCGAGAACTCTTCCCTCCATAAATTTGTCAATCTCTTCCTGCCAACTTCTTCTCGGTCTACCCGGTTTTCTTCTTCCTGCAGGTTTCCAGTTTATGATTTGTTTTGGGATTCTTATTTCTGCCATTCTTTGGACACCGGACACGCCCGTACCATATGAGTTGTCTGTTCTTTATTTCGTTCACTATTGTATGTTTAACTTCCATAATTTCTCTTATGCTAACTCATCATACAGTTTTAAGGCTTTGACAAACGCCAGTGTCTGAGACGGTTTTACAGAGGTTAGTTCACCATCTCCAATATCAGTCGTACCAAGGTTTATGGCAGGAATTGTTGTCGTCTTGGCGCACTCAGTAATGAATTGTTCAGGTGTTTCCCCAGACAGAATCTGCATTCTCAGCTGAAATCTAGGTGTTCGTTGAGGAGACAGTGTCCTGTTACTAACACGGTGACAATTCGAATATTGTTTTTACTTAAATCAAGGAAACTCTTTAATTTTTTTTCTGAGAAATTTCTTCGAGTGCCTTATAGACCGTTGGATGATTTCCATTCCAGGTTACGGATGGAGTCTTCCAAGATCTAGAGTTTTAAACATTTTCTTTTAAAGAGGTTCCAAGCTCCTGAGCTAACAATTCTCCCAGTACGAGTCCGTCAATGATTATAATTATTGTCGCATTGGCATATATCGACCAATGACAATGTGCAGTGGTGTTAGGTCTAGAATGACCTCCATTGCTGCTATTGGGCAGGTTCTCATGGCTCCTTTGATGCAGACACATGCCAGGCTCTGCATTTTTGGTCTTGCTCTCATGGTATACATCCAGCGCAACATATTAGGGGCGCAGTCTCATCTATTTACCGCCAGGCCATTGTGGCTTTGCTGGAAATGTTCTTATTATACCTGTTCCGCAGAAGTTTACTGTCCAGGATTATTCTGAGATATTTGACTTCCTCTGATGGGGCAGTATTTCTTTTCAGATTCTTCAGACTTCGCTTTCAAGTGACTATAATACGCATTACCGCGGTTTTGTCTGAGTTGATGCTCACCTGCGAGTCCTGCACCGTCACTCAGTGATGCGGAGCTCTCATTGATTAATATCACTTAGCCTTATATATTTTATTCTCGCTAGAGTTAATTTGTCTAATAGTTCATCCATTACCAAGCTCCACAGTAAGGGGGAGGATACTCAACCTTGTGGAGTTCCTTGCGTTGTTTGATTTGCATTTTTCGACAAATAGAGTTATAAATACATTCGTAGAGAATTAAATATTCTTTCCAACTCTTATACCGAGTGGTACATCGTCGTTCGAAATACAGGAAACCCCATGCAAAATCTGAACTATCCAAAAACTGTCCCTAGCTTTACTTTTATGCCTAGGGCTTAAAATTACTCTTTTATTTTGTCAATCACGTCGCAAAAGCTAATACTTGAATATGTTTGTTGAAATGTTGAAAAATTGATAATTGTTCCTGCTCTGTAATTTTTTTCTTGAAAAAATCTAAAGTGCTTGGACTAAAATACGCCAGACAAGACTCGGGTATCCCTCGAGAATCTGCTGAAAAGTCGCGTAATTTTTGTGGATGGATGTTTTTTGGTTTTTAAACATTCTTAGAAATATTACTTCGTTTCTATGAAATTTGAACTTAGTAGAGTTGTAGGAGATAGGAGATATTAGTATATTAATAGAATGTTTAAAATTAATCATATAGGGAGAGAAAAAATCCCACTGGTACAAATTGGGAAACTATACAGAACTACTGTTTATTACGAAAGCGTAGAGCTGCCATCGCAACAATGAAATATAATTTTAGCAAAATTTACACTTTTTCTGTAAATTTACAGATTTTCTGTAAATTTACACTTTTTCTGTAAATTTACATTTTTTCTGTAAATTGCATGCGAAATTTACTACCCAGCAGAATGACGTCTCGGCATCGACCTGCTCGTTACTCACTAGTTACAAGTGAGCATTGTTCTCCGCTGATTAAGTTGCTATTGTGCCTAAGTAGTACAGATATTCATCAGAGATTATGGACGAATACATTAAAACCTACTTTCATATCGGATTAAGTCACAAAGAAATTTTGACATGTCTGCTAGAGGATGGTTATGCCTTAAGTTTACATCATTTGCAGACGACAGTTTACGTCATCCCAGAGGTGGGGGCCATCAGATCCTCTTGCAAACAGTAATGCATCGGAAAGGGTGAAAATACTTTCCGGGTCGATTAAAAGCATATTAGAAAACATATTAAACAAAAAAATGCCATACTATTATATCACACACATTCGAAATTTAATACATAATCCCTAAAATAAGGGATCACCCGATTTTCTGTACTATGTTAGACCCAGGTTCAGTATAGACGATGAGGAATAATTCTTCAAGTATTTTTGAAGAGAGTGTGGTTTCAGAACAAAATATATCTTTGAATATACTGGGATATTGCTTAATCTTTTCATATAGTCCGCATGTCTTCAATCCTTCAATTAATTGCCGCAGTGGTTCCCTAATTCTGTCTTTACTAGTAAAGACTTTTGTGAATAAACTGGCGTAGAACAGAATTCGATGGGAACTACTCGTAGAATAACGCACCACTGTTGCCACTAGCATAAATTAACAGAAATTACCATGCATAAATTAACAGAAAAAGTGTAAATTTACAGAAAATCTGTAAATTTACAGGAAAGTGTAAATTTACAGAAAATCTGTAAATTTACAGAAAATCTGTAAATTTACAGAAAAAGTGTAAATTTTGCTAAAAATATTTTTCAATGTTGCGATGGCAGCTCTACCCTTTCGTAGTTTATGCACCATCATTAAAAATAACAAAATAAACTATTTTTTTTAGAGATTTAGTGGTCTTTTTAGAATTGAGGTGGCGTACAACTATGTGAAATGTAAGGAACTGTTCTTTGGTTTGAGAAAAATGTATACTTCATCAACCACCACCTCACCTGGAATGGGAATCCTGCAACGGTCGAAAATACTCGAAGCAATTTCTCAGGATCTACGACTGAGAAAAATCTAAGATTTTCCTTAATTTAAGTAAGAACAATCTTCGGAATGTCAAGTGGTTTTTAACAGGACACTCTCTGTCCTCAATGAACACCTCAGTAGTTTGAAGCTAAGAAACACCGGCGAATGCAGATTCTGTGGGGAAAATAGGGAAGCACCAGAACACCTCATCACTGAGTGCACCGAGACGACAACCATTCGTTCCATAAACTGTGGTACGACTGATATCGGAGATGAAGAACTAAATACCGTCTCAGATATTGGCTTTTATCAAAGCCCTGGGACTGTATGATCAGTTTTAACTGAAGAAAGGGGGACAATAGATATGTAAAGTCGCGGAGATTAACCCCCCTCCCACTCATTCTACATTCTACAGCATCTCATCAAGCTATATAAAATCACTTACCATAAGTCATCAAAATAGAAGAACATTTAAAGTCTAGATATTTCACAAATTGAATTAATTATTATTAATTTTCAATTTATTTCTTATTTTCACTGCCTATGTAATTTATGCATATATTTTTGGCACCAATTTTTCTGAAGAAGCTCTATTATTCTTTTCGCCACCCCTTATAATTAAATTTGATAATTTAGCACTCGGCTGGTCGTTGTTTTTTATTTTTATTTGTTCGCCAAATGAAAGAGATCCCGCAGGGGTAGTATGACTTTTTTTGTCATGTTTCTTTGGGGAGTGATACCCCGGAAGTGGAATGATAACTCGGGCTCATCTAGTGCCAATATGAGAGAGACATTATGGAATAATGTACAAATATTAACTGGTTATATGATTAGTTTTCTCGAGTCGACCTGTATAACGATTTTATAAGTTTGTTAGTTTTTTTATTAGAAGATTTCTTAGAAGGGTCAGTCATTCCTGAACAAAAATAGCCGGAACTGTTAATAGATTATTATTGCGAAATTTACCTCTGCAAGATTGATTTATTTTAAGTTTTAGCATAATACGAAGTACCCTTTTTTTCGTATAAACAATTTGTCAATATCATTATAACTACTATAGAATATTATATTGTATTTAATGTTACTTTCAACAATTGCATGATACACTGAAAAAAATATACTAATTATACAACAATGTAGTAACACAGTAATGTAGACACATTATGGAATTTTTAACAATAAAACTTTTAGTCATCATATATCAAAATCATATATTTTTGCATATTTTTATAAAAAAATTAAATTTTGCAAAACGGTTTATTGTTTAGTGTTTATTAAGTTTTGTGAGTTTAAAACTTTTTACAATAATGTAGTAAAATAATATGCCTCTAGACATATTCACAAAAGTTGTGTGAATTTACCACAATATCATAGTATAATGAAACTAGTAGCTTTACTCCTTGTCAAATCCTTTGTTCTTTTTCTGCCACTTTATATGACCTTGTTCTCGCGTCCCGTGACCACTGACGTAGCTGTATAGTCGTGGTTTATAACTTGGCAAAGTATAGTCGTGGCACTCGCCATAGTTTCACAGAGATGTATTTAGGAAAATATGAGTTCACAATAAAATAAAATAAAAAAAATTGATCATCGTGTAAAAATTTGCTTCAAAACAGAATGTTCGTGTAACAACATAAGTACATTTCGTGTAACAATTAACAATTCTTCTGTATCTGAAAACCTTCTGATAGGAAGAAATTCGGAAAAAATATATAATGACATATTTTTATATTATTATCTATTTCAAAGATTTTCTACAACTCTTTTTAAATTTAGAACAAGTTTAATTTTACGAACATTAATGTGTTTGTTTTGTAGTAATATATTGGTTAGGTGATTTTCATTGGATAACTAATACATTAAACAACACATTGCACTAAATAATAAAATAACATATTTAAATTTCAATAATTGCAAATAAACATTAC
Organism: Sitophilus oryzae; assembly: GCF_002938485.1. Taxonomy (NCBI): domain Eukaryota; kingdom Metazoa; phylum Arthropoda; class Insecta; order Coleoptera; family Curculionidae; genus Sitophilus; species Sitophilus oryzae. The sequence continues at coordinate 174,773 of NW_022146057.1, forward strand.
AGAAATCTCAAAAGAGAAAAGGAGCAAGAACAATGAGTAATAGCATCACTACTTTCTCGCGTAATATAAGAACAACTTTTTAGTTATTGTTACCGAGTCCCGAAGGTACCGAAAGAACTGGGAATTAATAATTTCTAGTCCCGGTTCTTTGATATCTTAAAAAACCGGGAATTTCCGGTTCTGAACCATAGTTACCATATTATCAAGAAATTATGTTTTTTAACTAAACACTAAAAAAAATTCCAATTTTTTTGCAAAATTGCATAGAAATTCCTCATATTTTTTGGGTCAAAATATACTACCCCTAAAAATATTTACACTTATTTAAGACTCACCCTGTATAGGGCGATTCTGTCAATCTAACTATCGACGATTTTGTCAATCCGTCTCTGTTCTGGGACGCAACGCTCGAACCTCGCAGGTCGACGGACGGAACTCAACTGAAACGCTCTGCAATCTGCCGATATTCGACAGATTGTAAAAACTGGCAGAAAATATTTGGGAGAGTGCAACTATTCTTTTCCTTCTACTATGATAATATATTTAGTTAAAAGCGACGCGACGTCACGTGACTTCTTGCGAAGCTGATGCGAATTAAGTAATCGATTGAAAAAGTAGTTAGAGGAAAGCGAAAAATATTTTTCTAAGTAGTTTTTTGAACAGGTGGGAGTGTCAGTGCGTGGGTGATTAGTGTTTTTATATAATTAAAAGGTAAGTATACCATATTAATTATATTTATATGTAGGTTCTGTAAATATAAATCCAACTCTCTTTGAAAATACAATCTCGATTTATTATAATTATTTTCATCTTAATTTTAACGATTTCTTAATGTAAACATAATTGTTCCATGATCTCTCCACATCAACTCTATATCTATCTCTAAATATCATTTATTCTTTCAAATAGTGTTTCAAACGACAAATTTAATAGAGGCCCGAGTAGACTCTATACATCCATAGTCTCTAAGTTGGTACTGTTTCGATTAGATACCTTTTTCTTGCATGTTTGTATCTAATGGCAATTTTTTTCATGTTTTGGTTAGGCGCAAAATTCCAGTAAGGTTCTTCTAGACAAGAAGAGATGGCAAAAGTATCTCACATACATAACTTCTGTTTTGTGACTTTTTATTAACCTTTATAATAAATACTACAATTATGAAAGGTGTTTTATTAAATTTATTAATATTTACTAACGATTTGTGAATTTACTAAAGTAATTGTAATTGACTATTACAAATAATTTATAAATTCACTGTAATAAAATGTTTTTATTTGTTGTTACTATATAGTAACAGTACAAGAAGTTGGCGATTTTAAAAGATAAATTTGAATAAGTACATTTACCATGAGATACTTATTTTTTAAATAAATTCACATAGAATATTGGTAAATATAAAGATATCTATAACATATTTATATACATGCCACAAATTAGTGTAAGTAGAATTGTAAAACTAATGAACAAATGGTAAATTTACTACAATAATCTGTGGCAAGAAATAACCCTCAATCTGCCTCAATATTGTTATTAATTTCACAATATTTTTTTCAGTGTATAAATATACTTTTTTTTAAACCAGTAGGCTGTGAGTTGACTGTGAAATTTTTATTATGATATTTATATGACACATCCAAGAAAAACTTCTGTATAACAACAATAAAAAAACAACAATAAAAAAATCACATCTGCTCCATTCGTTTTTGGTAGTCACTGCATTTGGTGGTTAAACTGATCGCATTAACGCCCAAACAATACAATAACACCTACGTTATTTTATGTTAAATAAAAACGCCCCCACACGTCATCGAAGTTAACAACGAGCCGCTGCTCTAAGGGGGATTGCAGCCCCTCTGTACACGTACATGCGCCCTCTATTAGGCCGACCGAGCAGTTATAGGGGGTGCCTGGCTGCTGCCGGCACCGTGCACTTGACCTACAGAGCAGAAAAGTAGGTCAGGCGGGGTCGAAAAACTCAGTCAGAGGGCAAGAGCCACTGTTTCTCTGTTGGGCCAGTGGTAGGTCCTCGATAAGTGCACGTGGGTACGGAAATACCCCGTAATTTAATGAGCCTTTTTGAGAGACAAAAAAATTAATTTAAATGTTATCATTCTTCCATTAACTCGATTTATCCACAATTCTCAGGTCTTGTACGATAATTTTCTATGCAGAAAAGGGAACAAGAATACTTCTAATGATATTTTCAAACAAAAAAAGTGCGGATTATCTATAAATAACCCCAAAATATGGAATATCATTTTTGTTTGTGTTAAATAATATCTATCAAATTGAAGGATTTGAAGGACATATTCGAAAAAGTGACATACAATCGTGTTTCAATATATATATAACAATTTGTTTCTGTAATCTGTAGATTTTCTGTTTCCTCATTAGCCTCTAAATTTTGTGGAATACCAACCAAAATATACAGTTTTATGCAAATGCCTAATAATAGCTTCGTTCCAGCCGGACCGAGAACCGATCCTGGGACGGTAATTTTTAGTCGCCCACTTATTTGAAAAGTTTGATCGTTTCTCAAGATTAACAAATGAATTGACTAATAGGAAATTACCGTTCTAGGGTGGTTCTCTCTTCCGGTTGGAACAAACATATTTTTAACGCCCCGTAAATTTTATTTAAGAAGATAAGAAATTTTGAGCCTAACCGACAATTCGTGTAGTCTGTTTTTGTTCATAATTTATCGTGATTATCAATGAAAATACGCATGAAACTTTACTTTCTAACACACCACCAGAAGATATTGGTATATATTGGTTTATTATAATGATTTTCTTGGCTTCAAATCGAATGTTTTTTTGGTGTTTCCGTGTTAGTGTTTTTTGGGGCGATCTTTACTACTTTTCATCTCGCTAGATCGTTTGTCACGGCCTTGAATTTTTACTCCCAGCGCGCGTAAAGTTTCACTTCAAAAATAAATTTAAAATCGTTGAGTGAAATAAAGATCCCATCAGAATCATAGAATGTAAAAAAATACCAACTCTCGCAACGCAATGTTGTGAGATCAATGTAAAACCAAGTCAGTTGAATTGAATCAAGATTTTTCAGCTGGAATAATAAATTATAATACAATATTAATACCTTCTGAAGATATCAAAATTATTGCTTTTTATTTTTATTTTTAGAATTTTCACAAATTATACTTCCTAACACTTTTAGTTTATTGTTATACGTCTATTTGTTATACTAGTTGTTTACGATATTCTGCGATGGTGGCAGCACCGGCAGATAATGCACCAAGTCTATCATTTGTTAGACATCTTTATCAATATTAGACATCTTTATTTCTGTAATAATTATAATTATTTGGCAAAAAAAGTGTACTCCACAGAGTAATATACCGGGTGTTGCATCGTCGGACGGGGCCTAGGAAATCACATGTAAATTTTAATGGGGTCAATTATTGACTTCCCTAATTATTTTAGAGAATAATTCTATTTAAGTTTATTGAAGAGCACTAAATCCACATTCAAAAGAATAACTTTAGATATTTTTGATTAGCTCGTTTACGAGTTATCGCCGATTTCTTTTTAAATATTTCTCCTTTCTTATGGCCCTGTATTTACTTATGAGCACCAGTCAAGGTAAAAGATAACTGTCAAATGAAGTTGTCATTTCAGAAATTTTCCTATTTAGTGCTTTATTATTATTGAAAACTCATTCCTACATCGGAAATCTTAAAAATGTATTTATAAATACAAATTAATATGAATTGAAGTAAAATAAAGTAATACATTACAAGGTTAATTATAGTACTATTACAATATTCAATAACTTATTAATTTAGGTACTATTAAATTGTTAGAACTTTAGGATTTAAGCAGATGTTCAAATATTCCTCCATCGACTGCTAGACAATAACCTAGGCGATCATAAAATTCTCTTCTTACATTCGCTAGTTGGTAAATTGAAATTCTATTGCATTCGGCAGAAATTTTTTAACTCGTCTAGATTTGGGTATTTTTTATCCTTGTATATCCTGTTTTTTAAATGGCCCCAGAGAAACAAATCATTTGGCGAAATATCAGGAGACCTTGCTGGCCAATTTACTGTATGATTTAGACCAATAACGTTTCCGTTAAAACTATTGCCTAAATATTCCCGAACAGCCAGGGTACTATATGCCGGGCAGCCATCCATTTGGTACCAAACTTCCTGATTTTCCCTAGCGGCATCATGTAAAGCAGGTAAAATATGATTTTCGAGTAGTTCCAAATAATATTCTGCATTTAAATTTCGCGTAAGAAATAATGGCTCGATAATATTGGGTCCTTGTAGAATATCCCTGTCCAAACATTTACTTTCTGTGGATATTGCGTCCTTGTTTCGACAAACCTGTGTTGGTTTTCTTTGTTCCAATATCGATAATTTTGAACATTGGGCTCATTATTTAAGGTAAACGTGCATTCGTCAGTGAAACATATGTTTATAAAAAATTCCCTATCCGTGTTTGCTCTTTCCATCATATCAAAACAAAACGTCTGCCGCCGTATTTCGTCCCCATCACGTAGCTCTTGGTGCTTTTCATATTTGAAGGAAAAGTATTTATGTCGTTTCAAAATTCGAAACGCTGTAGTGTGATCTATTCATATTTCATCCTCAAGTTTCCTTGTGCTGATCTTTCCATCGTTCTCTTCCACGCACAATAAAACTTCCAAGTCGTATCATTTCTTGTATCTTCTCTTTCTTCCTGCCTTGCTTCACATCTGAAGTTATTTATTAGGGTACCTTTGGTCTCAAATCTCTGAATATTCCTTGCGATTGTAGATTTTCCAGGTATCGGTCTATTCGGATACAGAGCAGCAAACATGTCCGACACCTTTTGATAACTATTTCCTTGATAATACCATTTAATCATCAATACTTTTTCTTCGGTAGTGTAATTCATGGCTTATATTTTCGATGTAGGTATGAGTTTTTAATAATAATAATAAAGCACTAAATAGATAAATTTCTGAAATGACAACTTCATTTGACAGTGATATTTTACCTTGACTGGTGCTCAATTGACCCCATTAAAATTTACATGGGATTTCCTATGTCCCGCTCGACGATGCAACACCCGGTATATTTCATATCAATTAAACTTTTAGTTACGTAATCGAGCGCATGCATTTTAAATTCATTGTTGCCAACCATGGACACATTCAGCGCCGTACTGACCAAATGGAATTTAAATTTCGCGCTGGGGATTCAGGTGGTAGCTCTGCTGCAAAAAATGCCATGCTCCTGACATTGTACTCGTTTTGATACCTTAGTTTTGTATTACAAGTTTTTGGTTTAAATAAATAATGTTATGCTACTTTAAGCTTGAAAATGTTTACTAGTAGACCTTGCAGTCGAACATTGTTCTTTTTAGAACCTCTTTTAGTGCGAAGTGTACAAGATCAAAAAACTCATTGGATCTTTATTAGAATATTTTGAACGGGAAAGCGGTAGTAATAGCCCTTTATGTCCCTTAGGTGCTGTTAAGAAGGTGAGTTTTGTTAATGTAAATAATAACTGTTTATATATTTATAATTAGTTTATTTTTGTGTCCTAAAATATTTTGATTAAAAGAAAATATATAACAGTGGGCAACGGTGTGCCGGTGAAGCTTAATCACCTGACTAAAACTATTTGGAATGAACTGTACTAATAAACTCCTGTATGCAAACAAGCAAATAAGGATTCGATTGTTATTTCTAAAATAATCTAAAATTTAAATAAGGATTTTAATAAACAACATTTCGATTTATGTCGGACTGGTCTCGCGAGAAATCATCTAACCGTATTATATAATAAAATCCGGGGAAATAACTTCTAGTCAACGCGTTTTGTTTATTTTCCGCTTGACTTATTCGCTCCAAAATAGAACCCTCGTCTGTGGCCGATGATGGACAAAAGCAGTGGCAGCGCCTGGTTTAATAATATGGTAGTGCAAAACGAAATTAACCCTTTATGTGCTATCAAATCGTCAATAAAAGGTTGCAAATTAGACAATTTTATTTTATTAAAAAATGAATATCCAAAATTTGTTGTCTTTAAATATTGTATGCTCATGTCCAGTCGGACTGGGCCAGAGGGGTCCTCAAGCCTAGGGTAATGTTACATGAGACACTCTGAGTCGATAATGTCTAAATTAAAAATGAAAGTTCCAATCTGTCAATTATACGAGGGAAAAAAATGTTTATATTTTAGTGAAAGTTTGAAATACCCTGTGGAATATGTTAAGACAGCAATGAATTTAAATTATTTCATCATCTCGGTACACCCTTTCTCGTTTTCTCGATAGTTTAAATTTGGTTCATCTCAATCGCTTTATTTTTGTTGGATATATCCGCTTTTGAAGAACACGCTAACATTTTTTTCGTAATTTTTACATTAAAACCATGTGTTATTTGCTTTTGATTCTAGTTGACAGACCTATATAATGAAATAACTATATGATCTATGTATTAAATAACAACCAAGCCAACTCTGACGCCGTTCTTTGTTTAATCATATAATATTATATTAAAATATTTAATGATAGAAAATCCGCATTTTTAACGTACTGTACCCAAAATCCAATTGCAACCTTTAATACTAGAACTCTACTTTCTGAAGAAAGTTTTACCGAAATGGAAAAGGAATTGGAAAAGATAAGATGGGATATTGTCGGAATGAGCGAAGTCAGGAGACGAGGTGAAAGTCTCGAGACCCTAAAATCTGGTCATTTGTTTTACTATAATGGAGAACAACAGCAGTCAATAGGAGGTGTGGGTTTTTTTCATAAATAAGAGGTTAGCAGAAAGCCTGAAAATCATCCATTCAGTATCCACTAGAGGAATATACGCCATTTTTAAAATAAACACTAGATACAACCTAAAAGTAGTTCAAGTTTACGCTCCAACAACAGAACATACAGACGAGGAGATTGAGACTTTTTATGATGATTTATGTACAGCTATCTCAAATAACCATACACATTTCACTGTCGTATGCAGTGACTTTAATGCCAAATTGGGAACGAAATTAGATCCATCAGAAACTCCCTTAGGCAACTTTGGAAGCCCAGGACGAAATGATCGTGGTGACATTCTTTTAAATTTCCTATTAGAGAAAAACTTGTTTCAAATGAACAGTTTCTTCCACAAGAAACCCCATTGCAGATGGACATGGAAAAGCCCAGATGGCAGAACGAAAAACGAAATCGATTACTTTATCACTGACAAAAGGTACATATTTAGTGATGTAACGGTCCTTAAAAATTTGCAAAATCAAGTGACCATCGAATGGTGAGAGCCACAATTATATTAAACGCCAATTACGAACGGCACAAAATGATAAGGAAAAAACAAAGTAAGACATGGACACACTAAATAAGGAAATATCAAGAGAAATCAGAAAAGACTGCATCAAGAGAAATCAGAAAGCACAGAAACGAAAAAATTGTTAAAACTATCGAGGATAATAAGAGCTTGAAAATAATGAGACGCAAGCTCACTAATGGAAAAAAAGAAATCGTCAAACTCAAGGACAAAAATGGTAATATAACATCTAATAGAGAACATTTATTACAGATTGTGGAAACATTCTATGAAACACTATACACCAACCATTCTACTCTAGACTCGAGGAAGTACCTACAAGGAAAGGTTCAAAATCAGGGTTCTGAGGATGTTCCGGAAATCTCTGTAAGTGAAATTTACAATGCTCTAAAAAAGATGAAGAACAATAAAGCTCCGGGGGATGATGGTGTCGTCACAGAAGCGATAAAGATGGGAGGAACAGTATTAATGACCAATATTCAACGGCTGTTCAATCTCTGTCTGGAAAATCAAAATATCTCTACAAAGTGGAATAACTCAATAATTATCCTCTTACATATAAAAGGAGACATAGCAGACCCGGAAAATTACAGACCAATTAGTCTTCTTAACCATCTTTATAAACTATATACCCGAATTATAATAAATAGACTAGAGGAAAAATTGGACTTCTACCAACCTAAAGAGCAAGCTGGTTTCCGTTCCGAATTTGGTACCAACGATCATCTGCAGTGTTTAAAAACCTTAATAGAAAAAACCATCGAATACAATCGTCCCCTAGCACTGATATTTGTCGATTTTAAAAAAGCGTTCGATACGGTAGAATTACCGGCCATCCTAACAGCGCTACAAGAATGTAGAATCGACCATCGATATTGTAACATAATAAAAAACATATATGACAATGCTACAGCAACTGTAAATCTATATTCCACAACTAACCAGATAAAAATAAAAAGGGGAGTTAGGCAGGGCGATACCATGTCGCCAAAATTGTTTATTACTGTTCTTGAGCATGCATTCAAAATGCTGGCTTGGCAACAAAAAGGAATAGTTATCGATGGAGAGAGACTCAACCACCTACGCTTTGTGGATGATATCGTTATAGTGTCAGATAGTCTGGGAGAGATCAAAGACATGCTTCAAGAACTTAACGCTGCATTACACGAGATTGGACTAACAATAAATTTTGACAAGACTAAGATAATGACTAATATGGTGCCCAGCGAACACAAACAAATTCACAACAACAGAATAGAATTAGTCCACAAATATGTATACTTGGGCCATGAGATCAAAATAAGCAGAGAAAACCTGTGAACTGGCTAGACGAATTACCTTGGGATGGGCGGCTTACGGAAAAATGAGGGACGTCTTTAGAGCAAATATCCCAATACACCTGAAAAGAAAGGCATTTAACCAATGTATCCTCTCGGTTTTGACCTATGGCGCAGAGACACTCACTCTAACAAAAGCAACCGCAGAAAAATTGAGAGTGACACAGAGGCGGATGGAGAGGTCTATGATTGGCCTGACTTTGAGAAATCGAGTAAGAAAGGAAGAGATACGCCGATGTACGGGAGTGGATGATATTATCAAGCGAATCACAAAACAAAAGTGGCGATGGGCTGGACACATTGCTAGAATGGCAGACGGGAGATGGACAAAAAACTTATAGAGTGGAGACCAAGAGCCGACAAGCGTAGCCAAGGCAGACCTCCCACCCGATGGACCGACGACCTGAAACGAATAACAACTAACTGGATTACAACAGCTAAAAACCGCGAAAACTAGAGACGTTTGGAGGAGGCCTATGTTCAACTATGGACGTGAAAGGTGATGATGCGTGATGATGATGACCCGAAATCCGTAAATCTACAAATTAATGACTAGTTCTGACAACCCTATCTCCGGCAACCACTCACTCTGTCGACTGAAAGCAGAACTACGACACAGTATTCTTTATCCGCTGCGCTGTAAACGACTATCAGCACGCAGCAGCGCAGATTTAAACTAAATCTCGGAATTCTTGGACAAGATGACGATAACGCCAGCTACATCTCAGACAGGTTTTGTGTCACGAAATTGCCCATAAGGTTGAGCAACTTCTTATTTCTTCAGTCAACGCAATTCTAATGAACTTCACGTTTGTTTATCTATTTTCGGTTGGAAACGGATACGCTTTTGAAAAACTCGGTCTGAATCAGAATCTTCATCATTTAATTCTTCAACTTCAAGTACATTCTAGCTTTGGTCACTTCATCTGCATGGTCAGTATTTTAATGCATGCGACAGAGATAAATATAGTAAATGACCGGTTGACAGACAGAGAGACAAAATTAAAATCGGCACACAGTGTTGCCGGTTTTTACGCTAGTAGGAAAATTTGTGTAGAAAAATATAAACTACTAGCGTGTACCAGCGATTTCGTTCGCGTCGAATTAATCATTTGTAATGGTGATGATAAAGCAAAGCAACAATTTCCATTAACATACAAACTAGATAAAATTTTCTCACATTTATGTCAGCATGAGAAAAAACAATATGGCGATATTATTATATACCTTGGTAATATTTAAGGGGTAGTTTCATCTCGTTGGAATTTAACTTTCTAAAAATCCGTTTGCCAGAAATAAGCTTTTCATGTCAAGCAGTTTAAGCAGAATCGTGGTTAAGAAATTACCCAACTTTTTGGAACACCCTCCATGATTTTTAAAAAAAAATCAAAATATGTAAAAAAACCAAATAAATTATGCTTGTCCAAGCGTTTTCCCGAAAGACTAACCGTTTTTTAAATAATAAATATTGTAATATTTGAGGGGCGTTTTCACCCTCTTGGAATTAGAGATTCGAGAAACCCCTCCTTATCGAACCTCTACACCCCACAGTCAATCCGTTTGCCAAAAATCAGCTTTAAACGTCAAGCAGTTCAAGCAGAATCGTGATTACTCAATGGTCATATTTTATGAAACACCCTGTATAAATTTATAAAAAATCTTAAAATATGTAAAACAACAAAATAAAATATACGTGTTTAAGAGTTTTTCTGGAAAACTCTCCGGTTTTTAAATAAAAAATATTTTAATGTTTGAGGGATAGTTTCACCTCCTTAGAATTCGAGTTTCGAAAAATCCCTTCTTATCGAACCTCTATACCCTAAAGTCAATCTGTTTTCCAAAAATCAGCTTTTTACGTCAAGCGCTTTAAGCAGGATCGTGATTAATCAATGGCCAGATTTTTCGAAACACCCTGTATACATTTTTAAAAAATCTTAAAATAATTAAAAAAACAAAATAAAATATACGTGTTTAAGCATTTTTTCGGAAACTTGGCCGTTTTTTAAATAAAAAATATTGTAATATTTGAGGGATGGTTTCACCCTCTTGGAACTGGAATTTCGAAAAATCCCTTCTTATCGAATCTCTACACCCTAGAATCAACCTGTATGCCAAAATTGAGTTTCTTACGTTGAGTGGTTTAAGCAGGATCGTGATTAATCAGTATGTCAGTCACTTTAGGATTTTATATATTAGTATAGATTTTAAAAAGTTTCATGTATACCACTGAAATGAAGATAATATAACTAAGCTAAATATATTAATCTATTATCAGTTGTAGTAAAATGAATAACTAAATTGTGAAAAATAAAGTTCCATTGAAAATAAAAACATAAGTATGCCAGCAAAATTATTGTTATTATTAAATTGATCTCTGTGTAGTTATGCCATCATCAGCTAGAGCTATTCAGCTTTTCGTTAAGAATCCTATCTCAGCCAAATGCTGAAATTAACAATAGGGTTCGCCGAAATGCGGGTCTGAGGAACAACCATACCTATTCAATTTCTTTGGCTGGCATATCAGATTGAATCAAACATAATGTACAAAGAAGAAAAAAGATGTAAAATATGTCATAAGAAATTAAATTCTGTGCATTTGGGTAGTTTATAAATTAGCTCTGGATATATATTTCATATCAATTAAACTTTTAGTTACGTAATCGAGGGCGCAACTTTTTAAATTCATTGTTGCCAACCATGGACATATTCGGCACCGGGCTGAGTAACTGAAATTTAAATTTCCCGCTGGGGATTCAGGTAGTAGCTCTGCTGTAAAAAATGTCAAGTTGCCACAATTTTTATATTTTTTGATAAGGAATCAACGAGTATTTATTTAACTCTTTGGCAAGTTAATGACTTTATTTTTTCTAAAGGTTATTGCTATTATATATACAGGGTGTCCCAGAAATAAGTGCAAGTATTTTAACTGGTAGTATAGTTCAACCCTAGAAACACGCCTATGAGGTTTTTTCGCGAAATTTTTTTTTTGAAAATTCGAAATTTTTTGAAAAAAGTTTTGAATTTTTTTTAGTTTTTAGTCAAAAAACATAATTTCTTGATAATATGGCAACATAGATAGGTAATAGATTAAATTTACATGAAAGAAAATCCAGAAAAGACCCAGTGGTTCTCAAAATTTTAGCAAAAAAACATTTTTTTTTTTGAAATTTTCAAAGTAAAACAACTCCGTTATTTTGGACTTATTTGAAAAAACGATAAAGAGAAAATATGTTTCTTTTATCGATATCTATCACCCTTTAAAATATTTTGCACTTATTTCTAGGACACCTTGTATAGACTTGGATTAAGGCAAATTAATAAAATTGCGTGTATCTCATCAAGGAGACCGAAATTGACAAAATATCAAGAGACAACTTTTAATCAGCATTTAACGGTCTACACAATTTTACTAAAGTAAAAAGGCAGTGGCGCACAATTTTTTTAGAGAAATATTCCAGTGATATTTTTTGATATTTTTTTCACGTCTCTGGTAAATACGTTGACACTTTTTTAGCATTAAAGTATGACGCACTCATAGTAACTTTTACATTCAAATTTTCATTCGAATGGCTAAAAGCACTTGGAAGAACATTATAATAAATCGAAAAAAAGCAGAATTGGACTTGTAGAATGTAGAATATTTAGGAGGGGAGTTAATCACCGCGACCTTATAGATCTATTGTGTGTTCCCCTTTCTTGAGTTATAACGAGTTATAACTCATCATACAGTTTCAGGGCTTTAACAAAAGCCAGTATCTGAGACGGCTCCAGAGAGGCCAGCTCTCCATCCTCAACATCAGACGTACCAAGGTTCATGGCACAAATGGTCGTCGTCTCGGCGCACTCAGTGATAAGGTGTACTGGTGTTTCCCCATTTTCCCCACAAAATCTGCATTCGCCGTTATTTCTCAGTTTCAGCCTACTGAGGTGTTCGTTGAGAAGACAGTGTCCTGTTAGAAACCCCGTGACAATCCGAAGATTGTTTTTACTTAAATCAAGGAAAACCTTTAATTTTTCTCAGTCGTAAGTTCTGAGGAATTTTTTCGAGTGTCTTAGACCGTTGGAGGACACCCATTCCAAGTTACGGATGGAGTCTTCCAGATTCTTCAGTTTTGCTTTTAGTTGGTTCCCGTTTGGAAAACAGAACGATTCTGGTCCAGTTAGTGGAGTGTTCTAGCTAGAACTTTTCTAGCTAGATCATTTGCTTTTTCATTGCCTTCTATCCCTTGGTGAGCAGGTACCCAGAGTAGGAGGACTTATTTTCTTTGCCTAATTTGTTGAGCTTCTCTAAGCATTCTTTGACCCACTTCGAATTGATGGTTACTGAGTTGATCGCGTTAAGTGCTGCTTGACTATCGGATAGGATGGCAATTTCCTGTTTTTGATAGTTCCTATCTAAGATAAATTGTACGCGCATCTTTCGATAGCGTAAATTTCTGCCTGAAAGATACTCCTATCCCTGTCCCTGCTTTGGTTTTGGAAGCATCAGTATACCACGTGATGGTATGGTCTTTTATATGCTGAGTAAGCGTTTCTTTGCTTCCAATCCTTTTTATTACTCAATACTACAGTGAGGTATTTCTCAAAGTTGTAAATTCTTGGTATGCCATCCACTGGGAGTTGGAGAACTAGAATTTTCTTTTTGAGCATGTTCCAAGCCCCTGACCTGAAAATTCTCCCAGTACTGTTTCCGTCAATGACCATTCTAATCATTGTCGCATTGGCATAACTACCGACGACAATATGCAGTGGTGTTAGGTTTAGAATGACCTCCATTGCTGCTGTTGGACATGTTCTCATGGCACCTGTGATGCAAATACATGCCAGTCTCTTAGAATTGGACTTACATTGATATAAAAAATAAATCTTAATGCACGAGAGATGGTACATGTTTCTCGAAACACTTTGTAGGTATACAATATTGACCGGTCATTGCTGTTAAAGGTCGGTTTTACATCATTGTCCGTAACAGACATAAAAAAAGAAAACTAATACGTGAATATGCAATCGAAAAGAAGAACTTTAACCCATTATATTTCCATTTAGACATTTCAACCGAAAACGCTTCCATCGCAAATAGGCGGTCAACCGAGCATTAATAATTCCGACGAAAATCGCTCACATGAACAACGAACCCATCAAAAAATCCTATCTTTCCGCGCGCTGCACTTTTGCTCTGTTTGCTTTTCGCTCTTCTGCCCGTGGTAATTTTACCACCAAGCTAGACGACATCTTGCTCTCCCAATTATTTCCGTTCACGGATGTCTAATCGCACGTTTTTATAATCCGCTATTACTGTTCCTGACGTAATTATAAACTCATGACTGCTTTGTTACTTCACTTTTGCCTCTCCGTGTCCTCGGCCCGATCATACATATGGCTGGGTTTCGTGCTCCGTGACATATTTTAACTCTAACATTCTAAATTTAACGCTATAGTTGAAATTTGTGTATCTACACGTCTTTTGCATTCTATTTGAATTAAGGTGTTGTTTGTATTTGACAGTAGATAACGGTAAAAAAAGATACTTTTTTAATTTTAACCCTTTATAGGTTAGTACTAAATATTTTCTAGTTTGATCAAATTGATTTCAAAAATATATAAACTAGCAGAAAGGGAGCATATCTTCTTAATAACATTTTTCAAAAAGTTAACAAATAAGGGAGTGTGGTAGTGATGGTCGATTTTTCAACCAGAGACTGTTAAAGCAAAAAGCAAATAGATAATATTTGATGATCTAATGGAAAGCACTGTTCATTTAAATGTTGTATCCTATGTTATAGGGCTTATGTCTCTCTACAATTTCCTGTCTCACAATGTACCGTTTGTGTCGGGGAGAGGAACATAGTTTCGTAGTTGTCGATTTTCGAAAGAAATCAGTACATGTATATTATTTCGTATATTTTTCATTTTATTGATTTTATGGAAAGCACTGTTCATTAAAATGTTGTATCATATGTTATAGGGCTTGTTTTTCTCTACAATTTCCTGTCTCATAATGTACCATTTGTGTCGGGGAAGGGTTTATAGTTTCATAGTTGTCGATTCTCGAAAGAAATCAGGACATGTGTATTATTTCGTATATTTTTGATTTTATTGATTTTATGGAAAGCAATGTTCATTAAAATGTTGTATCCTATGTTATAGGGCTTGTTTCTCTCTATAATGTCCTGTCTCACAATGTACCGTTTGTGTCCGGGAAGGGTTTATAGTTTCATAGTTGTCGATTTTCGAAAGAAATCAGTACATGTATATTATTTCGTATATTTTTCATTTTATTGATTTTATGGAAAGCACTGTTCATTAAAATGTTGTATCCTATGTTATAGGGCTTGTTTTTCTCTACAATTTCCTGTCTCATAATGTACCATTTGTGTCGGGGAAGGGTTTATAGTTTCATAGTTGTCGATTCTCGAAAGAAATCAGGACATGTGTATTATTTCGTATATTTTTCATTTTATTGATTTTATGGAAAGCACTGTTCATTAAAATGTTGTATCCTATGTTATAGGGCTTGTTTCTCTCTATAATGTCCTGTCTCACAATGTATCGTTTGTGTCCGGGAAGGGTTTATAGTTTCATAGTTGTCGATTTTCGAAAGAAATCAGTACATGTATATTATTTCGTATATTTTTCATTTTATTGATTTTATGGAAAGCACTGTTTAAAACACTTGTTCTTAAACAAATTATTTAAAACATAGCAACCCTGATGTTTCATATACCAGTAGACCTACCAATAAATCAATCTGGTTTTCGAAAAGGCTATAGTTGCACAACGGCACTTTTAAACATAGTTGATGACATCATTAAATCCTGTGACTTGGGCAAAAACTCTGTACTGGTGCTATTAGATTATTCAAAGGCCTTTGACAGAATAAGTCATAAACTACTTCTATCTATATTACATTATGTAGGCTTCTCAGAAAATGCAGTCGGTCTAATTGAAAATTATTTAAATAATAGAATGCAATTTGTAAAAACTACTACAGGGGAATCACCGAGGGAAGTTATTAGTTGTAGAGTTCCACAGGGATCTATCTTGGGACCCTTACTTTTTACAATATATACAAGTAATATTTCTACATACCTAGATAATGTTAATGCACACTGCTACGCAGAAGATACACAACTTTTATTTTCGTTTAATTTCGATGACTGGACATTAGCTCAAACGTTAATAAATGACGATTTATATAAATTAGTACAAGTCTCAAATCATCACGGCCTGGCAATAAATCCAGATAAATCATCTGTTATGATATCTGGTAAACACCGGGATTTTCTATCTAACGTAATGTCAGTAAGTTTAGCTGAACAAAAATTACAATTTACTAAATCTGCCAAGAATTTGGGATTAATTATAGATTATAATCTTCGCTTTAAGGAACATGTCTCTCAATGTATCAGAAGGTCTTACATCTCTTTAAAAATGTTATATCCGCATCGAAAATTACTTTCGGAAACTTTAAAGATAAAGTTAGCTGAAGTACTTGTCTTATCCCATTTCAACTACTGTGACGTTATATATGGACCATGTCTGGAAAAAATTGACATTAACAGAATAGAGAAGCTTCAAAAAAGCTGCCTACGTTTTATTTATGGTATAAGAAAATATGATCCCATTTCGCATAAGTTAAAAGAAGCTAAGTGGTTGAATATGGAAAACAGACGTAAGATGCATTCATTGGTTTTATTTCATGGAGTTATTTCTAAGAAGTGTCCTCCATACTTGGTGAATAAAATAAAATTCAGAACAGATGTGCACAACTTAAAGCTTAGATTTAAGGGACTTATTAGTCCACCACCTCACAAAACAGCATTGTTCACTAGATGTTTCTCATTTAATATTTCCAAGCTTTACAACTGTTTACCAGCAGAAATGATGAACCTTCAGAGTGCTGCATTTAAAAATAAACTTAAAAAACATTTTCTGGATAGTTCTCTTCCCTCTTAATTTTTTTACCTCAGAATTATTTTAGTATAAAATACTTTTCTTTGTGTTTATTTCTTTGAATTTCATACTAAATTTTCTTAGTCATAGGATTACTATATAATTTACTTATATTTGTAGATAAGTTACAGTAAAATAATTTAGCTACATAACACACATTTATACTAGCTGATATTGTAATCTGACAGGAACTGAATTTAAACCAATTTTAATTGTCTTCAGTTCCTTTTTTGCATGTTTTTTTTATTGTTATTTTTTATTTGTAAATTACATTTGTTGTAAATGATATTCATGCAAAATAAAGTATTATTATTATTATTATTATTATATATTCCAAAAGAAACGGCAATTTAAAATGGAATAGTCATAAACGTCAGTTCGAGATGGGTCATTAAAAGCGCGTTTACACAAGCCAAATCTTCTGAAAACCTACATTAAAAATCCTGTAAATATTAACAGGTTACTCAGCGGGAAAAAATTGGAAACTGGAACATCAAAAGGAACAGGGAATAAAAGGAGTCGGTCACATTTTCTTTTCTGCTTCTGTATATAGCAATTGAAATCGGATAAATATTCTATAAGAAATCTCTCATTTCTTTCGTATGTGTTCTTCTATCATAGAAACAAATATGGTTTATTTGTGAACGTAGGATGTAGGTATAAACTGAAGCTACCAGCGCAAAAACCATCTAATTCACAAACTCGCAAATTTCAGCTGAGTTAAATTTATTTTATTAAATTTATTTTGTATCTAAACAAAAATAAATTTTTTGAGCTACAAAATTTGCTTCATTAATAGTTTTTATGCAATTATTAATATTGGCCTACAAACTCTGCAAATAAATTCATAAAGAAACATAGCCTAATCCATATTTTTTTTTGGTAACCAACATTTATTATACATAGACTTATGCCTAAATGTTAGTCCATTTGGTCTTTAGGCAAATATTTTCAGCAAAATATCAAAATATTGTTCAAAACTTAAACTAGTAGCTTTATTGTCACTAAACTTTATTCCAAGCTTTCTCAAAACAAGCTTATTGGGGTTAGACCGTTTTTGCACTAGTATAGCCTCAATCGTACCTATTTATGTAAAAATACATACTGCCATATTACTCGCTGACGAGTATTTGACACGCATCAGAAGATGGTCACGCAAGGCGTTTTCGATCATGAGCTTTTCTATGACTGAAAAGCCCGGTACGTGATGTTGCAGTTGCTCCAGGCGGCCAAATTTGAGGGAGGCCGTTTCGGTACAATTGTACTGAATTCGGTACATTTTGACCGAATTGGAAAAATGGTCATTTTCGGTACGAAATTTCCAACAGTATAAATGGAACTAGTAAACTGCTTCAGAATGAGAAACTCGACATCATTGAGTCCACAAAAGCTCTAAAAGCTATCGACGACTATTTTGTCAAAATAAGAACTGACGACCATTTTAGAGAAATATTAGTGGATGCTGCAGAGCTGGCAGAAGAGCAGGAAATTGAAGCAGTTTTTACTAATGACATTAGAGCTCGTCCCAGAAAAAAAACTAGACAGTTTTTGTATGAATCAGTGGATGAGCCAATTTTAGATCCACAGGAAGAGTTTAAAATCGATTTTTTCTTTGTTGTCCTGGATACAATCCATGAGGCTCTCCAGAAATGGTTTGATCTGTTAAAAGCCTACTCGGACTATTTTTCGTTTTTATACGACTTCACAGTTCTCAGGAATATCAACCGAGAGAAAGTAACAAATCATTGTATGGATCTGCATCTCTATTTAACGGACGGAGACAAACATGATATTAATGGCCTAGAGCTTCGGGACGAGATTTTAGCTCTAATCGCTCTAATACCACCAGATAATGCCGAAAACTTCAGTTGTCCAAAACAAACACTAAAATATTTAAAAATTCACGATCTGATGAAACTTCCTTCTTCCTGATAATGTTTCCTTCTCACTGTTGAAGGAAACACTTTCCAAATATTTACATCTGCATAAGAATCTTATTAACGCTGCCGGTTTCAGTGACAACCGGAGAGAGAAGTTTTTCTAAACTCAAAATAATTGAGAATTACCTGAGGTCAAGTATGACACAAGAACCAAGAACGATTATAAGCGGATTATCTTTAATATCTATTGAGCACGAAATGGCGAATAGTCTAAACATCGACGATTTTATTTCAGAGTTTGCCGAAAATAAAGCAAAAAAAAAGTTTTAGTTTTATCCATTTCAGGAATTTTGTTTCTCAAGATTATGTCTATGTATTTATTGCGAATTTTGTTAATAATTTATATTATACTCTGTTTTTTTTTCTCAGGTAAGATTTCGACAGACGATGACAGAAGAAAAGCAGATGTCGTCTCATACCAATCTATTTATTTTACTAAAAAAAGTTTCTAATAATTTTTAAGTTAACTATGGATGGGTTTAAATATAAATTCGTCATGCGTCGTCACTTGTTGTTTTTAACCAGTTTTATGGGTTTATTTCAAAAATGACAGTTCGTATTTCAATTTTATTGGTTTGACGGAACGATGAACGACAAACGGACGCCGATGCGTATGAACTCGCCTTTAGATTTTTGACGTTTGTCAAAGTCTTGCCAAATTATAGGTTATAATTTTGTGACAACTTTTGTCAAATACCCTGCGTTTTGGAAGATGATGCATTTTGATTCGTGTTATTACGTGTGTTTTGTGTCTTTTGAAGTCAAGTGGAGGAAAAATCGAGTGAAAATTAATTGTAGAACCCAGAGCACAGTTTATGGTTAATACTCGCTGCCCAGGCAGAAAGTCTTATACAGATACACCAATAAAGTTACTATCAATAAAGTTCGTATACTATCTCGTCGTAGATAAGTGCATCTCGAATATGGTAGAAAGACCATACTAAACACATACTAAAAACTGGAGCAGCTGTAAAATATCAACATAACACGATAGGTAAATAATGGATTTTAGTACTGCAGAAAAATAATGTCAAAAGGTACTGGTTTAAAAAAAATTAAGATTAATGTTGTGAGGTATAAAATTTGATAAGTGTTATTATTAATAAAATAGTTTGTTTTATTTATGTTGTTTTATTTATTCCTGCGGAATATTACAAATTTGTATTTGTACATAAGTTATATTGATAAATATAATCATAAATGCGGGAAGTTTCATAAAGCGTGAAAGTAAGAAATAGTTCTTTTTTATATTTTTTGGTATGTGGTGTCTTGTTTTTGTTTGTTTTGTATTAACACATACCGTTTTTTATTAAATAAAATAACTCGATAACATTTTTTCAGTTTTATACAGTTTTTTTCACAATATTTTGAAGTTACTTGTCAGTCAAATTTTAAATACATATATTAATTTCCTGCTATTTCCTGCTATGCGTTCTAGTTGTACCAACTTATTTCTTTGTAAAATAAAATAAACTATATTGAAATTAAAATGACAGACACATCCATCACTGTCAAGGATCTTCTCGTTGGACAGACTATACCTAGTTTTAAGTGTTAGTTTGGCTAATGTACCTTATAATGTTTTTTTTATTCTTGTTAGGTACCATGTGACGCTCCTTTTAAATACAAAATTTAATTGCTAATTCTGAAAAATCTTGCAATATTTATTTCCTTTTTTTTTCGGAAAGCTTTTGATAATATTTCTTACAGTCTGTGGCACAACTTTCATATTTTTTTTTCACACATGATTCTTCGGATCAAACTTCGCACTAATAAAAAAACGATTGTCTGTAGGGAGGGGGGGGGGCGCATTTTTTCCGGCTTGCTCAAGGCGGTCAAAAATCTAAGGACGACCCTGGTACTCCGGACATTCAAAAATCTCATTGCTCTGTTGCGTCTTTACTTTTTGGTTGTCGCTGTTAACTGAGTTTACAATTCTTCTCCATTGCGTTCTTTTGTGAGCTGCTTCTTCCCACCCATTCTACATAATAATGCAAAATAATCCCCTTTATGTTTCGTGGAAAATATTCTTGTATCTTTTGAGTTGTCCACCCAGCCTCCTCTTACCGTCTACAAGCTCACCGTAAAGCACAGATTTTGGTAGGCAGTTTTCTTGCATTCTGCACACGTGACCAGCCCATCTTAAGCGGGATTTTGTTACCATGACTTCAATACTCTCGCAGTTAGCTTTTTCAAGGACCGATATGTTTGAGACATGATATAACCATTTGATTTTTAAGAGTTGTCTAAGGTGTCTCTGTTGCAGCTTGCTTAATGCGTTCATGTGTCGGCGCACAGTGGGGTATTTGACAATGATAGTTCATCGAATTTTTTTTATGTAGACCTTATATAAATTATTGCTATTTTCAATTAAAGAGGAAATAATATGAACAAAATAAAGGATAATTCGTCGATTCTAAAAAAAAAGAAAAATCACTGTTCCAATGTTTCCACGGTCAGTGCCAGTAGTAATATCGCAACTACTACTACTAATGCTACGACTGATCCGCGAGCAATGCCCATACCACTAAAGTCGCTACTAATGCCAAATTGTGCTATACTGCTAATGGCTAATAATGAATTCTGAATTCTTTGAAATGTGCAACTAAATCTCTAAGTATAATAAAAATGCCACACATTTAATCAAATTTTCTGAACGCCTAACTTTTAGTTGCAAAAAAAATCGTTAGTATAGAGAATATCAAAATAAATAATACGTTTTTTGAGAATACGTACCTGCAGCTTGCTGAGCCATTTTCAATCAAAACGATAATATAAACGTAAAAAGAGCACAAGAACAACAACAATTTATAATTTTAAACATAAAATTTAGCCATTTACCTCTTATCTGTGAGAAGTAACAACTTTGACGTTTCGCTAAAAGAAATGAATGCAACTAAACACATCCATAGCAACGCCATTCATGGCAGACATGATTTAACTTATCATTTACCTTTTTTTGGGAAATCTTAAACACATTTGCTTTTTCGAATTTCGATCACCTTTTTCATGCTAATACCCCACCGTGCGGCGGTACGACACCCAGGTTTCGCTTCCATATAACATGGTGGGGATTATTATTGCCCGGTACACTGCGAGTTTCGTTTTTGTGCCCAAGTCATGATTGTAGAAAACCCTGTCTTTTAATTTCCATAATGCTCTTTAGACGCTGCTAATCCTGTGCTGAATTTCAGAGTCGATACTGGCCATTTATGTATAAATATCACTTAAACAAAGTGCATATATACAGGGCGTTTCAAAAAACATGTGCTATCGTGGCAAAATTCCTCTCGTAAAAATAAGATTTATTTTTCATATTAACATAGGTCCGATTCTGCTCTGTTTCGTAGCTACAGGGGGTTAAAGTCTTCGTCTCTTTTCGGTTTATTATAATTTTCTTCCAAGTGCTTTTAGCGATTTGAATAAAATTTTGAGGGTAAAAGTTACTATAAGTGCGACATATTTTAATGCTAAAAAAGTATCGACAAATTTACCAGGGTCGTGCATATGGGTTGCACCACTGGAATATTTTTCTAAAAAAAATATGTGCGCCATTGACTTCGATACTGAAAAAATTCCAGTGATAACCCATATGCACGTCCCTGGTGAATCTGTCGACACTTTTTTTAGCATTAAAATATGTAGCACTCATAGTAACTTTTACCCTCCAAATTTCACTCGAATATGGCTAAAAACACTTGGAAGAGAATTATAATAAATCGAAAAATAAAGCTTTACCTTCCTGTAGCTACGAAACAAAGCAGAATGTTGATATGAAAAACTAATCTTATATTTTTACTGGAGAAATCTCCCTACGAGAGATGGCATATATTTTATGAAACACCCTGTAGAAATATGTTGAAAATACTTGAATCCAAATTAAATTTTTTCCAAACAGATTTGAGACTAAATGTTAACGCTTTTTAATCAGCTTAACATGACAAAAAATAAATATTAGTTTTTAATAGTTTGGTCTAGCTACAACTTCTTTTTAAGTGATTCATTACCATTATTTTTCCTTGCTAATAAAACATAATTAAGAATATTACTATACATTTTACATGGTGAGGTTATTGTAATTTATTGTTTGCCATATGGTTCCAGCAAAAACTTAGCTCCGAAGAATGGGGCTATTAAAATGATTCAGGAAAGGACTCAAGCCAAAGTTGTTGCATCATTCCAGGTGTACCAAAGTGCTGTTAGTTAAGAAATTTAATTTTCCGCCATAATATTTTGTCACACCGAAAATATGTGAGTTATTCGAGACATTCAGAATTAATGATATCCTATTTATACCGTATGATCGAATAAAAACACGGCGTCAAAGAGGGCTCCGGAATAGCGATCGACGGTAATTTTGACGAGGTCGATCTCTAGATGTCATTAATTGGTTTTACAATTGCCATGGCGATACCAGCCATCTTGATTGCCATTTTATTTCAAAATTGCTTTTTATTCAAAATCTGAGATAGATAGGTATAGGAAACCCTAATATAGTTTGAAAGAGCATTTGAATCTGCTTCGATTTATTTAAAAAAATACAGGGTGTTGCATTTGAAATAATAAAGTTTTTATGTATTTATATATAATCAACCGAGGCGAATGAGGTGCGCCACACTGTATAATTTATTAATAATAATAATTTTATTTGTATTTTAGTTTTATTAATTGTGGTTAATAAAATTGCGTTTATCTCATCAAGAAAGCCGAATTCGACAAAATATAAAGAGATAACTCTTAATTGGCATTAAACGACCTACAAAATTTTGATATAAAAAAGAAATCAGTGGCGCACATTTTTTTTTTGAGAAATATTCCAGTGATAACTCTTGGTCCTTTATGAATTTAGCGACACAGACTCGTTTTTCATCAAAAAACGCCCTTTGCACGAATTTCTTAAAAACCAAACCAACTGAAGAAATATTAACAGGCATTTCACCTAAAAGTGAATCCATTTACCAAAAGAAGTATAAAAAATACGTTCAGTGGTTGGGACAGAAAAATGTTGTAGCAAAGAATGGCTATGAAACTGTTCTCTTGTAGATATATTACGAATTTATTATACAGGGTGTCCCAGAAATTAGTGCAAGTATTTTAACTGGTAGTATAGTTCAACCCCAGGAATACGCCTATGAGGTTTCTTTCGCGGAAAAAAAAAATTGAAAATTCGGAATTTTTTGAATTTTTTTTTGGATTTTTTTTTTAGTTTTTATTAAAAAAAAATCTTAAAAATATGGCAACATAGGTAGTAAATTAAATTTACAAGAAAGAAAATCCAGAAACGATCAAGTGGTTTTCAAAATTTTAGCAAAAAGACCTTCTTTTTGGAAATTTTCAAAGTAAAATAACTCCGTTATTTTGGACTTAAAATACTTGCACTTATTTCTGGAACACCCTCTATGTGACATTAATGATGAAAATAAATTATTAAAGTAGTTAGGTAACTGTCCATTTTCATTTTATATTATTACTCAAAATCTCTCTCTATTGTATTTCATGGTTGGTACCTACAAAAGGTAGAGGGAATTATGGCTTAATTCCCGTTAATAACATCCCAAAGGAGTTATGACTCTATTTATGGTTAGCTTAACCTAGACGATATAAGCTTATATTAATTCAGTAAGAAATAAATGAAATAATAAAACTAAAAAATAATATTTTAGAGAAAAAGACTTCAAAGTTTCGTTTATTAAGCGTCTTTACTAATGACGCTTAATTAGTCTATTCTGTAACCTCAAAGTTTGACCGAGAACAAACTTTAGGTTACTTAGCGAATTTGATGAAGGTCGAGTTGTTTTCGATTGAGTCAAACAGAAATGCCCTTTCATGATATTCTGGAGGGAGCACAAAGAAGGATTTGTACAATAGTAAATAATTGTCGTGAACGCTTCAATGAGGTCCGAAAATGTCATGCTAAAGCACCTCTGTCTTGGGAACGGATGTAACAATCTTCACTCTTAGAAAATTAGCTGTGACATTTGAAGTTTTAGTAATTTTGTAGATATTTTAGACCAGTGGATTGATGATTCGTCGGGCATCTGTAGCTTCTATAATAAAAAACTTGAAAGTGTAATTTGTTTAAGTGTAATCCTAAAGAAAGTATGCACCTACGAGGATGTATTTCAGGAAAATGTTTTAATTTCTATAGGTTGGCTCAAAAAACTGTGAGTGCTCGGGATTATTTTTTTTTGTATGGAACACTCTGTAGTCTGTAACCGTCCTAGTATATACTTTAGATTTGCACTTAAACAAAATTCCTAAGTTTTTTATTCTAGGAGCTACAGATGCCCGATGCACTATTGCAGAATCCTGTATAATACTAACAATATAAAAATGAACACTCAAAAACAAATTTCTTGGTTGGCAGAAACGTAACACTTAAACGAACAAAAATTACAGTAAACCTAAACAAGTTAAAAAATTGGAAGACAGTATTTTTAGATGTCTATCGAAATCTCTCCTTATTCTAGGAATATGTGAAAGTAACGTACCTAGGTTAAAAGAAACTCAGAATTGGATGAAAAAAAGGATCACCTTTGTACTATAATAATTTGTGTTAGGTATACATTAATACCTATCAATACCCCCCTATCCTGAGTAAACACTGCGGCGACTTTTTAAAAGGTTAGGAAAAATTATAAAAAAAGATGGTAAAAATTAAAAAGAAAACCGCAGCGTACGGCTGCTCTTCGTCTGGTGAACAATAGGTGTAGGTTCATTTAATTATTTTTGCATATTGTTGGGCACCACTTAATTTAAGCCAAGTTAAGGTGATATTTAAAAAATTAAGAAAATTACCACATGTTCAGTAATGATATATCTCAAATTAAAACAACAAAATTTAATAAAAAACTATGTACATTTATTAATAATTAAATAACTCCAGGTTGAAAGTGAATTAAAAGGTCATTTAAAAAAACAATAAATTAATATTATATTGATATAGCGAAACTTAAATTAAATATTACTAAATATAAATCATTAAACGTAATCGTTTGTTTAAGTTTAATTAAAAAAGAGGTTTCAATATAAGGTAAGTTTCAGTAGAAAGTTACGAAAAAGGCAAAAAGATTCTAAAGCAAAACGTAAATGAGTACTTAGCTTTTGCTCTGAAGCTGTAGTCAATCAGTGTTAATTTGGTGTGGTACTGGGGCCCATATCCATGACGTAACTAGTTCAAACCATCAGAAAACTTGTAAATTTGCGGAAAAAGGGAAAACTCGTCAATTTCACACCAGCCTCCAACAGGGAACCTTCACGGAACCATTCATAAAAACCAAAAACTGCTCAAAACTTCGGCTCAAAGAAAAACTACTGCTAAATCTTCTTAAAAAAACTCGTCCAAAATGTTCTCAAAAAACTTCTCGTTTCCAAAACGAAAGTTGCTCCCAAAATCTACTCCAAAAAATTACTCCAAAAAATTCCCAAAATGTCAAATCTTCCCCTTAAGTTGGTTAGGGACATACTCGCAGGGCTATTCTCCGCCACATACGATGTACCAAAAAAACTTTTCAAAGAAGACGAGAACCACCCTGGGACTTCACCAGTGGTTGAAATGGAAGTGTCGAAAAATCCGAATAAAATGTTAAACTTCTGCCAGAGATTATCTTCTGACGACAAAAGGTAAATACACACCAAACTGTGCTCGAAATACGGAAACTTCAGGAAAGTTATTAATAACATTTAAAGATAAATTTAAATAATAATATAAATGGCAACCCTGCGCCACCACATCGAACGGCATTCACGGTACTACCAAAATTGCAGCGGTACCGACTAGGGATGGACATTATTTGCTTAAATTCTGCTAGAGATGTAGCGCAAAAATAAGAAATTATTTTAGGCTGCTACAACACCAACCCACTAAAAGAAAGAGCCAGTGAATATGAACACCTGCTGGAGAGTAGGTTGCCTGAAGAAGAAACAAACACACACCAGCTCATGGACACTATACGGGGTACGAGATCAACATACATAGAATAGAATGCACAGAATTATGTAAGACATTAACAAAGGGGATTGCAGAAAACATCAAAAACTGCAATGAAAAGCTTGTACAAACTGCAATCGAAAACAGAAAAAGCTGTAAGAACGCTAAAAAATACCTCATGATCGGAAAGAAGCAGCTAATCGCATTGACAAACAACAACATCAGAATAAAAGACAAAAACGAAATGATACGCCTAGTCCGGCCTAGTAACAAGGTTCTACAGCGACCTATATAGAACCCCAGAAAACATACATGAAGAAGAAAGAGTGATGCCTCTACAACAAGACGACGCCTTGGAAGTTCTCGTGGGAGAAGTAGAAAAGGCGCTTCAAGATAGGAAAATGGATAAGCAGCGGGGAACGACGGAATAACAACTGAAATCTTAAGTACGCTGGTAGTAGAACCTGGAAAGCCGTAGGAAATATATACACCAGCTGTCTAAAGAGAAAACATATACCACAAGACTGGAATAGCGCCAACAGAATTCTAATTCATAAGAAAGGCATCAAAGAAGATATCAGAAACTACAGACCAATAAGCCTACTACCAGTAACATAGAAGATATTCACAAAAATAATAAACAACAGAATACAAAACACGTTAGACGTTGCGTAACCACGAGAACCAGGAGGCTTTAGAAGTGGCTTTAGCACGATTGATAACATACATACACTAAGAGAAACTATCAGCCGAACAAAAGAATAAGAACTTCCACTAGCCATATAGCCTTTATAGAGTTTAAGAAGGATTTCGAGCCGATATATCGAAGGCAATAATAGAAGGCCTAGCAAAACAAGGTCTCGCCAATACATACAAAGGAGCGAAAGCAAGATTTGCTGATGACATCCCAAGTAGCATCTATCTGACTTCGAACTAAATCTGGCCTGAAGCGACGTTAGACTTTGTGCAAATTTAGGTCGGGTGCTGGTGATACGACCGGTGACGTCGCTTTCCTATTAAAAGCGACATCGTTGGATCCGAGTCGGTAAATCCAACGATCTGTCGACGTACAAAATAACAACGTACCATTTATATTAATTTCCCAACGTCGTTCCCACGTTGGCTTGCACGACGTACATATACTTGAACTAGCCCGACGTCTACCCGTTGTCCGAATAGGATACGTCCCACTGATAATCTCTAAAGTAACGTCCAATTATATTTTGTTGTATTTTATGTTCATATTTATAACCTAATTTACGTATCTTTGTTTACGTCCGTAAATACAACCCATTAAGTAGCATTTGCGGCCTAATGAACATCATGAACATAACCTAATAAACAGTTTTTGTAAACAAACTTAGTTTTTTTATTATGCCTAAAAAACACTAAAAAGGCATTTAGACATTCATCTACATTTTACAGAAAGCTAATAAATAAAATAATAACAGTAGTAGTGATGTCTTGCCTCTACCCACGAATGTTTTTTATCCGGAAGAGATGCTACATTACACTGGTGCATCTTAATTTCATTTTTTAGCTTAGGAAACCAGCAGACCCCATCTCTCCGACATGTGAGGTACTGGTTCCAATTCTTTTAAATTTTGTATATATACTATCTTAAAAAAGTGGCTGCCCTTTTTTTTAAGGAGAAAACAAAAACTAAAATATAGTTGCACAAATCCACAAATCACTGATACGCAAAGTGAGGTTACGTGGCGTACGTTGGAATTATATACGTCATAATACGATTGCCGGTCGTCCGGTTTGATGACTTCGGTCGTGTGAGACGACTAATATTGGAAACCCGGTCGGAATTGGTATATTGGTAGTTCATATTAAGTCGGACACAGGAATCCGCCATTCTTAACAAGTATCCGATTCTCAGGCATTTTAAAATCGTTTTTTGTTTTTAAAATTTATATTCACATTCCGATTTCTAGTAGAATAATATTGATAAGGTTGAGTTTGGGGGGAACCACAGTACAGTTTTATGATTAAACCAGCTAGAAAATAAAAATATTTTGCGAGTTACTTTTTTATAGATATTTTTATTTCATAAATCTACCTAATATTGAAGGCGCACGTTGTTTTCCGGAGTATTTTAATCAGATATATCAAAAAAGTGACTTCCGTTGACAAAACTGATGTCTGGATTAATGATTCAGAATTATTATAATATGAAATTAGGTAGGCACTTATAGTTATATTCGAGGAGCGATTATGAATCCATTTGTAATTAGGTAGTTTGGTTAGGTTTTTATGTATACTTGGTAGCGAATATGAAACCAAACGTAACGTAAGTGCTTAGCGACGAATTTTAAGTAACTAAAATCCAACGTAATATGACGTTGGTAATTGGTAGAATTACATTCCCTATTAGGTCAGATACCGACGTCGAGGCGACCCGAATCTGTATTCTCCATTTAGGTGCAAATAAGGGTCGTCAGGCGGTCGAACCGACCGACGTTGGTACCCGACGTCGGGTTTATTGGACGCGACGTATACCCGACGTTAGATGACGTCCAAATGCTACTTGGGATAGTCCTTACACATTAATACCATTAATCCAAATTGATCATTAATGTAAAAAGCATCCCCGAATTAAAAGAAGAGACATCAGCAGGAAGAGATGCATTAAGAAAAGTGCAAAATTCGATGAGTTATTAACCGAAACGAACCGATGAAAAAAGCAACCTCAGACGCCACTCGAAAACAAAAGCAACGCCAGCCGGCTGGCACAGCGTTCCGTTTACTTAAACCGACACCCTTTATCTTCGACTAGCGCCCCCCTCTGTCCTTAAAATCCCTTCGATACGACGATGGCGCAGCCCCCCGTCTCGGCCCCATTTTCCCATTTAGGAAAGAGTATCTGCTCTCGCTCCTCTCTCCGTCTCGCGACTTGATTTATTTTATTGCTTTTAGTAGCGTTAATGTTTATTTCGCTAAATTACAAGAAAGGGGTTTGCAGCCCGCGTGTATATATCGCGCGATCGCGAGCGGAGCTAAAGCGGATAGGGTTCCCCGCTCGTCGTCTGCATATATATACGGTTACAGAGTGAGCGAAGCTTAACCGGTCATCGCGCAGGATTAGGTGTGTTTAAAGAAGAGACGGTTTTGTAAATGGCATTAAGCATTTTCAAACTCTTTACAATATACCCAAGTAGCATTTTTAGACACAAAATCGAAACAAAATTTCTGCCGACAAACAGTTTTGTCACATTTTTGATACATATGTTTCGTAACATAAATCGCTTTTTATTCCGAAATATTATCATCATCGTTGACATAAATTAAACATGTTGACTAAATAGTTATTAGACTAAAATCATAAATTTGAAATGTTTTTGTGCCAAAAGGTCAACAGAAACTGTTTTATCATCATTTTTTCGAAGAAAGATTTATGATTAGTTTAAAAAAATAAAAAGTTCCCAAATTTCTCATTTCAATCAAATAACTATCTACTCAACATATTTATTTTTAATCAATAATGACATGTATTGACTATTTCCATTGTAAATATCTTGAGAACGGTTGCTCGTAGCGATTTTTACCAAGAGACATTTTTTTACGTAGAAAATCACAGATATGTATATTTTTCACTCAGTAGTTTTATACATGTACGGACAAAAAGTTATAACTCTTCAAAAGAGTTAAAACACATGTAGGTGATGCCCCCTACAAATAGGAGTCATATTGATATCAAAATCAAATTTCTCATGTCAAACAACTCTCAGACACCAATTTTCACCCAAATATTGACGTTACTTCAGAAATTATTTGGAAAAAATCGAAATAAAAATGAAACTTCTATACCCTGTATCTCTGAAACTAAGCATTTTAGGATATACATTTATATGAACTTTACTTGTTTTTATCAGTAAAATATGCTGTCGAAGTTTCCGGAATACAGTTTGGACCACTCTGTATATTGTTACTAAAAGCATTTCAAACTGTCATTGTATTTATTTATTTTTTTTATATCTTTCCCATACGACTCTTCGATGTCGTATGGGAAAGCGGAGAGGTACCTCAGAATTTTCGCAACGCGTATATAGTGAATATATTTAAGAACAAAGGAAGTGCATCAGACTGCGGAAATTACCGGGGAATTTCGCTATTGGCTATCGGCGGAAAAATTCTTGGAAAAATAATGTCAAACCGCCTGCACCCATATATAGAAAAAATCCTTCCAGAATCGCAAACGGGTTTTCGTACCAACCGCGGCACCGTCGATTCCATATTTTCCATCCGTCAACTACAGGAAAAAGTAAAAGAGCAGCAGTCTAAACTTTATGTTGCATTCATCGATCTAACAAAAGCCTTCGACTCTGTGAACAGAGATGCTCTTTGGGCAATTATGGAAATGTTCGGAGTACCCAACAAATTTCTTACAGTGTGTAAAAGCCTCCATAACAACAACAAGTCAAGAGTGTCACATCATGGATCACTGAACGACCCATTCCTAACAAATACAGGAGTTAGGCAGGGATGTGTCTTAGCGCCTCTCCTATTCAACATATTCATGGCAGCGCTCTCCATTATAGTGGACAGCAAACTGCAGGAGAGAGGATTGGGCATTAGATACAGATATGACGGCGGTCTGTTCAACATAAAAAGACTCTGGGCAAAAACACGTACAAAATTTATCACAGAATTTCAATACGCTGACGACTGCGCTCTAGTTCCAAACACGGTACAACAATTACAAGAAATGTTGAACACATATACCTGGGCATACGAGGCTTTGGGCCTTAAGCTGAACATCGACAAAACTAAATGTCATATGCACTCCCCCGGAAGATCACAACAATGGTATAAAAATCGGAGAAGAACTATTGGAATATGTGGTGGAATTCAATTACCTTAGCAGTTTGATTTCGGAAAGGGCCAATATTGACTCTGAAATTCAGCACAGGATAAGTAGCGCCTCAAAAGCATTCTGGAAATTAAAGGACAGGGTTTTCTACAATCATGACTTGAGTACAAAAATAAAACTTGCAGTATACCGAGCAATTATAATCCCCACCATGTTATATGGGAGCGAAACCTGGGTGCCTTACCGACCACACATGAACGCATTAAACAAGTTGCAACAGAGACATCTTAGACAACTCTTAAGAGTCCGGTGGTTTCATCATATCTCAAATGTATCGGTCCTTGAAAAAGCTAACTGCGAGAGTATTGAAGTCATGGTCACAAAATCCCGCTTAAGATGGGCTGGTCACGTATGCAGAATGCAAGAAAACCGCATACCAAAATCTCTGCTTTACGGTGAGCTTGTAGACGGTAAGAGGAGGCTGGGTGGACAACTGAAAAGATACAAGGACATTTTCCACTAAAATTTAAAGGGAATTAACATGCAGAATGAGTGGGAAAAAGCAGCTCACAATAGAACTCAATGGAGAAGGGTTGTAAACTCAGTTAACAGCGGCAACCAAAAAGTAAAGAGGCAACAAAGCAATGAGATTTTTGAATGTCCGGAGTGCGGTAGGCAGATAACATCACGTATCGGGCTTTTCAGTCACAGAAAAGCTCATTTAAGAAAACGCCTTGCGTAATCATCTTCTTTATGTCTGTCGAATACTCGTCAGCGAGTAACGGCTGTATGTATGTATTTATTTAATTTAATTTCCATTAAAGTGTGTAATTTTGGGTAATATGGAATACCACTTTTATTTTCCTATAGGTACAAATAGCTACTAGTATTCTTTAAAAGAGTCTCCTGTAATACACCCTCTACACTATTCGGAGAATAGCCCGAAGCGGATCAAGGTCACGTTTCGTCGCCTAACTTTGTCGCGTTTCGGTTTACCTCCGGTTGTCTTGGCCTATTTCAGTTTGTCGTGACCCACTTTCAATTTTTAAAAGCCCCTCAAAACTACTCGTGAAATTGCGGAGAATTTCGTTTCATTTCGAACTGTTTCAACGACGTGTCGGTATCTATACCCGAAGCAAAGGATTTTTTTTCATAAATCTCAGTGAAATAAGTAAACCTAGACGTTTCTAAAATATCTGTTGTTTTTGGTAATTAGGTACATCTCGTTTTATCTTAATACATAAATATTTCACAAGATAAATATTTGAATACCTACGCGTTTATAATATGAATAGGTAGTAGATCTCTCCAAAAAAATGTTTATGGGTATTTCGCCACTGCACTGCAAGAAAAATCTACAAAACAAAATAGTTATTTTTAGTAAACACTTCTGCGTTAAACCTAAACGGACACTGCTTGTCAGAAGTTATGTTTACAGTAATACGTTTTATATAAGTTTATCTCTTTCTGTCGTCGGAAGCAAAAAAATACAAAGAATAAAGAAAAAAACTATTTAAAATATTGAAGTTCAACTATTCGAGAACACTTTACTCTTTTAAAACAGATATGTCTACAAAAAACCGTTGACGTTCTGTTAAAATGACATTATACATTATATTAAGTTAAACTTCAAAATTAACAATTACTACCTGATAACAATTACTTAATAATTTAAAACCAAAAATCCAAACTTTTTGTATGATTATTTTTAAATTTTACGTATGTTATGTTCTTTAAAATCAAAGAAGCGATTGCTATACATTACTAACATCTACAGATGCATTAGCAATATATTTATTTTTATTAGATTGAATTAAAAAAGCCTCTTTTATTTTTCTTTTAAAATAATAAAAAATATTTTAAAATATTTTTAAATTTAAAAGTAATCATACAGAAAGCTTTTTGGTTTTACCTTATTAAGTAATTGTTAATATAATGTCATTTTAACAAAACAACGGTTTCTTGTAGACGTATCTGTTTTAAAAAAGTAAAGTGTTCTCGAATAGTTGAATTTAAATATTTTAAATAGTTTTTTTCTTTATTCTTTGTATTTTTTTTGCTTCCGACGACGGAAAGAGATAAACTTTCCGAAACGTTAAGCATTTTTTTCTTTATTAGGCAAATTTGTATTACTGTAAACATAAATTCTGACAAGCAGTGTCCGTTTAGGTTTAACGCCAGACGTGTTTACTAAAAATAACCATTTTATTGTGTAGATTTTTCTTGCAGTGCAGTGGCGAAATACCCATAAAGGATTTTTTTGGAGAGATGAATCCGCCACATAGGTATAGACATTTTTTAGGTAGTAGATATTTAACAAGAAAAGTTTTCACTTAACCTGCAGGAATATAATTACAATATTTTTATTTAATTTTATTATAATGAATTAGTCTATAAAATTGTATATGTTATGTTTGTTTACGGCCCTAATTGATTAATATAACAGTAGTAATGCATGATGAGTAATACTGGCAACATCATCAATATATCGAGCTGATTAGGACAATTATTGACTGTCCCGATGTCAATAAAAGTATGGTGCACGGACATTTTTAAAAAGCAATGTTTTCTTATTGCTTTAAGCGAAATCTGTAAAAGATACTTTTGTATATAATATTAACATGGCTTGATATAAATCCATTCATTACAGTTGGAGGTTGGAACTTTTGGTATTATACAGATATTATCATCAGCCGATGACCAAGACTAGTCTTGATCATCTGCTGATGATGCTAACATGGTTAGCGAAACGCGCGTCCAGCGTAAAAGTAAAGGTGTTTTGGTGTATTGTGGTGATTCAGGGTTTTATTTTGCTAAATCCATTCAAAAATAAAAAATAGACGATTTTTTAGATAGTTTAATACCGTGGATTATAACCCATAAAAAACGAACAGCCAGAACAATTATTAGTCAATGTGGCCCTGTAGTTTTACGATTTTAAGTTTTGAAAATATATTTTTTACTATAGGTATTGTAATTAATAATATTAGGCAATGATTAAAACTAAATATTCTTGTGTAACTTTAGAGGAATGACCAATTTAATCTACAATCGGTAACTGTCTTCTAAATGCACTGTTTTTGATTTCTTTATGTCAGTTTAATATACTGGTATTACATTTCACTCCATTACAAACTAATCATATTTATTCATGCTCCATGCTTACTTATTTTTCTAAAGCCACCACAAAGTTTGACCTTGATTGATTCGCGAAGTACCGCGTATGACCGAAAAAAAGCGGCGCGGCGTCCAGTTGGCTTGGAAATGACGATCGATGAAAAAGGACGTTATATTACCATAGAAACGCGTTTTAGTCTTTAGGACTTTAGGAAAATTCAACCATATTTTTGTGTTTTTCTTAATTTTCTCTAAAACGGTATGGAAATATTGAAAAGTATAAACGGGATTGATCATTTTAGAACAAGCAAAATTTTTTATGAAGAATGCATTTTTCTCTAAATGTCAATAATAAAAAAGTTTTTCTTAAACTTTATTGCAAAGAAATACTTAACAGTCGTCCCAATTATGTTCTTAATACACCGCATCAGAATTAACTGCCCTTCAGCTAATCTTTCTTTTATTGTTATTCACTTAACCACGAAACCAATTCAATGTCGTAAACTAACCCCCTTATTTCCTTTGGGAAAAATCGAAAACCAGATGATCCGAATCGAAAAGAGAGAGTTTTATGGCCGACCAATTTAGTGAAATGGTTTGAAATAACTGGTGCCGATCTCATTAGAGGTCCAGTAAAGTCAAAATAGCCATGAGAATAGCCAGTATCCGAATCGAAACAGATGGAATAAGGGTCAGTGTATATTGGGCTTTTGTTAATTGCCATGGTATTAACATTAAATATATGCTATTTGCTTTGACAACAATTAAGAATGTAAGTTATTAAGTTATATGAAGAATTTTTGGGGTAATATATTTTTTATTAACACACAAATAAAATAAAATTTATTGGAAAAATACATGTTGCTAGGTGGTGGAAGGTTGATTAGATGTACTGATCTTTTTTCTATACGTGATCTGTATAATTTATATTTTGTGGAAGAGATCTCTGATAACTTCTATTCGAGGGCGTTTGTCATATTTTGGACTCTGCTCATTATTGCGCTGCATAGAGATTTAACGTAATTTAATTGTAGAAGAACTGGAATAGCGCCAACATAATTCTAATTCATAAGAAAGGCAGCAAAGAAGACATCAGTAACTATAGACCAATAAGCCTACTAGTAGTAACATACAAGATATTTACAAAAATGATAAACAACAGAATACAAAGTAGAAGACACGCTAGCCATAGCAACTAGCCATAGCCACTAGCCATAGCCACTAGCCATAGCCACTAGCCATAGCCACTAGCCATAGCCACTAGCCATAGCCACTAGCCATAGCCACTAGCCATAGCCACTAGCCATAGCCACTAGCCATAGCCACTAGCCATAGCCACTAGCCATAGCCACTAGCCATAGCCACTAGCCATAGCCACTAGCCATAGCCACTAGCCATAGCCACTAGCCATAGCCACTAGCCATAGCCACTAGCCATAGCCACTAGCCATAGCCACTAGCCATAGCCACTAGCCATAGCCACTAGCCATAGCCACTAGCCATAGCCACTAGCCATAGCCACTAGCCATAGCCATAGCCACTAGCCATAGCCACTAGCCATAGCCACTAGCCATAGCCACTAGCCATAGCCACTAGCAATAGCCACTAGCAATAGCCACTAGCAATAGCCACTAGCAATAGCCACTAGCAATAGCCACTAGCAATAGCCACTAGCCATAGCCACTAGCCATAGCCTTGCAAGAACTTCTTGCAAGGTGTCAGGACAACATATGGACCACAAAATTTACAGGAATAACCCACAAGGAATTAAGGAATTAACAGACCTATAAGAAGACTGAACCTGAGATGGGACCATGATGTTAGGAAATTAGCAGGAATAATTTTTAATTAGTCCCCCTTAGCCAATAATAGACAACAATGGGCCCAACTACAAAGAGGGTATTTAAATATGTGAGAAAGGCTACACCATAACTGAAAATGGTCGAATAAGCTGAAAATGACGATGATGATGAATTGCAGTAACTGTGATTGTTTTCACACAAAACCGACCGTGCCATGAGAAAATTTGGTTCAACAAGTATAAGATTTTGTTAATTACGTTTTTTTCATTTACCCAAAATTTGTCAAAGTTGGAATCGAATCTCTTTTCTATATCTATTTTTTCCTAGACAATATATTAGAATTACCACCTTACATATCTATTGTGTGTCCTCTTTCTTGAGTTATAACTCATCACATATATCAGGGGCTCAGTGCCAAAGTTTATGGTACGAATGGTTGTCCTCTCGGCGCACTCAGTGATGAGATATTCTGGTGTTTCCCCTTTTTCCCCAGAGAATCTGCATTCGCCGTTGATTCTTAGTTTCATAGTTTCAATCTACTGAGGTGTGCATTGAGGGGACAATATCATGTTAAAAACATTATTAATGGCATTATTTAATTTTTGTTTTTATTTGACGCAGCTAATAAAATAACGGAATTTCTCAAATTTATTGACAACCAAACAAGAAACACAGAATTGCCAACTATCTCAAATATTGCGTTGATCGCTGCAAATAAACTAAACAAGAAGAAAATGATAATTAAAATTGTTGTGTGTATTTTTATTTTAATTGTAGCACTCTGTAGAACTGTATTGTATTAACAGGCGAGTGTGTGTCGACTGTTTGTTGGTTCGACTACCCAGCTATGCAAATAAATTCACTAATACGCAATAATGTAGCAACGGAGAGAGACACCGTAGAGCCGTTATTTCTGTTAAATGGTACGGATATTCGATTGCAGCGGTTTTGGAAGTATGCACGCGTCGAGAAAGATGCCTGACAGAACTATCGGGGGGACCCGGGTCGCCCGCAGTCATAGGGGAACGAAGGGGGGACAGATAATCAAGAGGAAGTTAAGGGTCAGGATACACCCGAAACTTTCCACAAGACAGGAGCGGAATTTAAAATAAAATATATTCTTTCGCCGAGTGACTTTGACAAAAGGGAGATATCACCATCCCTTTCTGTTCGTTTCTTTTGCTGAATTTAGTTTTATTGGACTGTCTTGTGTCGGGAACTTTTTATTGATTGTATTTTTCATTTTGTACAAGATGAATTTGTCGTGTATCCGGGAAAGTTTTATGACTTTTTAGACATGTAACGTATCAAAAGAATAAAGAGGATATATAAATAGAAATGAGACTTTGAATATGTACATTTTAGCTAGAAATATAGGGTGATTCACAGCGATGTTAGGTTAGACATTTTTGGAGAACCGTTGATAGTTTTTTTTGAAAATTTGAATTTTTACATAAAGGTACCTGTTCCATCTGTCTAAATTAATGTCAGCTTTACAAAAGCAGTGAAATATTTGTTATTTTCAGTGGAGTACCCAGTGTTTTATAACATTTTTGGAAACTTTTTTACTTTGATTCCCCCCCCCCCCCCTTATGGTAATATATATCATTTTTCTATTATACTATCCTATACCTACCTCTAATAGTTTAGGTAAAGTAAAGCATGTAAAATTTAAAAAAATATGACCTATAATAAGCATTGGTCAAAATGAAAACCGCCGTCAACAATGTCGACCTCCGCCATATTTTTTTTGTTTTAAGATCTTTGTTTTTAGGTCTTCCCGCTGAAAATATGTCTGGTAAAAGCAAATTCATTGTTTAATTTAATAATGTACTTCCATATTTTTAATGCCCCATCTCTACAGGGTCCGGCAATAGTGCGTCGGGCATCTGTAGCTCCTAGAATAAAAATCTTGAGAATTTTGTTTAAGTGCATACCTAAAGTATGTACCAGGATGTATTTCAGGAAAATATTTTAACTTCTATAGGGTGGCTCAAAAAAGTGTGAGTGGACCTGGATGATTTTTTTTAAATGGAACACCCTGTATATTATTGCATTTTTGGCTTCCTTTGAGATCACTTTACATAACCCTAAGATATGAATAAATATATTTCGATAGTTTCAGTGATAATAAAAAATAAATCCAAAATATATATTTTTCAGCCCTTCTTTAAAAAAATATTAAAAATACAGGAACTGTTCTAAAATGAAATCTATATTAGGTATTTACTTTAGATGGTCTGTTCTTACTTTGCTATAAATATGGTAATCGTAAATCATACAGGATGTTCAATATTCTACGCCATACTTTCTAAAATATAAAATATTTTTTCTTTGTTTTTATAAATGGAACACCCTGTATATTATTTTTTATTAGATGGAGAGTTAAAAAATGAACATTTTTTGTATTTAGAGTATTTCAAAATTTTTAACGGTTTCGCAGATACACACAGTATTATTTCATATGGCGCTTTCAATGGTAAAAGACGAGAGAAAAATCATTGGGTGGCTTTGATGAAAATTTGCTGTGGAAAATGCCATATGAAATATAAAACCGCAAATATCCGCGAAACCGTTAAAAATTTTGAAATACTCTAAATACAAAAAATGTTCATTTTTTAATTCTCCGTCTATTGAAAAAATAATATACAGGGTGTTCCATTTAAAAAAACGAAGAAAAATTATTTTATATTTTAGAAAGTTTGGCGTGGAATTTTGAACATCCTGTATGATTTACGATTCTTATATTTATAGCAAAGTAAGTACAGACCATCTAAAGTAAATACCTAATATAGTTTTGATTTCAGAACAGTTCTTGTATTTTTAATAATTTTTTTAAGAAAGGCTGAAAAATATATATTTATGATTTATTTTTAATATCTCTGAAACTATCGAAATATATTTATTCATATCTTAGGGTTATGTAAAGTGATGTAAAAAGGAAGCCAAAATGCAATAATATACAGGGTGTTCCATTTAAAAAAAATCATCCAGGTCCACCCACACTTTTTTGAGCCACCCTATAGAAGTTAAAATATTTTCCTGAAATACATCCTGGTACATACTTTAGGTTTGCACTTAAACAAAATTCTCAAGTTTTTTATTCTAGGAGCTACAGATGCCCGACGCACTATTGCCGGACCCTGTATATCATTATTTGTAGCTACAAATTTTGTTTGAAATATAGATTTTTATTTCTATATTATGGGTCTGAAAATAAAAATATATAAATTAGTATAAGTAGAACGCGTTTTTTTTTTTAATTTAAAAGCTCAAAAACCAAAAAAAACACATATTTTAATTAAAAACGCTATCACTAGTCAACATGGCGGAATTTTAATTCATTATTTTATAAAATTGACATGGAGTCGGACTCAAATCATCTGCATTACATCACATTTGTGTCCAAAAAGAGAGAAACCCGTGTTTCGAAAATGGTTCGACAATAAATGGAAACCTTAAATATATTTTTAAAATGTTTCGATTTAGCGCTATCTGTGTAGAAATTTCGAACTAGTCACCTGTAAACAACGCTAATCAAAACTTTTGGTCAAAACAAAATAATGAAAACACTTTTATATATTTTACATATTACCTGTTAATAAGAAGTTAAACTTCAAATATGCGTACATAGTGCACACACTATTTTTTTACGTATAAAATGACAGCGATCTCTATTTCCAAGTTATTTCTAAAGCTGTTTTTTTTTTTCGATCTTATGGTAGAAATATTAAGATAGGAAGTTATAAAAGATATTTGATCAAAACTTTAGTGTGGGGAATTCCTTATCGGAGAGTGTTATTTGCCGCCGCTACTGATTAAATTAAATTAAATAGATATCTATCATAATTGCAAGAAACGCTGATATAATTACTTTTAATTCAAAATGTCACCGACAGACATCCATGACTGAATCAAGCCAAAGGGAAAACAATTAAAAGAGGGATGGATCGCTCAGTCCCTATAGTTTTATTGAATAAGTCAAGTA
This sequence comes from Sitophilus oryzae, assembly GCF_002938485.1. Lineage (NCBI taxonomy): Eukaryota > Metazoa > Arthropoda > Insecta > Coleoptera > Curculionidae > Sitophilus > Sitophilus oryzae. Next base: position 214,968 of record NW_022146057.1, read on the forward strand.
AGAGAATTGCAACAGAATACAAATAACTGAAAAATGTGGGTATAACTGCGGATGTTTTTAGATTGATTAGAATTTAATAATATCAATGTAACAAATTTCTAAAAATCAATAGGTAGTCGACTATTGCTGACGTCAAAATAAAAATTAATTTAAAAAAGTCAATTCAATGATCAAAATTATTATGGTTTGTTTGTTGGAATGTTAGAGCTCTAAACCTAAAAATCGGTCAGAATATAGCTGATAATTTATGAGGCAAAATTTATATAGAAATTATTATATTTTGTTAACCGAATTTTTGAAATTTTGTTATCATAAACGTAAAATTTGACAGGTAAGTGGTTAGGTTTGTATGGTAACATACATTATTACAAATTTATTATTACTAATTAATACAAACCTTTGGATTACAACTAATACAAACCTTGGAAAATAGATTAAGGAGCATATCAAAAATTCTAGATCGAAAGCGACGGGATCCTAGAATGGCCGACTTTAAAGTGCGATTTTCTGGCGACATCTGGCGACGTCTGGCGTCCACGTCTTGCCGCACACTTGGTTCGTTTTTTGAATGTACGTGGCTAAACCTGTATATCAATGAAAAGTAATGTACCGCTTTATAGGGAAACAAACCAGTACGCGGCGGGCCGCGGCGCGGACGCCAGACGTCACTAGGATATATATATATATATATATATATATATATATATATATATATATATATATATATATATATATATATATATATATATATATATATATATATATATATATATATATATATATATATATTAGTCGGTTTAGAACGTTTTTCTACGTTGTCCGATACCCAATTTCCAGCCTGTTCTATTCGTACAATCCTCTGTTGACAGGTTTCTTTCACTCATCGCTTTATATATATATATATATATATATATATATATATATATATATATATATATATATATATATATATATATATATATATATATATATATATATATATATATATATATATATATATATATATATATATATTAGTCGGTTTAGAACGTTTTTCTACGTTGTCCGATACCCAATTTCCAGCCTGTTCTATTCGTACAATCCTCTGTTGACAGGTTTCTTTCACTCATCGCTTTGTGTACGCCATTCCAGTTTCGGTCTTCCCTGTTTTCTTCTGCCCTTTGGTTGCCAATTGACTATATTCTTGGGCCATCTAGTGTCCTTCATTCGCTCTATATGTCCGTACCAGATCAGCTGCTTTTTCTCTATATCCTGTGTTATCGTACCTTCTATACCCATTTGTTGTTTTATGGTATTATTTCTTATTCGTTGTTGTCTTGAAATTCCCATTGAACTTCGAATGACATCCATTTCTACGGCCTCTACCTACGTCACTAGGATATCAGACTTTAAATTCCGGTTTATCGATTCTAATTTTATTCAAAACGTGTAAATATATGATGTAGGGTGGACAATGTGATAAATACTAATAACTCAATAATTTGTTGTTTTATTTTACGTTTTCAATATATGTTGGTAGTTATTAAAGTTGTTATAAAAATATATAATTCTAATAAAAATAGATAATTAATAATTAATTATTAACACAAACATCTGATACGCGACTGAAGCAGGTAAGTCAAATTGACATCTAATCTTTGACAAGTAGTAAACAATAACAAAAATGCGAAAAAATATATAATTAGTTTTTTTATTTTTTTTAATTTTAAGCGAATTTCATAAATGATCGGTTTACTACATGTATGTATATTATATAGTTAAATATCGATAAATCGCAAAAGTGTCACTGAAAATTTAAGTTCTGCCACATCCTGAATTCTGAATTTCCTTCTATTACTACCTTTAAACAAATATCAGTAGTAGAATAAATAATAAATAACATAAAATAACCTCAATAAAGACTGACAAATCCACAAAATGTCATATCAAATTCATATGTGTTACATGAATCGTCGAATAATAATTAGAACTGTCAAGGAATAGAATACTCAAGGATCCCCACCTTGCATGAATACATGGATATCATTATATTCATTTCTTAAGATTTTTATTTATGATACGAACAAACGTCTTCGATATCGTTAAAAAACAACTTGTTCTACCTTTTGGTTCATAATCTATTTGGTTATGATTAACATTTTCTATTTAATACAAAAAATTACAGTCTCAAAAGTATAACTTGAAATAATACAATATTTTAATTCAAAATACAAAGATAAATATAAATATAAGTATGAAGTTCAATATCAAATGTTAATATGCATATAAACATCAAATTCTTCCCCCCGTTTTTATACATTAATAATACTTCTCCAACAAAAGAATAGCTTTAAACGTTTACCACTTCAGGAGAATTACGAATAATAGTTTTGTATTTTACCTTGAGAGAAACCGCGATAGAAAGTATTAGAAATCTTCAATAGGTTTCAAATACACATAAATACGATTTAATTGGCATTATTTTGGAAACAATTTCAGACCATATTACGATAACGCAGAGTTTTTTTTTGTCGATATATTAATATTTACTTTCCACCTTTATTTGTACTCTTTTGTTTGTGCATGTAATAAAGATTATTTTATTTTATTTATTATCTTAATAAAATTAGGTATGATTTATAGAGATATCGGTTTCATAGATGTTTTAATATCATCATATACTATGAAAGGATAAAATATAATTTGCAATATTAATGGTATATTTTTTTTAATCGGCTAGTGATTAAATGTTTTATGACCAGCTTCTAAAATTGAAATTGTGTGTAATTTTTGTTATAATCGAAATAACCCCAATTATGATCCCACTAGCAAAACCGGTGATTAAAACTTTGCTCGCTATCGTAGTTAAACTCATCTAAAAAGTTTTTCTAGCTGGAATAATAAATTATAATACAAGTTAGATCTTCTAAAGATATCAAAATATTTACTTTCTTATATTTATTTTTAGAATTTTTTAACTTTTTCGTATGCTCGCTGCTTAAACCCGTGTATTTGTATATACTAGTTCTTTACGATATTCTCCGATGGTAGCAGCACCGGCGGAGAATGCACCAAGACTATAATTTTAAAGATACCTTAATGATGGTTTACTTAATCAAAAATAGGTTTGCACTAGTTTTATTAGTATAAGATTATCAAACTGGTTCCTAGCAATGTTAATATAGTTCTTAAGACACTTTTTACAAGAAAACAATTTAGCACATAGTTTTATTAATGTAAGATTATGAAATTTGGTCCAACCTTTATGTACCTAAATCTCAAAACAGTCATTTTATAAGAAACCGAATTTGATGCAAACTCTACCCAACTTATCAAATAAGACATAAACAGCTAAGTCCATAACAATGCGAACGGACCCCAACACGCGGCCATAACGGCTTACCTAACTTCTTCATTAAAGCGATGTGACGGTTTGTCTCTCAAATAACAACTTTTTGTTGGGCAATCTTTACGACGGAGGCAGAATTAAGAGGAAGCCTCCCTGGCAAGGCGTTATGGAAATTCAAGATTAAAACTAGCGCGGGAGTTTCTAAGCGCAACTAAGCCCCTGAGCACTGACTTTTGTGCTGATACCGGGTAATATAAACGGGCTAATAAAGTACAGTTATGACCCAAATAATCAAGTAAGAGATTAGCGGGATTAAAGTATTTCGAATTTTCTTGTTTTGGGGTTATTTCGGCGAATGTGTATATGGAAGAAGAATTAATGGACGATAATGGGCAACGTTCAAGGTGAATAATAAATACGTAATGTAATGCTTAAATACAGTGTGTAACAGCAAAATAGATAGGAGTATTTGGACCGAAAACTAAATACTCCGAATTAATCAATGCAACCAGTGAACCCCAGCATCCTTCAGGCAAAAATCTACGCTATCGAAAGATGCGTACAATTTTTATCTTATATATGAACTGCTGAAAACAGGAAATAATCATCTTATCCGATAGTCAAGCAACACTAAACGCGATCAACTCAGTAACCATCAATTCGAAGTTGGTTGAGGCAATGAAAAAGTGAATGATAAGAAAGTGAAAACAAATGATCCAGCTAGAAAAGGAGCGAACACTCCACTAACTGGACCAGAACCGTTCTGTTTTCCAAACGGAAACCAACTTAAAGTGGAACTCAGAAACCTGGAAAGACTCCATCCGTAACCTGGAATGGGAGTCCTCCAACGATACACGACACTCGAAAAAATTCCTCAGAATTTAACGATCGAGAAAAATCAAAGATTTTCCTTGATTTATTAAGTCATCGTCTGTCTATTATACGAGGAATAACAAAATATTGTGACTCTCCAAAAAATCCTATATGGGTATTTCGCCACTGCAAGAAAATCGACACAATAAAATAGTTTGTAAACACTTCTGCATTAATCCAAACAGAAACTACTTGTCATAAGTTAGGTTTACAGATATACAAATTTGCCTAACGAACAAAAAAATGGTTAACGTTTCGGAAAGTTTATCTCTTTCCGTCGTCGCGTCGGAAGCAAAAAAATACAAAGAATAAAGAAAAAAAAAACTATTTAAAATATTTAAATTCAATTCTATTACTATATATTCAAGAACACTTTAGTTTTTTAAAACAGATACGTCTACAAAAAAACCGTTTACGTTCTGTAAAAAAAAAGTTCGAAAAAAAAGGTCAGTGACGAAATACCTATATAGGATTTTTTGGAGAGATGAATCCGCCACATAGGTATAGACTATAGATATTTTTTAAAATATTGTGATTTTGGAAAAAAGTTTGAAACACTCTCTGGAATGCTTTAAGAGTTTAATGAATTTAAATTCTACGAATTTACTATTTCTAATACATAATTACTATTATTATTATTATTACTAATACATAATATCTTTTATACCGGGTGTTGCAACGTCCGACGGGACATAGGAAACCCCATTTAAATTTTAATGGGGTTAATTATTGGCTTCCCTAATTATTTTAGAGAATAATTCTATTTAGGTTTATTGAAGAGCACTAAAACCCACATTCAAAATAATAACTTTAGGTATTTTTGATTAGCTCATTTACGAGTTATCGCCGATTTCTTTTTAAATATTTCTCATTTCTTATGGCCCTGTATTTACTTATAAGCACCAGTCAAGGTAAAAGATAACTGTCAAATGAAGTTGTCATTTCAGAAATTTACCTATTTAGTGCTTTATTATTATTGAAAACGCATTCCTACATCGGAAATCTTAAAGATGTATTTATAAATACAAATTAATATGAATTAAAGTAAAATAAAGTAATCAATTACAAGGTTAATTATAGTATTATTACAATATTCAATAACTTATTAATTTAGGTACTATTAACTTGTTAGAAGACTGTTAGACAATAACCCAGGCAATCATAAAATTCTCTTCTTACATTCGCTAGTTGGTAAACTGAAATTCTATTGCATTCGGCAGAAATAGCACTTTTTAACTCGTCTAGATTTGGGTATTTTTTATCCTTGTATATCCTGTTTTTTAAATGGCCCCAGAGAAAGAAATCATTTGGCGAAATATCAGGAGACCTTCCTGGCCAATTTACTGTATAATTTAGGCCAATAACGTTTCCGTTAAAACTATTGTCTAAATATTCTCGAACAGCCAGGGTACTATGTGCCGGGCAGCCATCTATTTGGTACCAAACTTCCTGATTTTCCCTAGCGGCATCATGTAAAGCAGGTAAAATATGATTTTCGAGTAGTTCCAAATAATATTCTGCATTTAAATTTCGCGTAAGAAATAATAGCCCAATAATATTGTGTCCGAATATCCCTGCCCAAACTTTTACTTTCAGTGGATATTGCGTCCTTGTTTCGACACACCTGTGTTGGTTTTCTTTTTTCCAATATCGATAATTTTGAACATTGGGTTCATTATTTAAGGTAAACGTGCATTCGTCAGTGAAACATATGTTTTTTAAAAATTTCCTATCCGTGTTTGCTCTTTCCATCATATCAAAACAAAACGCCTGCCGCCGTATTTCGTCCCCAACTCGTAGCTCTTGGTGCTTTTCATATTTGAAGGAATAGTATTTATGTCGTTTCATAAGTAAATACAGGGTCATAAGAAAGGAGAAATATTTAAAAAGAAATCGGCGATAACTCGTAAACGGGCTAATCAAAAATATCTAAAGTTATCCTTTTGAATGTGGGTTTTAGTGCTCTTCAATAAACCTAAATAGAATTATTCTCTAAAATAATTATGGAAGCCAATAATTGACCCCGTTAAAATTTACATGGGATTTTCTATGTCCCGCTCGACGATGCAACACCCGGTATAGTTTAAAATAATAATGGTTTTGCATATCTTTTCATAATTCATTTGGTTATGGTTTGCATCTTCTAATAAAGCTTTAAAATCAGTTAAAGTCTCTCATCAGAAACCTATTTTCATTTTTACAAACACTATAATAAAGAATCTTCCTCTAGAAGATGATAGACCTTGTCGTTGGTAGGGAACTCCTAATCATGTGCTAGGGGGAATCCCTTCTATAATAAAGAATCTTCCTCTAGAAGATGATAGACCTTGTCGTTGGTAGGGAAGCTCCTAATCATGTGCTAGGGGGAATCCCTTCTAGGCAGGTCTAAGGAGAGACCAATTTAAAGAGGTGGAGAGAATGGAGATAGATCCTTCAGCCTCCACATCAAGGGTACCTGAGCCGAAGATAAGCTCTTTGACTGTGAAGGACACGGAGGACTAAATCCCAACCGTGGAAGTGTTCAGTACAACCCTCGTAGGTGGTAGATGTCCACTCCTTGGAGGATGAACAGTTATTGTCGAAGGAGGATGGGAAATACCCTGTCCCCCCTCGGGTTATAACTCAAGAAAAGGAAAAACAATAGGTCTTTAAAGTCGCGGTGATTAACCTCCTTCCACTCATTCTACATTGTTCTATATTCTACAAAAAAAACTTTTCTATATGCCACAAAATTTTTTTTTTGTTTAAATTTTGATTTACTCTTCTGTGTTTTCATTCCTGTAAATTTAATCTAGAACCTATGTTGCCATAATACATATTAAGATATTTTGATTTTAAATGTAAACATAAAAAAATGAGTTTGAAAAAAACAATGTTTATCCTTTTTTTTTTAATTATTTTTCCTTGAAAATAAAACATTGATAAATATGTTTCTGTGGGTTCAAAATATGCTACTTCTAAAAATATGTGTACTTATTTAAGACTCACCCTGGATAATAACAATTTTTTTTATTTTTTAGATTTCTGTCTCAGGTGGCAAAATTTTTCATGATATCTATTTACCTTTATCACATACAGTGCCCATTAGTGAGATGAAGTCCAATATCGTCAAAGATATGAAAACAAGTTTTATACAGATAAGATGTTGCATGGTTTATAAAGGGACATATCGAAAAAATATATGTTGTATAAACTTGCATATAATATAAACCCCAGATACAGGGTGTGAAAAAAGTTATGATAAAGTTTCAGTTTTTTTTTAAATTGCAAGCCACATTTTTCTGTACAGATTTAGTTTCAGTATAGAATTCTGCATATAGCACGCTATTTTTATTTTCAGCACTAAGTCGTGTTGCCATTCTATTTGATATTTACTTTGGCTAAAAACACTATATCCGAAAAGTGGTTAAAAACTAGAGTGTATTTAACCTTCACTTAGCTATATTTTCCTAAAATTCTATCTCAGGTTTTTTTAAATGCAACACACTGTATAGTATTTCTCTTTTAGATAACAAACTTTTTTATTATAATAAACATATTATTTTTAAAACATTTTTTTAATAATAAATAAGAAATCGAATGGCAAGTGCTTCAAATAGAACTAGTGTACTATATGCAGAATTTTATGCTGAAATCCAATTATCTACAGAAAAAGAGGGGCGCGTTTAAAAAAAAATAAAACTTTCTCATAATTTTTTTTGTGACACCCTGTATACTACAAAATATTTTTAGGATAATAATGGTGCATATTATGGACTAAACAATATCTGTATAAAACTACGATATTGGACTTCCTCGCACTAACGGTGTAGCATTTTTTATTTCCTTTAATAAAATTGAATTTAAAAATCTATTTTTATTTAAATTTCTTAGTATTGGCGCCATCTATTCGCTATATGCCAAACTTCCTTAATTGCATTTCCCTTGTCCCGATATTTAATTTTTATTAGCGCTAGATGTAGCGCCTATTCGCTAGATGTCAAACTTCATTTATGACAGTTGGGTTTAGGTTTCTGAAACAGGAGAAGAAGGTATTTTTTTCTGGGAATTTGGATCTGAAGAAGACGCGTGTTTCGGCGTCCGACAAATTTTCCAGTGAAAAGCACTGAATCCACTTTTCGATTTCGATTGCATGGCTATCCGATTTGGAGATTTGAAAACCTTGTAAAGTATGCAATCCAGAGTATAGATCGTATTTGTTTGGTTTCTTCTTGGAATGACCACCTTATTTCCGTTTGTTATTTCGTTTACTTGAGTATTTAATTACTGGTTGGGATCGGCATATGGTTTGAATATATTTATGTAAAGCTGATTTTCAGACCAGTAACTACCACATGGTACTCAGTAACTACCACATAGTACTCAGTAACTACCACATGGTACTCAGTAACTACCACATGGTACTCAGTAATTACCACATGGTATGCAGTAATAATGCAGTAGTTATTGTATGTTTCACCCACTTCATTTTGTATGGACCTATGCAGACCTTAAGACAATGTTCCTGACATTACAATCGTTCTTTTGGCTGATATCGAAGACTTCTCCTGCCATAGTCATCTGCATCCACTTCTGTTAGTCTGGAGAATACCTAACTACCTGTTTACATCATAAGAAACTATATACAGATAAGTCTAAAGTTGATACACAAGGTACGCTTTTATTTTATAATTTTTGAGACAACAGATTTAATAACCTGGTAAATTATCACTATTTATCCCACATATTGTAGTCAAAATTATTTTTTATTTAAAGTTATAAGTTATAATTTGACTCGTACAGTACACTCTTACTTAGCTATGATATTTTATATGAAAATTATTAACACGTATTTATTTTAAAGGTTTTTGTACACGACATGTTTCGAAACATCATCGTATTGAGACATACATAAATTTGACCTGTTTTTATTAAGTAGCTTACTTAGTTCAAAGAATACAGTTACTAAATTCAAATCTATTTAAAATAACTTGCGGTTTTATTGGGATCACTGTGACTAATTGATGATACTTGTGTTCGTTTTCAATAAATGTTACTTTTATTCCTGATAAACATAATAGACCCTTAATGCTGTTGATTACTTTATTTTAGCTATGTTGTGATATCATATTTTTCTTTTTGGTTTCTTACTTTACCACTCTCATAAACAAAGTAAGTGGCGCCCTTTTCACTGTCTTTGGCCATACCTATTTGAATTCTTAACATCAATATTAAAATCTCTGTAGCGTATATATTATCATTTTTTTATTTTAATATTTAACAACATTAGAAAGGCACTGTGAGTCAGAAGCCTTACCTACGAACCCAGCTTTCCTCTAACCCTGAGCAACGGATTCTTTTTTCATTCTATTTGGGTAACGACAGAAAAGTCGTCACAACGGGCCACCCTGTATTATGATACAAATCTTATATCCCCTATGCTATTATGACAAACACATATTATTCCCTATTCCTTTTTAATTACACTTCTGACTTCTGACTGATGTAGAAAGTTGAAACAGGCAGGCAGCAGTAGCAGGACCGGAACGGTATAGTGCCGAAACAAGCAGGGTAATTCTCAAGGATTTCAAGAGCTCCCCAGAGACCGGAAATACACCTCCTTTCTTACCAACACTATATAACACCTTACCGCCGAAAGGATCCTTTCTTATTTACTTCGCTTAAGTTACGAGGAGGAACCCCAATCTAATAGACTTTTCTCGCAGTCCCTTCCTAAAGAGGTTATAGTTCCCAGTTCCCAGACCCTACCATAATACACAACAACAAATTTTAATTATAATGTTCGATGTTGAGATAGTAATGCTGCAAGATCGTAAAAACAGTTTTTGAAATGATAAAGGTTCTCCTGAAAGAGACAATTTTGAGTTCTAGAATTGGTGCATTAGTGAAAAACCAGTGGCGGGTCCTCTATAAGGGATGAACTCTTTTTGAAAAGAAAACAATTTAAATTTGATTATTCTTTTATTAATGTAAAATTTAAAACTTTTGGAGCTTAATTCAACAGGTCTTACAATGCAAATTTATATTATACATGAAAATAACAAAAAAAAACAGCGTATGTACTATGTGTGCATATTTGAAGTGAAACTTCTTACTAACAGCTATTAAATTTAAGGATTTACAGGACATGTCAACCTGTCCATTTTCTGTTTACTCAATGGCCTGCAAATTTTGTCAAATATCACCCAAAATACACACTGTTATGCAAATGCCTAATAATGTAACGCTTACATTTATTTAAGAAAAGAAAAAAAAATCAACCTATAACCAGTAATTCGTATTTATAGTGATTTATAGTAGTGGGAACTATCGAATGAATACTATCGAAACATTTGATAGTTGCAATTCATTCGAATAATTCGATAGCTAGTAAGAAAACATTCGTCGAAAACTATTCGAATAAAAATTATCGAATAGATGCGTCATCTGCCTTGAAATATTGTATTCTAGTAATTCGGCAGCAAAAACCATTCATTTATAAAATTCATTCATTTATCAAATTCATTTATTCGTCAGGATCGATTTTAATAAAATATAAACTGGATTTTAGTTGTCGTCCGGCGACGCGCGACGTAGGTTTCTTTCCTAGAAACCCGACAGCGGTCGGTGGCAATGCTATGAAAGAAGCCGGCATCTTTTTGATTTTTTGCGGAGTCTAATAAAGATAAGGACACATTATTTTTTTTATTGAGGTGCTAGTATTTACACAGAAAATACATTATGAAGGGCGCTGTTGCCATATATTCGTATTAGTTGGTATTAGCAATGAATATTATTCTTTAGCATTAGTTAGTTAGGGATAGTATGTCTATATGTTTTGCATTTTTTTTTATTAATATTCTGTTGTTACACTGCAATAGTACTTTTTATTTTGGATGTAGGAAAATGATTTTTAATGTTTTTAAGCAAGGACTGGTTTAATAAATAATAATAACAGTAATAATTTGTTATACAATATTTGAAATCATTTAATAATATAAACATTTTTTTTTAAGTAGTAGCAAAATATAAACAACAAATAGAAGTCAAAAGTATATATATATATTAGATCCTATTTAAAAATAATATAGTCTCTAAATGGCAATGTTGGTTTATTAGATAATAATAATTACAGAACTAATTTGTTATATTAACAACAAATTTTAAAATCATGAAATATAAACATTTATTAATTTTCTAAGCATGCAGTGTAATGGAAGGAAAATATAAATAAAAAATTAGAAATCAAAATTATTTATATTACTTTTTATTACTTTATATTACTATTTAAAATTAATATTTACTTTTACTGGTATTTACTTTTAAAAATAAATGAAATATTTCTTCGCAAAAAACTACATGTAAGAGAATTAGCATAAACAAAATACAAACATTGTTAACATTGTTTTTTAAATTGGCACGTGTAAAACGTTTCAATTTAATTTTCTCACCCCAAAATTTGAGTTTGATAACCATTTACTTAACCACATTACTTAAATATGATTATTAAGTTCAACTAATTCATATTATTAAAACATCTAAAATACAAATATGTATTTTTAAAATTAATTGTAAGTTCATCTCATCTCTCTTAAAAATTGCTACTTCTCAAAATTTCCATTAAAAAATGCAATCTAATCTAACCATAATATACCATATAAAATTAAATAACTGAAAGATCGGGCTACGGAAAATCACAAATTTTCGGAAAAATTTTGACCACTTCGCACACAATCGTCAATTAAAAAAAAACTACTATTTTAGTATTTTAAATATTTTAATAAACGCAAAAAATAGCATAGTATTTACAAGGCGAAGTTATAAAAATTTGGAAGAACTAATAATGCACGTAAAAAAATAAGTAATGACGCACATAAAAATCAAACGAATACTAAATTTCATTTATCAAAAGCATTCGATAGTCGTGGCTCGTGGCGCAACGATAACCATTTAGTCGCACGGCGAGGTTGTCACATATGCTTTAGTATACAAATGAACGAATGATTTTATTCGAATAAAACCATTCGATAGTTGAAATCATTCATTCAGTAACCATTCGATAGTCTAATTCATTCGATAGTTCCCATCGCTAGTGATTTACAGAAATGTTGTTATACAGGGTGCTACAAATTTGAGGTACGAGCATTGGTAACTCGGTAACCGTAATAGATACGAACATGGTTAAATTAGGGTAAAGTTGCCGCCTTTGGGATGTTTACCAAGATACCATCATAAAAGTTTTAAAAATTTCAAGGATTGCTGAGTTTTTTGAAAAAATCGGATATTTTTGAAAATCAATTTTATTTTTTCCTATCGATACTTTTTAGAAAATCAAAAAACTAATTGCACATTCTCATAGCCACTTTATTAGGGCTATCTGATAGTATTTTTAGATTTTCAAATCAGCTGATAATTTGTGAGTTACAGAGGCTAACTTAATTTTTTTTAATACGGACCTGCATTTTGTATTTCAGATTTTGAAAGAACTCAGTCTCCTGAGTACAATGATGTGCCACACTTAATATTATTTTTTTGTTTTGGAAATTTGGACACAATTTATTTAATCTAATTTCAAGTCCCGCTCTGTTCTTTTTCAATATTTAATATATTCATCGTTACAATATTGATAAGCTTTCAAACTTAATAGTGACGTGGGTTAAATACGGAAAATGAAATCCAATAAAATAATAAAAAATAATATAAATAAAACGTAATATAAACAATGAAATCATTTCCCCGGAAGATGGATTGGAAATGGTAGAGCAGTATAATGGCCAGCGAGGTACCTGGACGGTCTGATGACGTCAAGTAATTCGACAGGTCCAAATTTTACAAAAAAGTGAAATCACCACATCTCGGCAGTTACAATAAACGTGAGGTAAAACATAGAGCACACAATGCATTCGAAAGTATAAGAAGGTCTGTTCAAAAGCTATAAATAGAATTTAGAATTTAGAATGAGTGGGAGGGGGGTTAATCACTTCCACCTTACAGATCCATTGTATCCCCCTTTCTTGAATCATAACTCATCATACAGTCCCAGGGCTTTGACAAAAGCCAGTATCTGGGACGGTTTTATAGAGGGTAGTTCTCCATCTCCAATATCAGTCGTACCAAAATTCATGGCACGAATGGTTGTCATCTCGGCGCACTCAGTGATGAGGTGTACTGGTGTTTCCCCATCTTCCCCACAGAATCTGCATTCGCCGTTTCTTCTTAGTTTCAATCTACTGAGGTGTTCGTTGAGGAGACAGTGTCCTGTTAAAAACCCCGTGACAATCCGAAGATTGTTCTTACTCAGACCCAGGAAGATCTGTGATTTTTCTTCATCATAAGCCCTCAGAAACTTCTTCGAGTGTCTTAGACCATTGGAAAATTTCCATTCCAGGTTGCGGATGGAATCTTCCAAGTTCTTGAGTTCCGCCTTGAGTTGGTTACCACTTGGAAAGCAGAACGGTTCTGGTTCAGTTAGTGGAGTGTTCGCTGCTTTCCTAGCTAGATTATTTGCTTTTTCATTGCCTTCTATCCCTTGGTGAGCAGGCACCCAGTGTAGGAGGACTTTGTTTTCTTTGCCTAATTTATTCAGCTTCTCTATGCATTCTTTGACCAATTTCGAATTGATTGATACTGAGTTGATCGCCTTTAACGCTGCTTGACTATCAGACAAGTGGCTATTTCTTGTTTCCGATAGTTCCTATCTAAGATAAGTTGTACGCATCTCTCGATAGCGTAGATTTCTGCCTGTAGGATACTAGGGTAAGTGCCCATTGGTTCGGAGTAATTAGCTCTCGGCCCAAACACTCCGATCCCTGTTCCCGTATTGGTTTTGGAAGCATCAGTATACCAAGTTATGGTAAGCTATAAATAAAATTGAACGAAAAATAAATTTGTGCAATAGGGAGGGTGGTAACTGGTAACCCTTTCGAACATGTAGACTATGTAAAGTATTAGAAACTAGTTTGTAGAAGTTCATTTATTCATAATAACTACGATTAATATTATGCAAATTATTAGATCGTACACTGAGAATTTCAAATTCTTAATAAGAAAAGTTAAAAATAATATCTTTACATTGCTGATCTGGATATTATTTATTTGAATATTTCAATTGGCTCAATTTTCCTTATTTAATGTTAATTAGCACCGATCAATATTGTTGCGATGAATACAATCAGATTAAATAATTTAAAAAACAGAGTCGGATTTGAATTTTTTTTAAATAATAATGAAATAGTTTTGTTGCTGTTAAGGTACACAAAACAAAAAGAAAGTATAAAGTGTGGAATATCATTGTACTCAGCAGACTGAGTTCTTTCAAAATCTGAAATAAAAAATGCAGGTCCGTATTTAAAAAAATTAAGTTGGCCTCTGTATCTCACAAATTATCAGCTAATTTGAAAATCTAAAAATACTTCAGATAGCCCTAATAAAGTGGCTATGAGAATGTGCCAGTAGTTTTTTGATTTCCTAAAAAGTAACTACAGGAAAAAATAAAATTAGTTTTCAAAAAAATCCGCTTTTTCCAAAAAACTCAGCAATCCTTGAAATTTTAAACTTTTTTGATGGCATCTTGATGAACATCCCAAAGCGCAACTTTGCCATAATTTAACCATTTTCGTATCTATTACGGTTTCCGAGATACCAATGCTCGTACCTCTAATTTGTAGTACTCTGTATACAGTGGCGTATCCAGGATTCATGCCTGGGGGGGGGTCAATAACTCAATATTATACCTAAATATATATTTTTTTACATTAACAAGTAAGTACCTACCTAACTACAGCTAGGTACTATGGTAAATAGTAAGTATAAATAAATAAAAAATATTTTTCTTAGGAAAATGGTTTAATAAGTAGCATTATATCACAAAACAACAAAAAATAATCATTAACACAAAAATTAACCAAAAATTAAAGAAACAAATAACAAAAAAAAAGAAGAAACAAACAAAAGGCCAAGTGAATAAAGAAAAAGCACAGATACAAATAAAATTAAATATCAATATCCAGCTTTCTGGCTTTTGCCTGCATTTCATTAAGTACCTCTTCTGTACTAACAGACATTTCTATTATTTAGTCTGTCCTCATTTACGGTGTTACGTAGGTAAGACTTTAACAATGTTAGGGTTGAAAATTTTTTTTCAGATGTTGCCGTACTAACGGGTAAAGTGCAAAATTTTTTTAATAAAATAAATATGTTAGGAAATAGTTCTTGGTCACATATTACCAGGGCATCGAGTGCGGAACTTGGGTTGGAATAGGAGAGCTAAATGTCCGTAGTATGTCTTCCTGTTTAACAAATCGTTCTTCCAAATGTGACTACGTGATCTAAAAAAGGAAAAAAGATTGATAATCTGTAATAATCTTGAGCAGTTTCAGTTTTAAAATTCGGCTTAAATTAAAATATTTTTTTTTGTCTACTAGTTATTCTGTTTTTTTTATTTTCTGTCCAAACAATTCGTTCATGTTTCTGTTCGCTTCTGTAAAAATATCTGCGGAGCTGGTATTTAAATTATTTTTTCGTATATTTTTAAGTTCTCTTAAACAATTTTCGATCAGTAATATTGTCTCTAAAATCAATGTTAACTGACTGCAGCAATTTTGATAAAGGAGTAGTAAACGCGAAAATAAATTCAGTTACAAAAAGCGCGATGGGAAATTCTGATGTACTTAAAGTATTTAACAATACCTTTGCCCCACTAGAAGTTTCTTTTTCTGGCCGCTCTGCTATTTCCTCTAGCGCCAATACTACGGGATTCAAAAAAAAATAAAAATAAAAATCTATAATATAATAAGGTAAATTACATTATCGTTTTTGTGAATTTGTAATGGCAAAATATAAATTGGGATTGGATCGGCGCGCGTCGTGTCTGGAGGGGGCAATTGCCCCCTTTGCCCCCCCCCCTGGATACGCCACTGTCTGTATAGTTAGTGTTATTAGTGTTATAGAGGAGGAACTCCAATCTAATAGACTTTTCTCGCAGTCCCTTCCTAAAGAGGTTATAGTTCCCAGTTCCCAGACGCTACTATAACACACAATAACAAATTTTAATTATAATGTTCGATGTTGAGAAAGTAAAGTTGCAAGATCATAAAAACGCATATTGAAATATGATAAAGATTCTCTTGAAAGGGACAATTTTAAGTTCTAGGAAAGGTTCAGTACGTAAAACAGTGGCAGTTCGTCAATAAGTGAGGAACTTGAAAAAAAAAACAATTGTTTGTAATTGAAATTAATGTTTGTAAAAAACAATTGAAATTTTATTATTCTTTCATTAATACTATACAGGGTCCGGCAATAGTGCGTCGGGCTTGGGAAATTACGTACTAGGATGTATTTCAGGAAAATATTTTAACTTCTATAGGGTGGCTCGAAAAAGTGTGAGTGGATCGGGATGATTTTTTTTAATGAAACACTCTGTATATTATTGCATTTTTGGCTTTCTTTCAAATCACTTTACATAATCCTAAGGTATGTTTTTCGGTAAATATATTTCGATAGTTTCAGAGATATTAATAAATAAATAAAAAATATATTTTTTTCAGCCTTTCTAAAAAAAATATTAAAAATACAAAAACTGTCCTGAAATCAAAAATATATTAGGTATGAAACTATCGAAATATATTTACTTACTTCTTAGGGTAATGTAAAGTGATCTGCAAGGAAGCCAAAAATGCAATGATATACAGGGTGTTCCATTAAAAAAAATCATCCCGACCCGCCCACTCTTTTTTGAGCCACCCTATAGGAGTTAAAATATTTCCTGAAATACATCCTCGTATCCTCGTACATACTTTACGTTTGCACTTAAACAAAATTCACAATTTTTTTTTATTCTAGGAGCTACATATGCCCGACGCACTATTGCCGGACCCTGTATAATACTATAAAACACCTACAGCTAAAAATATCCTATTTCTTATTTGTAGAATGCAGATTTTATGGAGGAGTTGGAGAGATGGAGGAAGTTAATCACCGCGACCTTATAGATCTCTCGTACAAGAGAAGAATTGGAAAGTAACCTAGTAATGAACATTCAAGAGATAGCAGTCTACACAGATGCTTCCGTGACTTCAGGAGGCACGGCATCTTCTCCAAGGAACTGAACTAGAGATCCAACAATCTTAAAGGCAATCGGATGGCTGTAATGCTCTACAAGCAGAAGTTTACGCTATAAAGGAAGCCGCCAGTTGTATAAGAAGGAAAATCGCTGATAGGACAATAAGAGATATCGTGATATACTCTGACGAAGACTCTAAGAAGGCATCACCATACAATGAGTGAGATCGAAAACTGTGATGAATCGCCAAGACGCACTGTCCTGGCTGCGTCAAGGCGGGGCCACCTTGTGATGGGTGCCAGGCCACAGAAGTGTTGTGGATAGCGGGCAGACTCGCCAAAGAGGGGACCAGAGGGGACCAGAGGAGAGGCCATGACAGATGACCCACCAATTGTGATGATCAGCACACTGAAGGAAGGTATAGGAACTACCATCAAGTCCAAGCAGCAAGAGACGTGGCAACACCGCGAGGACTGCGCTACAGCTCGAAAACTGTGGCCAGTGGTAGATAGAAAAAAGACAAAACAACTACTAGAGCAGAAAAAGAACCTAGTACGCATAATTGTCGTCAATGGAAACTGCCCCACGGGGTAAACCTCATGAGATGGAAGATTTCCAATGCCAACTACTGAAGAGAATGAGGGGAGGAAGAAGAAACCGTAGAGCACATGCTGTATGTTGTGCCACTATCCGGTACTGGAAAACCGACGCTTTAAAACTTAAGGGATAATGGTTTTTTGAATGAACTAGAGGAAGCAGTAGAAGCCAATATTAGCGACTACGGGAACTTTGCAAAGAGCTGGAAGTGCTTTAATGCAAAGAAAGAACGAGAGGAAGGTTTGGTATACAATACAATACAAAATACCGGTGTATCGAATAGAACCAAGACCTCCGCCGGCAAGGTGAAAGATCAAATATGATCTCAAACCTCAGCAATTTAATCTAACCTAACCTAGAGATCTATTGTGTAAGGAAAGAGAGGGGACAGGTAACACGGCAGCTGAAAGTGAGGCCACTTGTCACCACGCGAAATTCTCCAATGGCGTAGCATCAGAAATTAGCTTGTACCTAGACGATACAAAATATTTATTAAAACGTAAACTAATATATCGTTCATTTTTGAGTAATGTATATACAATTTTGTATTTTATAGTCTCACCTTTATAATATTAGAATATCTAAGTCGATAATGCAAAATTTATTTAACAGTCAGAGTGGACTGATTATCAAGACAATTATTTATTTATTACCGTGTGTATAATGTATAATTAAATAAAAAATAATGTAAATACATATGTTTTATACGTCTATATACATATATACCGTATGATCGAAAAAAACGACGTCTTGTTTGTTTGGAAATTAAAAATTACATTATTCATTGAATCCGTAAGCAAGTGTGAAGGGGATTGGCTATTATATCGTATTCATTATTATACCGTATGATCGAAAAAAAATGCGTCCAGTTGACTTGTAAATTACGATCGATGACATTCCCTATATAATTCTACATATAAAATTACATAAAAACTATACAAAACGACATCGAAAAGACGGCGTCAGCGATGACTGTGAAATGAAGATCGCTGACATTTTATATGTAAAATTATCTGAGGAATGTCGTCGATCGTCATTTACAAGCCAACTGGACGTCGTTTTTTTTCGAACATACGGTATAATAATGAATCTATCCAATCCCCTTCACACTTGCGTACGGATTCAATGAATAATGTAATTTTTAATATTTGTTACCTTCAATCATAAGAATATTCTAATTTTCCACAAAAAAAATAAACAATTCTAGAAGCTTTGTGTTATTTTATTTATTTTTAAATTTGTATTAATTACTCACTGAAACTATTATTATACACCTAAATTAGCAAATTTTTTGAAAGAATATTTAAAAAAATATATGTAGTAACAAGTAGCCCACCACAAGTTTGTCCATCCCCAGCAAGTCTTGGCAGGTAAATTTAAGTTTTATATAACAACTATACATATAGATTTTTTATCACTAGAATTTTTTTTTATAGTTTACAATTATTTTACATATTTGATAACAATACTTTATACATTTTTTTACATTTAAATATATAAAAAAATGTTTATTGCAGAAATTGTATTTCTCTTATTATACTTCCCTACGTCACTGGAGAAATCCATGCTGAGTAGCATTATTTATAGTTTCAAACATTAATTATAATACAGGATATTGAAAATACTACTTGGAATTATTAAAAATAGTTTGGTTTGGATGTGGTACAAAACATATTAAAAGCATTTTACATATTTTTACTGCTATAATGAAAAAAATGTACATTTTATGACTACATAACAAAAGTTGTGTATCGACTTTTACCTGTAAAATGTAATTCCAGTCATTTTTTTCTCGCTTCAGCCTTTGCAGCCATACGCTAAACATCTCACCATACTAAACAACACAGTTTATAAATTTAAAACAAAACGGTATTCACAAAAAACCTAAAAATTCGCTAGGTGTCACCTCGAAATCTTGTGACCAAAGTATGGCCGCCGATCAAATTTTGGCCTCAAAATTTTTTCACTGGAGAATATGCGTGTTAGCTGTCCCCTCTCTTTTCTTGTCTAAGTGTCCCCCTTTATTGAGTTACAATCTCAAGGCTCTGACAAAAGCCAGTATCTGAGACGGCTTTATAGAGGTTAGTTCTCCATTTCCGATATCAGTCGTTCCAAACCAAAGTTTATGACACTCAAGATTTATCTCACTGAAATCAAGAAAAATCTTTGATTTTTCTGGGTCGTCAGTTCTGAGTAAATTTTCTTTGACTTTTTTATTATTTATTTTTTTTTATTTTTCCTTTAATTTGCCGCCCTAAGTTTACCATTTCCTAGTAGTAGTGTAATAAATTTTTATTTCTTAGATTGTGCATCCCCTAAGCATTAAACTACGCAACGTCACTGTTCTACACAACGACAAATCTTAATTATAATGTTCGATGTACAGAAAATAAAGCTACAAGATTGAAACGATAAAGATTCTCCTAAAATACACACAATTTTAAGTTCTAGGAACGACCTAGTGCTTAAACCTTTTTCGTCCGAGCGTTGTCGACGTCAAAAATACGTGGAAGTAGATAATAACGCGTCTAAAAACCTAGTAAAAGGAATAAAAAATATTACAATATCCATTAAACATTGCGCACTCAATTTTTCTGACAATTTTGGAATATCTTTCCCATGGTCGGTATTTAACACGACACGGTCGAGCTGAAATAAATCAAAAGAATAAAGACATAAAAATAACAAATTAAATTAAATAAGGAATTTTAGTTTGTATAACGTTAAATAGTTATCGCACGGTACAGATCTAGAGAGAATAAAAATATAGTATATACTACTAGAAAAATACGTGAAATCAGTAATTAAAAAATACTTTTTATTCAAACGTCATAGAAGTATTAATTTTTGCGACGTGATTGACAATATAAAAAAGTCATTTTAACGCCTAGGCATAAAAAAAAGAAAAGTACCTTTTACGTTTAAGCCAGGGGTGGATGGGCCATATGGGAAAACGGGAAAATTCCCGGTGGGCCGGTGGGGAGATGGGCCGGTGGGAAGATGGGCCGGTGGACCGGTGGGCCGGCCCCGATCCCGATCAGAGCTCAAAAAAGATTGATTTAGCAAAAATTAAATGGTTAATCTTCTAACTAAAGTTACGTAAGATTCTTAGTGACTGCCTAACTAACTAATCAATTTGCATCAATATAATCGTTAGTTGCTTTTAAACATAAACACCAATTTGTGAAATAACTATTGTTAGATGTCTTCCTCTGAGACACTTATAATTTTAATAAACATCTGTTGTTTGTTGTTCCATTTGAAATGTTTTATTATACAAGGTGAGTCTATAAGTGCACCTTATTTGTGCTGCTTTGTGCAAATATTTTCAGGGCTGGTAGATATGAATAAAAGAAACGTAATATATTCTCTTTACCGTGTTTCAAATAAGTCCAAAATAACCGAGTTATTAAAGTTTGATTTTTTAAACAAAAAACTGATTTATTTAAAAAAAAAAATACCACCTAAATCTTTCTGTATTTGCATCTCTTTTTGTGCCGTAATATCAAAGATTAAGAAATTATACCGTGGGAAAATTTGCGGTGAACAGGAAGTTCTAAAATTTTTCTAAAATATACAGGAAAATTTAAAAGAAAAAACACGATTTTCAACATCTTTTTTTACAAAAAAAAATCATAGACGTGTTCTTGGGGTCGAACCACCCCTGAAAATATTTGCACTTATTTAAGAGCGTTTTATTTTACAACAAAGACTTATTTAAGGGATTCATTTATAATAAAACGGTTGCATTATAATTCGCCATGTTTAAGGCAGAATTTTTGTATGGCCTATGGCCGCCATTATATGAAGCAAAATTAAAAACATCAAAATAAATTGTAAAATGTTATTTTTGAGAACTATTTTGTGAAAAGATTCCCACATACAATAAAGTGTTTAATTAAATTAAAAACAAGAATTTATGAAAATTTTATTTTATTTTATTGTTTAAATTTATATGTAAACCTTAATCGAAATTAAAGCGCTTTAATTTTTTGTCAAATACATACCTATAATCTACCAGTAAAATTTTCGGCGCAACAAAAATTGTCCCTACTTTTCAAACCCTATTAATGAATTTTTATATTACATATTTGTTATACCTTCTGGCTCTACCCGCCATTGTCGAGTAAAGTCTCCATTTTAACAATCCACATTGTCTAGATTCATTTTACGACACGCTTAAAATATAATTTGCTCCTAATATTCTTCGGTAAAAAATAAAATACCCTTGTACCTCGCTAAATGATCAAATGTTTTTATTGTTCTGTTTCTTAGATGTGACCACGTAATACACAATAAAACTAGTTTTATAATAGTCATATAACGCTATGTAAAATAGTTGCATAAGAGTTGTATACCCTTTTTATAGAACTTCTATACTACTAAACGGTTGTATAAAAATGGGCCTTTTTTGGTTGTAAAGCTATCATATTACGGCCATATAGCACGTTATATGAATTGAGGTATCCTATCAAAATTATCACATAGCTGTTTATACAGCCTTTATAAAATAAAATTTGCTACTTGGGTTAATAGCAGTAAATAACTCATCGCAACTTTATTAGAATATTTTGAACGGGAAACCGGTAGTAATGGCCCTTTATGTCCCTTAAGTGCTGTTCCTTAAGGAGGTGAGTTTTGTTGATGTAAATAATAACTGGTTTATATATTTATAATTAATTTATTTTTGTTTCCTAAACTATTTTGATTATTCTGATATTAACAAATAGGTGTGCTACTGGTACAATTCAAAAACTCTCGTTATATTATTTTTCGTTATTTTCTTTGAACTGGCAATCATAGACACAGACACACATACACACGGACACAAACGCAAGTCGCTCTCCTATAGTTTAAATTAATTTTATAGCCACGCAGTGACGTCACCGGTCCGCAGGTTCCACAACAGTAGTTCATGTTAATTGAAAGCCATTAACAGGTTGACGAATAATTACGGCTTTGCTAGTCATAAACTACGGGCGATGGCTGCTGGCGTTAATTTTTCGTTGTTTGCGGCTGTGACGACCGGATTTGTTGTAATTAAAAAGGAACAAGCTCAGTGTTAGGGACCGATTTACACATAAAAAACTTTGTTAAAAGTAATATTTGGCAAATAGATACTTTGATTATATTTGTTTTGGGTCAAGTTTCATTTAGCCGAAATCTGTTAAAAAGAAAAAAAAATTGTCATTTAGGTACCTCAGCAGGGGGTATATTACGGAAAAAAATTTGCCGCGGAAATGCGTCACCATTTTTTGAATGCGGTTTAAAAGTAACGAAATGACATACATGAAAAATTAATGTTATTTCATATTTTAGACGTCTTTGTAACTACTAATACGAAAATGAAATTTCGCGGAAATGCGCTGTTGCCATTTTTTGAATACGGTTTAGAAGTAACGAAATGAGATATATAAAAAATTAATATTATTTTATATTGTAGACTTATTTTTAAGCACCGATACAAAAATGAAAATCCGCGGAAATACGTTGTATCACCACTATGCAGTGATTTTCTTCCCGACCTTTGACACAGATCAATGAATAATATCTATTCTTATCAACTTAATATCGCTATGGTCAATAAATGCGAAAATTAAAAAAAAATTGTCAATAAAGCAAAAAAACGACAACTAAACCAAACCGAAGGTATGTAAAAAAGTTGAGAATACTATGGAAACCTCGAAATATTGAATATTTTCCATTACACCGCCCTTATGATAAATTTCCGCGGAAAAAGTTATATAGAAAAATTATAGCAAATTGTTATTAAAACAAAAATATGTAGTTTTTATCTTCCTATCACATTTCGGCACTTCTAAACCCGGAAAAATCAATGAAAAATTTTGTGATAAAAATATATTTTCATATTTTTATATTAAAAATTAGTTGTGATGTTTTTACGTCATTCTATAATGAAAAAACTATTAAAAACACCGTAAAGTTTTAAATTTTAGTTAATAATAGAAAAATTAAAAATTCGACTTTTCTCAAAAACAAAGAATTTCCGCGACAAAAATCAAATTATGTAGTGCTAGTTTTCTTGTATAGAATCAGCCTATAAACCGATATTCAATGTAACTGATTTCGGCTGAAAGAAACTTGAGCCCTCCTTCGTCGCCGAAAATTCCACATTCAAAAATTCGGCCGCGCGATACTGGTTGCGTCGCCGAATGCCATGTGTAAAGCCGGGTCCACATATGTAGCACTCTATTGTATCAGGATCATATATCACGTATCAAGAGCTTGTATCGTAAGTATGGACGTTTATTTGGGCTGTGTCGACTGAAAATGCTTATCGTGCCAAAGTAAGCGTCCATACTTATAAAATTCATACGTATCATCGTACAAGCGTGCGTATCATTGTATGTGGACGGTACAACAAATCACTTTGTATCGTCGTATCATGTTCATCAATAGGGTTGGGACTAGTCTAAAGCCGGGTCCACATATGTAGCACCCTATTCTATCAGGATCATGTATCACGTATCAAGAGCTTGTATCGTAAGTATGGACGTTTATTTGGGCTCTGTCGACTGAATATGCATATCGTGCCAAAGTAAGCGTCCATACTTATAAAATTCATACGTATCATCGTACAAGCGTGCGTATCATTGTATGTGGACGGTACAACAAATCACTTTGTATCGTCGTATCATGTTCATCAATAGGGTTGGGACTAGTCTAAAGCCGGGTCCACATATGTAGCACCCTATTCTATCAGGATCATGTATCACGTATCAAGAGCTTGTATCGTAAGTATGGACGTTTATTTGGGCTCTGTCGACTGAATATGCATATCGTGCCAAAGTAAGCGTCCGTACTTATAAAATTCATACGTATCATCGTACAAGCGTGCGTATCATTGTATGTGGACGGTACAACAAATCACTTTGTATCGTCGTATCATGTTCATCAATAGGGTTGGGACTAGTCTAAAGCCGTATCCACATATGTAGCACCCTATTCTATCAGGATCATGTATCACGTATCAAGAGCTTGTATCGTAAGTATGGACGTTTATTTGGACTCTGTCGACTGAATATGCATATCGTGCCAAAGTAAGCGTCCATACTTATAAAATTCATACGTATCAGCATACAAGCGTGCGTATCAGTGTATGTGGACGGTACAACAAATCACCTTGTATCGTCGTATCATTTTCATCAAGTCTTGTCAGCGAACCCTCGATGCCCCTTTGATGATTGGAGAAAAACCGCCTCAAGATGGGCCACGGCGTATCAAGTCAATTGTATCGTTATACTGTATCAAAACACGTCCAAATAGCAGATCGTGATACGTGTATCCGATACGCAGTGTTAAGATACGCGCCAAAATTCGGATTGGCATGTATCAAATACAGTATTACAAAGGTGTACCATATGATCGCGTTAATTCGGCGTCCAAACTAGCGATCATGATACATGTTCGTGCAACGCGACGGAGATATGATACACCAAGATGCTACATATGCGGCCCCGGCCTTAAGAGTGTTTGGGAACATTGAAACAAAATTATTGCATTTTTTCTAACTTTATAGTCAATAGCTTTGTTCGGGTTCTTGTTATTACCGATTCTGAACCGTCCTAGAACTCTGCAGCGCATGCGCAAATAAAATAATGTCTTCATATTTCCTTCTGCGCATACGCATCACAGTTCTAGGACGGTTCAGAATCGGTAATAAGAGAAACCCGAAGTAAGCTAATGATTCATTAAATTTCTAGTAAATAACGTTTTTGTGACAAATTTAATATAAACAGTATTGATCTAGAAGAAATTTTATTTAATTCTGAGATATAATTTATTAACTGAGATATAATTTTTAACATTTTAAACATAATTGTACATTTCTAAAGTAATTATCTTTAGTGTAGTTCTGTTATTTTTTGCGATGCTCTTTTATAACGTGCAATAACTATTGAAATTGTTCTTCCAGAATATTAATCGTACATATCTAATGTAATTATCTTTAGTGTAGTTAGGTTATTTTTTGCGATGTTCTTTTATAACTTGCAAAAACTATTGAAATTGTTCTTCATTTTTTGTCAAGAATTGGTTATGCTCATTCACTAATGATATAGCTCGCTCTGCCGAATCATTAACAACTTCCAATTGGTCGAAGTATTGTTCATTTTCATTATAACTATCATTCGTAGGCCACAATTCAATGTCTTTTTCAAGAAAATTATACGGTAGAACTTCCATAGTAGTTACAAAGAGAGTATCTAAATATGTGAGGGAGGCAACACCATAATTGGAAATGGTTGAATCAGCTGAAAATGATGATGATAGACAGTATTTATACAATCTGTAAACAGTATATTCGGCTTTCGAACGTAAGACTATAAAAAAAGCGAATATTGTTATATTTTTTCTTTTCGCAAAAAAAAACGAAAAATTTCCCCGGAAAATGCAGGTGCATTCTACATTCCTTTGGCAGCGCCCGTTTGTATTCGCGAAACTTTTCATTCGGCTTTTGAAAACCGAACCGACTCGCAGCAACGTCAGAAAATTCATTCGCAATCTAACTATTATCGCCGGAGTTATTCGCTTTCCCAGATATTTCTCGTAATGATTTCCCTTCCAGTCTCTCTTTCTGGATGGATAGGTGGAAAATATTGCCGCTTTATGATTTCCATCTGAAAAGCTTTTGTAGAAAATATTTAAACGCGGCGCGGATGTAATTTTCAATGAAAAGCGGTTATATTCGTCAGCGAAGAGATCAAAAGGGAAAACGAACTGGAGACGGGGAGGTGGGGGTGGGTTTTCCCTCCCTTTTTCCTCAGTATTTCGCTTTGCTAATAATTTATATCGATGTTCGGTTAGGATGAGATGCCTCCGCCGCAGATCGATAAAGTCATTTCTTTTAAAAAAGTCGAGCGTCGTTTTCAGGATGTTTCAGGAGGATTTTTCGGTCGAGTAAACAGGGAAATTTCGCTTTGATTAAATGGTTGCTTTTAAAAACAAGTACTTACAGCCCTTACGGTCTTAAATATACTGGGTGATATAGAAATTTCACCACTAATAAATGTAAACATATTCTATTAATATTTTAGGAAGTATTTTGATTAATACGAATAATAATCCATGAAAATCTTCGTGGCATGTTCCGAATCAGATGATCGATATCTTCCTGTGGTAGGTTCTTCGAGGCTAATGTTACCCGGTGACGTAGACGTTGTACATCTACATTATAAGGTCCGATGACTTTACAGGCTATGCAAGAAGGGTTACATTAGCTTGTCGGAGGAAGTTTCTAGTAACTGCAGAGGTATCTGGTCTGTTGTAATAATTGTAACACGTTATTAATGTAGAATTGAGCGTTCACGTTTCCATAAAAAACTAGAGGTACAATGGAGAATGTTGCATATATGGGAGGGGGGTTAATCATCGCGATCTTACAGATCTATTGTGTCTCCCTTTCTAGAGTTAAAACTGATCATAGTCTCAAGGCTTTGACAAAGCCAGGTATCGGGGACGGTTTTACCACCTATGTTGCCATATTATCAAGAAATTATGGTTTTTACTTAAAAATTTAAAAAAAATCAAAATTTTCAAAAAAAATTTTGCGGAAAAAAACTTTATGATCGTGTTTCTGGGGTAGAAATATACTACCCCTAAAAATATTTGCACTTATTTAAGACTCACGCTGTATATGTATATACAGGGTGGTCCAAATTGTATTCCGGACATTTCGGCAACATATTCTTCAGATAAAAATAAGTGAAAAAGTTCGTAGAAGTTTCACTTTTATTTCGATTTATTCCAAATAATTTTTGAAGGAACGTTAATATTTGGATGAAAATTGCTGTCTGGGAGTTTTTTGACATGAGAAATTTGATTTTGATGTCAATATGTCTCCTACATGTAGAGGCCGCTACCTACATTTTTTTAACTGGTTTGAAGAGTAATAACTTTTTGCCCGTACCTGTATAAAACTACTGAGTAAAAAAATATACATTTACGATGCTTTCTACGTAAAAGATGTATCTTGGTAAAAATCGCGAGGAGTAATAGTTCTCGAGATATTTAGAACCGAAATTATCAATACCTGTACATAATTGACATATTATTATACATGTTGACTAAATAGTTATTAGACTGAAACCATAAATTTTAAATGTTTTTGTATTAAATGTTCAACAGAAACTGTTTTATAATCATTGTTTCGAAGAAAAATTTATGATCAATTTAAGAGAATAAAAAGTTCCCAAATTTATAATTTCAATAAACAATCATAATCAGTCAAATAACTGTTAATTAACTCTACTCATCTTGTTTATTTTTTGTCAATAATGACATGTATTGACTATTACCATTCTAAATATCTTGAGAACCGTTGCCCGTAGCGATTTTTACCAAGAGACATTTTTAAGAAAAAAATCACGGAAATGTATATTTTTTCACTCAGTGGCTTTATACAGGTACGGACGAAAAGCTATTACTCTTCAAAACAATTAAAACACATGCAGGTGGCGCCCCCTACAAATAGGAGTCATATTAACATCAAAATCAAATTTATCAAGTCAAAAAAATCGAAATAAAAATGACACTTCTACACCCTGTATCTCCGAAACTAATCATTTTAGGACATACATTAATACGAACTTTTTTACTTATTTTTATCTGCACAATGTGCTGTCGAAGTTTCCGGAATACTGTTAATATATAATTTCTATATTCTATATGAAAACTCCATTGGTTCCTTCGTACTGTATTTTAAAAGTAACCATCCTGATTCATCGCCGTCGCTGCAGATGTTGCGTCTTCGCTAATAAACTTTTAAATCATCGACGATTTAGAGCGGGAAATTTTGCAATTAACTCGCCGATATTTTACGGTTTGGGGCGTGCTGCTGAGAGGTTAAGGGTTATATTTCGACGATTAAGCCAAAGCGGAATTTAAATAGTGCGCTCCAGTATGTCGAGGCCCCCCGATAAGATATACTGGTAAGTTGTCGGGGCCCGTTTTCTAATGGTTGTTAATTATTTTCGAACTAAACAATTTTGGTCACACAGGACTAGCTCATTTTCAGGTAGATATAGAATATAGGTAAAATGTATGTGTTTAATTATAAACAACGAATAGAACCTCCCATAGAATCTTATGTTCCTCTTAAGGTACGTCCACATTGCTCGTGATCCTGCTCGCGCTTTTGCCTCTGATTGTGCTTGCGTTGATTGCGCTCCTGTTTATCATGTTTCTCAAGATATTTTGGCTTGCGAGTAACGGCGTCCACATTGTAGTGTAATGCTTGCGTTCGTGCTGTTTGGACATGGATGATACCAAAGTATTTTTAATAGCGGTTGCCTAATAATTGAAATAATTGGATGTCTAATAATTTAAAAAATATACAATTTTTAGAAATTATATTCCAGTTGAAGAAGTATTGGCCGTAACATTCCGTGCAACTGGAGACTCACATATCAGTTTAGGTTATATATATTCAAAGTTTCCAAGCAAAGCATTTATTTCAAAAATAGTACCAGGCGTATGCCAAAATTTAAATAAAGTTCTCTAAAGTCGAATTAAGGAAAGTAGGCAATATAAATATAGAGTTATATTTTATTAAAGGTATATTTGGTATTATTAATCCAAGAACAAAAAACAAGTACATAGTTGTAATTCTACACAAAAATAAAAATAAAAAAAATCATGGTAGTATCATCATGCTGCAGTAAATACGAATCCTATGAATGAAACTAAACTAAAATCTAAACAAACAACACAAACAGCTCGAGCGCTTCGAACCACCGTCAAGTATGCTCGCACGGCTCCGAAGCGTTCTTTTGATGTAAAGGGGCGTCCAGACCGGATGAGCGAGCAGGAGCGATCAAGAATTCGGGTATGTTGTATGGGAACGCTTAACTGGTGTGGACAGCTCAGCGAGCGAGCGAATGATTACTTGCTCGCGCTCGACGCTGTTCCACGCCGTGTCGGTACATCAAAGAAAATTCGCGCTATTGCACGTTCGGTTTAGACGGAATTTTGTTTATCACGTTTGCGGTCGAATATCAAAAATGGAATCGCCGAATGAAGTTGTTTTAGAACTAATAGAGGAGTACAAACGTTACCAAGACCCGTAAGGTTATAGCTAGCCTTCCTCTAGGTAAAATATGTTTTTCGGTAATTGGTATCACTTTTCATTATTGTTATGTCAATTAAATAATATAAGGTATTAAAATCTGTAAGTGACATCCGACAAAAGTTTTGACTTAAATTTTCCAGAATCTTCTGTTTCAACATCGTTTAGTAAATTGTTAACAACATGAGAAACTCGATTTTTAAAAAGAGTTATGTTCCCCCATCTCCTCTGCAGTCGTTTTCTCTTTTGACGTTTCAACCATTTATAAAATACAATGAAAGACGCACGAGCAATAATTTTTTCCGACATTAGGAACATGAAGTGCCACACACCGATCAACGCCGAACATACGAATAATCGCTAGGTCTGGACGGAAGCTGATCATGTGCTCGAAAGCAGGAGAAATCACGAGCGAATTTGAATAAATGTTTGCTCGCGCTCGTTACTGCTCGCTCATCTGGTCTGGACGCCCCTCAACGCGACAGAGCCGAACAGTCGAAACAGGCATTTCATGTGATCGCAAGCACGTCGAGCACCGCGAGCGTCGCGATCTCTGCGAAAATCTCGCTCCAACTGCTTGCCATGTTTTTCGTGTTTCACGTGTTCGCTCAGTCTGCTCGCGAGCAATTTGGACGCACCTTTATATTCTACAAGCAGAGGTTTACGCTATAAAGGAAGCGGCCAGTTGTATACGAGTGAAAATCACTGATAGGCCAATAGGAAATATCGTGATATACAACTTAACAATTATAGCTAGAGACGTGAGAAATATAAAATAAGAGACCCCCTCGATGCGCAGTGAACATCCCACAAATTTGTTTTAATCAGATTTGTCGTAGCGTAACTGCATCTCTCTTCCGCCGAATGCGTTCTCTCTCTATCGTGTGCGCGACCGGTGCTATCCCCAAGTCTCTTCCTATATTTGTCAAAATGTACTCTGACAGTTTGGACGCTTAGAAGGCATTACCATGTGAGAGATCAGTGAGATGGAAAACTGTAATGGACTGCCGAGAAGCACTGTCCCGGGTCCGAGAAGCACTGTCCCGGGTCCAAGAAGCGGACAGAATTGCCAAAGAGGGGGCCAGAGGAGAGATCATGGCAGATGACCCACCACTTGTGACGATCAACACACGGAACGAAGCTATAGGAACTACCATCAAATGCAAGGCGCAAGAGACGTGGTAACACCATGAGGACTGCGCTACAGCTCCAAAACTGTGGCCAGTGGTAAATAGTAAATAGCATAAAGATGAAACAACTATTAGAGCAAAAAAAGAATCTAGTACGCATAATTGTAGGTGTCGTCACTGGAAACTGCCCCACGGGGGTAAACCTTGTGAGATGGAAGAATTCCAACGACGACTACTGCAGAAAATTCGGAGAGGAAGAAGAAACCATAGAGCATCTCCTGTACTACTGACCAGCACTGAAAAACTGACGCTCTAAAACTTTAGGTCATAATTTTTTTGGAGGGACTACAGGAAGTAGCATAAGCCAACATCAGCGGCAGCGGGAACTTTTCACAGAGCTGGAAGTGTTTTAACGCAAAGAAAGAATGAGAGGAAGGTTTGGTACAATAATACAGGGGTATCGCAATGGGCCCAAGGTTTTAATCACAATGGGTCCAAGGCTCTCCGAGTGAGGGATTAAACAGGATCCCAAACTCCAGCAACCTAACCTAACCTAACCTAGAACCTTCCAATGATTATACAAATATTCCAGTACTCACTTGATAACCTTGGTCCAAAGGAAATTAATCACCGCCACCTTGTAAGTCTACTGTGTCGCCTTGTCATCCTTCTTGGAGGATTCCCATTCGAGATTACGGATAGAGTCTTCCAGGTTCTAGAGTTCTGCTTTATGTTGGTTTCCACTTGAGAAGCAGAACGGTTCTAGTCTAGTTAGTGAAGTTCCTTTTCTAGCTAGATCGTTTGCTTTTTTATTACCTCCTATCTCTTGGTGGGTTGCCACTCAGAGTATGAGGGCTTTATTTTATTTGCCTAATTTGCTCAGCTTCTCTAGGCACTCTTTGACCAACTTCGATTTGATGATTACTGAGCTGATTGATTGTTGAGCTTTTAATGCTGCTTGACTGTCGTATAAGATGGCTATTTTTTGTTTCCGATAGTTCCTATATCTAAAATAATGGTACGAGAGCTAGCAACGTCTGGAAAACAAGTATTTTAAGAAATTATCTTTGATATATCTCTTACTATACTTGCTAGAACAGCGGGCAGGCCGTCTCGCTGCCGATAAACGTTGCGTTTACTACTGCCGCATGCCGCATTGAAAGAAGTTTCTATATTTTTATTTAGGTTTTAAATTCTAGTATTGAATATAAATCGAACTCTCCATAGCAGCACGGCACGAAAACGTTATAAAGCCTATAAAGTGAGAAGTCCCGAGTTCCAACTTTTTTTAAATTTTATTTTCGTTTTTGTTCTGATAGTAAAGTTATTAAATAATTCTATCAGAATATAAACGAAAATAAAATAAAAAAAAAGTTTACCCCGAGCCAATAGAATATAAATTCAATACTAGAATTTAACGGACTAAATAAAAAAAAATATAGGATCTTCTTTCAATGCGCAGTAGTGAACGCAACGTCTATCTGCAGCCAGATGACTCGCACGCTGTTCCAGAGAGCATAGCAAAAGATATATTAAAGATCCTCCTTCCTTAAAATATTTTCTCGAAAATGTTGCTAGCTCTTAGACTATACAACAAATATTATTTGCTTGTACGCATGTTTTGACAGCGTAGATTTCTTTCTGAAGGATGCTGATCAGCCTGCGCTAAAAAACTGCTGGTCTATGGAGATTCTTTGAATGATAACTTTTTATGTCTATTAAATCGAATATTACCAGAGAAAAGAAAAATAAATGTATATGTAACGGATAATCCGAATCTAGTTTAAAATAAAAAAAAAAAGAAAAAAGCATGTTCAAATTTTGTGTTAAAAAAATCCAATAAGTATTGTTTAGCAAAATATAAACACTAAATCACCACAATACACCAAAACACTTTTACTTTTACACTGGACGCGCGTTTCGCTAACCATGTTAGCATCATCAGCAGATGATTATAAACTCAGTTTATAATCATCTGCTGA
The DNA here is from genome assembly GCF_002938485.1 of Sitophilus oryzae. Lineage (NCBI taxonomy): Eukaryota > Metazoa > Arthropoda > Insecta > Coleoptera > Curculionidae > Sitophilus > Sitophilus oryzae. The sequence continues at coordinate 248,002 of NW_022146057.1, forward strand.
TGATGCTAACATGGTTAGCGAAACCCCGAAACTCAGTTTATAATCATCTGCTGATGATGCTAACATGGTTAGCGAAACGCGCGTCCAGTGTAAAAGTAAAAGTGTTTTGGTGTATTGTGGTGATTTAGTGTTTATATTTTGCTGTGTAACACCAAAGGTTCCAACCCTCAACTGTAATTAAGTATTGTTTATCTTCGAAAATACATTAGAATTACAAGTTTTTCCTCACAAACTTCATCATTATTAATTTCAAACCTAACGATTTCCGGAAGAAGAAAAGAAGAATAAAGCATAAAAATATTCATACGATAATATTCAAAATAAAACGGTCGAAAAAGCTTTTAGCCATTCCCTCTAAACAAATTATTGTATAAATATCCATTAAAGACTATTTAACTCTCTCAATATACAAAACCCTTCGTATATTTACGTGCCGTACAATAACAAAAATATCCAAATATTTACATAATATATCTAATGCTGCCAGGACGTATAAAGATAGGATCATCTTAATATTAGGGGTAAAGCAAAGATACCCAAAATGCAAATGAAGAAAAACTGTTCTCTTGAGCCTTGAGAGTATCTTCGGGAAAACTAATTATTTTTGATACCCTTTCGTTTAATGTCAGTAGTGATAAGAAAGCTACCGAATGAAAATTGTAGAATATACATCTACACAAGAGCGAGGTTTGCTGAATTTATTTAAGCCGAAGATATGATTAGCATATTTATTTCGATACTTTTATTTTAAAGGTGAGTACTGAAATGTAATGTACTTTTAATTTTAATGCGATATTCAAAACGGTTTCTTTAAATTTACGCTTTATCCTGCTAGCTCTTTTATGAGTTCACTAGGCTTATTGGGCGAAAAGTAACACAAGAGCATTAACCTGTTATTAAAACATACCAGGGATATAGTCCAAGACGGAAGACTTATTATCTAGGTTTGCCCGTAGGAAGCTATCACCATTTTTATCACAAATGTTGTTCTTGTTTGCAGTCACATTGGGTTCTTGTCCCACTATCAGATTAATGTTTTCAGAGTGCGCGTATTGGAGCAGCAGGTCGTATGCAGCTCCACGCTTGTCGATGTTTATTTGTAAGACCGAGAGAATAATGGATATGCTGTCTTCTTAACCGGCTTTGATGGTTGCGCCTTCAGAGGCTAGGCGTTTGTTACAGATCTTGGCACTGTAGCCTCCAGAATGACAAAATGGGCAGCAGGAGACCTCGGTGTACTATCTTCAGCGCTCTGTTCTTTACCTGTGGAGTTCTAGTCTGGTTCCTGTCCCAGTGCGCTACCGTTAGATGCATCACTTGTATAGGGTATACGTACCTGCTTTTGACGTGGAGTCTCCTCTGAAACTTTGTCCTTGTATGTTAGGCTTTATATTTTCCTTGCCTTCGTAAGAGCTTTCCTGAATAAGGCTTTGTCACAAATTACCTATAACAGATGCGAAAGAACACCGAATTACGCGTTCAGGTTTCTGTGACCTTCAGAAAGAATTCATAGACAATCCGCATCAATGTATAGTTTGGGTTATTATTTGTTCTGTACCAATATGTTATCGAGGCATACAAAAAGGTCCACAGACTTCGAGACATACGAAAAATCAAGTCCATTTAGCGTGTGTCGCAATTTTCACACCTTAAAAAATTAGTTTTTTTATAGCTACAGCAACTGCAGCGACTGTGAAAAAAGCTGTGTGATTTTCATACAAAAAATAAGGGCACCTGTAATTCATTTGAGAATGTTATAAATCGCTAAAAGAGGTTTCAAATCTCTTGGATTTCTATTAATATTAAATAAATTTTATTAAAAATTGAACTAAAATTGTTAGTATCATTAAAAACAATTCAAATTCAAAAATTGTATCAGTCAAATTCCCTCATTTAAGGTGAATATTAAAGTAAATATAAATACAGCTCATTCTAAGCTCTACTTATCTTTAAGAAAAAATTAAATCATTGTTGCAATTGGGCCTTAATGCCATTTCGAATGAACAATAGTATTAATAATGTACATTATAATAATAATAAATTTTATATCATAGTGTGTATTAAAACTACTAAAACCCTTTTAAATTGGTATTATATTAACAACTTTTGTTTTTTAATCCAAAAAAAAGTTACCAATTTTCTCAATCAGAATATTTGCGGTCCTGAAAAGGACCTCCGTTTTCCCATGTCCGTCAAGGTAGGTAATGGGTAAACGGTAAAAAAACAGGATAATGAAATTTAAAAAATTACAAAAATTGTTCAAAAGTGCCTCCCTCTTGCATTAAACAATAACCCAAATGATCATAAAATCCCCTCCACACATTGGATAACATATCAGGGGTGACAGTGTCAAAGGCATTAAATATTTTCTGTCTTAACTGCTCCAAGTTTTTAATTTCTTCATGGCCGTAAATTTTAGATTGTATGTACTCCCATAAAATCATTCACCGAGAAGTCAGGCGAAATTAAATGTCAGTCTAAACAAAACTGTAATTTTTGAAAACTTGTCAAAATTTGGACACACGCTAACTGGACTTGATTTTCCTATGTCTCGAAGTCTGTGGACTTTTCTGTATAATCTCACAGTAATTTAATAGATTGCTCGTCATATTATATCAGCTCGTAGGAGATTAGGAAAAAAAAAGATATTTATAGTTTAAAAAATAATTTATTTAACAAAATTTAATTAAAGACGTGACAAAATAGTTACATTTCTATTGGTTCTATCGGACTTTTTTCGACTGTATAAATCTTTATTTTTTGTACTAACTTTAATGCATAAAATATTTTCAATCTAATAAATAATTTAATGATGTAAATAAGAGGAAATTTCTCACATGGGTGGTCAAATTCTATAGTTTTCATTATATCAAACAGCCTCTGAATGTTTTATTCAGTGCAAAACTCATCAAAATTTAATATAAATAATTTTTCCAGCCCGTCAAAAAAAAATGAACAAATTTTTCCACTTTCATGATCAAAGGCTTTTAAATGGGTAAATAATTTCGAGTTATCCAGAGATTCGGATTCTTTTGCAAATTTTAGACAAATATCACATTGATGTATTTGAAGACCCTTTTTAATGATGTAGTCAAACATAATTAATGAAAACTATAAAATTTGACCACCCATGTGAGAAATTTCCTCTTATTTACATCATTAAATGATTTATTAGATTGAAAATATTTGATGTATTAAAGTTTACAAATAAAGATTTATATAGTCGAAAAAAGTCCGATAGAACCAATAGAAAGGTAACTATTTTGTCACATTTTTAATTAAATTTTGTTAAATAAATTAATTTTTAATACTATAAATATCTATTTTTTCCTTATAAATAAACACATTTACATCCCATTTTAAATAAGATATACAAATTACCAAAACTTAGAAATAACAGTTCAAAAGTTCAACAAAAATCCTACACGCGTTTTTAAAAAGAAACATATAACCACGCACTATGTCACTCCAGCAAGCGAATACGACACAGCATAGGTTTCCGGACTAAACGACTGGTGTATTTACGCCACTCAATAGGCGTGTCCGGTTTGCCGAGCGATTTCCGATGCAGTCGCTTTCTTTCGCATCTGTTGTAGGTAATTTGTGGCTTTACATTTGCCGCTATTGGCCGCAATGAGCATACGAGTTAAAACTCATTAGAATAAAATAATCTAAGAATGAAATTCCTTTATAGACTCTTTATAGATCAAATAAAAATAAAATTTTAATTTTTATACAAGACGATAAAATAGGTAGTATTTTATCGTCGACCGAAAAAATTAATTTCGGGAGACGATAATGCAATTTTATCGTCGTGTATAAAGCAATATTTTTTTCCATAGCCAGTTACGTTTTAAAAAATATTCAGAAAGTATTATTTCAAGGAATTTATTACGAGTAGAAAAAATATTGTGCTGGGTTGGCGTTGTTTTTCTATGTAATTTGACAAATAAATAAAGCTGTCTCTTTGGTTGTCAGTTTTGAGTCAATATTTTTTAATTCTCTTGTGTTTCGATTGCTGATAGAATTGGAGCTAGAAATGGCTAAAAACGAAATAAGTAAATTACCAACAGATATTCAGGCTGAGGCGACAAACGCCATATCCAAACTACTTCCATTTAAATCCTGAATAACTTATGAAAAGGAATACAAAAATTTTCAAAAATGGAAGCAATTATAAAAGGTGCGAGAAGAAATAAAGTTTTTAACCTATCCTCGCTGTCAGTGGCGTATCCAAGGGGGGCAAAGCGATTTTCTATTTTTCAGGGTTTGGCAAATTTGTTTTACTTCTTTGGTATTGATCCTCAGTGGAGAGGCTGTGGTTCTTATTTGAATGTCGGATTGTGGCTGCAATGTTTGTTGGTATTCGGCCCTTTCTTCGGTCAACAGTTTAGCAAAGTATAGAAAAATTATTAAACCATTTTTCTAAGAAAAATATTTGTTATTTATTTATACCTATATACTGTTTATCATAGTACCTAGCTGTAATTAGGTAGGTACTTACTTGTTAATGTAAAAAAATATATATTTAGGTATAATACTGAGTTATTGACCCCCCCAGGCATGAATCCTGGATACGCCACTGCTCGCTGTTAAAGTATCATTTAATCTACCCTTGCGGTTAAAGTACTATTTTATCTATAATTTTTGATAGATTTAAGGAAGGAAATTACATACAGTTGCTATGGAAAAAATAAATAAATTTAATATTAATAAAATTAAATAAAATTAAAGTAGGTAAAATGGTACTGAGGAAAATAACGAAAATAATCAATTTTTACTCCAAAAATCATTATCATTCATTTCTCGGGACGCTGGGCATCTTGATAATGGATTATCTCAATTCTGTATATACCATCATGCATACTTAAGTGCTCTAAAGTTACGTATTCGTATATCCCACCCCTAAAACCGGCACTGCATATATTAATTATCAGACCTTTTATCTCCGAACAGTAAAATATTATTAGTAAAAACGTACAAAAGATGAGCTAGAGCCACAGAGAGAGAGTTTCTCCCCTTTCGGCAATTGCAAACGTCAAGTTTCGGTCTCCCTCATATATAAATTACCAATATTTATCCTGCGAGTCGGCCTCATCCCCACATACTAAAAATGGCGCGCACCAAAAATCCACCCCTTTTCCTAATATGTCATTACTTTCCTAATTACTCCCCCGAAAACCGTCTATAAATTCCTACTACCCTTTTTCAACACCCCCACGTAGTAGTCTTTCTCTTTATCTGGCTGTGCCGATAGCCGGACCCTTTCTATTCCAGTGGCGGCCCTCAGTTATGTCAACAAATCTTAAATACACTCACCGTCACGAAAAACGAGCACCTTAAAATTTTGATGTTTTTTAAAATTTTATAATACACTCAGATGCAAAAAAATGCAACGAAGAAATTTTTAGTCAAATTTAAAATGTTATATTTTTGTTATTTTTAGCCGTATTCTCATGAATTTTCTTAATTATATCAACTTTAATTTGTAAACTTAGTTTTTTATAAACTTTAGTATTTGGCAGATTATACAGGGTTAATCGAGGGATTTGATTTTTTACCTTAACTTTAAAACACCCTGTGCAATAAGTTCGTGTGTAAATTTTCCTAAAATATAATTTTAGGGTCAGAACCATGACTCCTGAGCACTTTATTTTTTGATTCATGTCGGTACATGCTTTGGTTAATTTTTAACAGCGAAATGAACTGATCACGATCAATTTGCAATTTTTTCAATAATTATCATTACTTTTTGATGTAATTTTTTAATATGACGAGATGGTTTTGGTGACTATTGTTGTAACGTCATATTACGCTGCATTGGATACAGGGGCGGCTTGTCCTATGAGGCAGATGAGGCAGTGCCTCACCAATACATTTGAAGAATTACACGTATTAATCAATACATCTTTAATCACAATTTTATATTTTTTCCCTATTTGCATCAATAATAATTGTTTTTTATCCGTCATTCTACAATAAATTACGTCGATGGTATTCCTATAAACGCACTTCCTTTCCTATATGCGACAAACTCGACGATGTATATCCATCTCATTTGTTCTTTAAGAAGTATATGTGCAGAGGTTTGCCTCTCGCCTTTCCTTGTCTAGCGTATTGTGGTATATCGCATTGACGGAGCGACAGCGTTCACTGGAATCTTAAATCTATAGAATGAAAAGAAAAAGCAGAGGCAAAATGTTTGTTTTGTTTTTTTTTCGTTTGTGTTGTTATCTAGTTAAAATTTATTATTATCTCAATTATTCTAAACACTAATTCAAAAGGCTTGTTGTATATTGTCATAGTCATTCTAAGAAAGCTAATACGCCGGGAAAAAATGATTAGTTTTCATGTGTAAGTTTATACAACATAATCGTGTTTACAGATGATCCAAAACTGTTATTTTTAGTTTTCCTAAAGGCGATTTGTAAAAATCGTGATTGTAATTGGGAATGGTCAGAAATAAGTGTATGATGTGGCCATTTAAAGAGGATGTTGTTATTACGTGTGGAGGAAGAAGATATTTGGAATCAATGTTCGTGCGTCTGTAAAACAGTGCACTCTTATAGTGTCCATGAAAGCACAAGTTCAAGTGTACCAGAAATATGTCAAATAAGATTGGTCCTTATTTGACAAGAAGATTATTTGGAGGAAAAGAAAACATAAGATAGGGTATTTTAATCGAACAGCGAAAATTTAACATTTTTATTGTAAAGTTTGTTGTAGGTTGTTGTAGTTTTGTGCTAAATACTTCTTACATTAGCAGCAACAGTGTTCAGAGTGTCAAGAGGAGAAGAATTCAGTTAATTAGATTTATGCACAGTTACAGGTATGAAGGCTTTTTCAAACATAGTATTGAGCTCTATAGTCAACATTTTTAGTATTCCTACAACTGTAAAAACAAGGAACATTGGACTGAAAAAATGGCAAGATTTATATAGGAAGAAAGGGTATTATGCCAATAAGAAAATTAAATCTGTAGGGAGAAGTTTCGTATTTAAAAACTGTTATGTGGCATATATTAATTTGTATCTGTACCACAAATCACTGAGAAAAATCATATAATATTCATAATTGTTAACGAGATGATATTTAAAAAGTGTTAAAAATGAGACTATTAGTCATGAAGCTTACAATGTTACTTTGTTTCAATATTACACTTTTATTCTTGTAAAATCTATGAATCGATGAAGTTCAAAAGCATTTTGCAATGGCCTTAAATTATGAGCCAGGATTTATAGCAAAGGTATTTGATGCAATGAAACTTAATCAGTACCTTCCAGTATGTATTTTAGTAAGGGGATTGTCAATCCCATGTTTTTAAATAGATAAAATAGAGGCCAAAGTTGACAATATTACAGTTGAGAAGAAACTATTTTATCTTAAAAAATTTTCTTAAAATTCTGAGATCATATAATCTAATTTTCTTAATAATAAATTAGGTATATGTATGTTGTACATACAGAATTTTGTTATGGACAAATAAGGATCGACAAGCTTCTTTTGTGCAAAAAATAAATGATTTTTTCTAGTATTAAGACAAACCATAATGTGTTTTACAAACTTACCGGTAACAGTTTTTTTTTATAATAAAATATTTAGGAATTATTTGGGCTGTTTATCAATATATTACTGACTTGAATTTTGACAAATTGAATTTGTATCAAAATAATTTTACGAAATATAAAATTGATGTTCTATTACAAGATTGAGTTTTTATTGTCGACAAAATCCAGGAGAGATAAATACTAATAATAATACCCTTAATAAAATCGATGTTTATGTATTATGAAAATATTTGTTAGAGGACATGTTATGTAACAGTTTTTGTAACACAATTTGAAGGGACGAATAAAAAAAATAAAACAAAAACATATTTTTTCTAGGTTTATATTAAAAATACAAGGTAGGTAATCATCAAAAATAATTATGAACCAAATGTTTTTTATGAATATACAACTTGAACAAAAAGTTGTTTAGAACAATTTTTACCAAATTTGCAAAAATTTTAAATTGAAACGAGTAATTCAGTACAAGTAAACATGAAATATTGTAAATACTTATTTAATATCATTTCGAGTGTTTAACGACGAAAAGGTCATCTGTCCGTAGCGTCTTTTGTCAGAATATTCGTATATTTAGTGTACTATATATACCAATATTGTACGCAGTTTTGAAACTGATAATTAAATAAATCATATTAATGTTAGCTAACCATAATAAATGATAGAATTTCACTAAATTTAAATTGCCCCCCGTATGGTTGAAAACAGCAAATTGATATTTGATTACTTATAGATCACCACCTATATACAAAATGACACGAAGACCTGGAATATGGCGCCCAACTTGATTAGACCTTCTGCGCATGTTGACGCTCATTCTCTATCCCTTCTATTTCTCTTCTATAAACGCACTTCCTTTCCTATATGCGACAAACTCGACGATGTATATCCATCTCATTTGTTCTTTAAGAAGTATATGTGCAGAGGTTTGCCTCTCGCCTTTCCTTGTCTAGCGTATTGTGGTATATCGCATTGACGGAGCGACAGCGTTCACTGGAATCTTAAATCTATAGAATGAAAAGAAAAAGCAGAGGCAAAACCTTTAGTTGAAGAGAGATAAAATGTATGGAGCAGTAGCGCTCAAATGTAAATTTAAACCTTAAAAGCCGTTCGTTAAAAATATGTATCACTTCCCGATCAGTTCCCGATCAGCCCGAGAGATTTTAGGCGACAGGCTGAAAATGCAGAATTGCATTATTTGGGAATTTGGATCTGTGATTTGGATTAGTTTGAATCAGAGTTTGAATTAACTCTGCCGGTTATTGCACTGTTTTGTCTCTAATTGATTAATATATCCGTTTTTAATGTGAATTGCATGTTTAATTACTCGTCTTACTGATTACAACGTATTAAGTAAATACCTAAAAAGTGGGCAGTGACTTGTTGATTGATATAATGATTTAGAGGGACCTGGGACCATGCATCATCAGATGACTTCCCCAGGTAAAGTTTTTCGAATTCGAATCATTTCTAGATAAATTGTGTACTTGTATAGTCAAAAAGTAAAGCAACCTGTTACAGATTTCATTTTGTTTTATTTTTATAGGATGGGTAGAAACACAAAATTTTACCATCCAGAGTAAAATATAAGACAAAATATCCTATAGGTCGCTTTGATAAAAATTTACTGTTGCAATAGCCCTATGTAATAGGTACCGTATGATCGAAAAAAAACGGCGTCCAGTTGGCTTGAAGAATGAGGATCAATGACATTTCCCATATAATTTTACATATAAAATGACAGCGATCTTCATTTCATAGCCATCGCTGACGCCGTTTTTATTCGATCATACGGTATAATACTGCGAATTATATTACATAAGGCTATTTCTGCAACTGCTAAAAATTTTAAAATATTTTAAATACAAAAATGTGCGCATTTTAAGTCTGTAGGGTATCTAAAATACTAAAAATAATATACAGTGTGTATTGCATTTAAAAAAATTGAGATATAGCATTATAATATTGCAATGTTGGCCGTGCCATAAAAAAAATCCGTGTATATAAAATAATGTGAATTTTTCTCGGATTTTTTCTTTTGCCCTACATACTTCGCTATATATATACTTAAGCAATAATATATCCATAAGTTAAATTCTCTCCAGGCTTTTACCACTTTTTAAAAAATGATATTTTTCAAATATGAATTATCATGGAAATCCCGCATATATAGTGCTTCAAATAAATCAGTAGTGTAATGTATGCTGAATTTTATGCTGAATCCATTTCTGTACAGAAAAATGGTAATGCGATTGCAATTTTAAAGAAAATATTTTGTTAGGATATGCACTTTTTTTATATAGAAGTTTTTTTTCATATATTTGTCAAGATATTGGACTTCCTCGTACTAATGGTCACCCTATATAGTACATACTAATAAAAATTCTCTTCTAATGTGCCTCACCATCTTCCAGTGCTACGAGCCGCCCCTGATTGGATACTCTATACTAAATTTAAAAAAAAACGTTAACGATATAGTCCTGGTTTTAACAAACATTATTAACGATAACAGAACTAATGATACCTACTAAAGAAAACATCTGTAATACTCAAGTATACAAACAGGAAAAAAAAATTGTAAAAAACACTTGGTATTGCCTCCTTTGGCTGCTATAACTGCTTATATACGTCCGTTCATACTATCATTGAGGCTGCATAGATCACATTGCGTTATGTTGTCCTATTCTTCGTTAAGAACCAAGCGAAATTCATTTAATAAAGCTGGTACCGTTTCATGACCTCTAACCTCCTTGCCAAGCATTTCCCAAACGTTGAACATGATGGGCAGTTCATAGTAGTATATAGTCCACAATAATCACCAAAGCCGCCTTGTCATATTGAAAAATAACTTCAAAAAGAAATGATAATTGAAAAAATTGCAAATTGTTGGTGGCAAGTTCATTTCGCTCTTAAAAATTAACCAAGGCATGTATTGATAGGATCCAAAAAACAAAATGCTCATGAGTCATGATTCTGACCGAAAAATTATATTTTGGGAAAATTTACAGACGAAATTATAGCACAGGGTGTTTTAAAGTTAGGGTAAAAAACAACCCCTCCTGTATAATATGCCAAATACTAAAGTTTATAAAAAACTGAGTTTACGAATGTTCATATACTAATATACAACTTGCTAAAAAAATCATGTAAATAGGGCTAAAAATAACAAAAATTGGACTAAAAAATTCTCCGTTGCGTTTTTTTTGTATGAGGGTATATTGTGTTTTCTTTGCTTGGTATACAAAACTAGAGCAACGTACAGCAAGGCAAAATCTTTGCAAAGTCCAGAGACTGGCATGTATCTGCATCACAGGTGCCATGAGAACATATCCAACAGCAGCAATGGGGGTCATTCTAGACCACTGCACATTGTCGTCGGTAGTTATGCCAATGCGACAATGATTAGAATAGTCATTGACGGAAACAGTACTGGGATAATTTTCAGGTCGGCTTGGAACACCCTCAAAAAGAAAATTCCATTTCCTCAACTCCCAGTGGATGACATAAGAATTTTCAATTTTGAGAAATACCTCACTGTAGTATTGAGTAATAAAAAGGATTGGAAGAAAGAAACGCTTACTCAGCATATAAAAGACCATACCATAACGTGGTATACTGATACTTCCAAAACCAAAGCAGGGACAGGGGTAGGAGTATTTGGGCCGAAAACTAAATACTCCGAACCAATAGGCACCTACCCCAGTATCCTTCAGGCAGAAATTTACGCTATCGAAACGCGATCAACTCAGTAACCATCAATTCGAAGTTGGTCAAAGAATGCCTAGAGAAGCTAAACAAATTAGGCAAAGAAAATAAAGTCCTCCTACTCTGGGTGCCTGCTCACAAAGGGATAGAAGGCAATGAAAAAGCAAATGATCTAGCTAGGAAAGGAGCGAATACTCCACTAACTGGACCAGAACCGTTCTGCTGTTTTCCAAACGGTTTTCCAAACCAAACCAACTGAAAGCGGAACTGAAGAATCTGGAAGACTCCATCCGTACCTTGGAATGGGTGTCCTCCAACCTGTCTAAGACACTCGAAAAATTTCCTTGATTTAAGTAAAAACAATCTTCGGATTGTCACGGGGTTTCTAACAGGACACTTTCTCCTCAACGAAAACTTCAGTAGGCTGAAGCTGAGAAACAACAGCAAATGCAGATTGCGTTGGGAAAATGGGGAAACACCAGAACACCTTATCACCGAGTGCGCCGCGCCGAGACGACGACCATTCGTGCCATGAATTTTGTACGGCTGATGTCAAGGATGGAGAGCTGGCCTCTGTAGAGCCGTCCCAGATACTGGCTTTTGTTAAGGCCCTGAGACTGTATGATGACTATAACTCTGTAAGGATCGGTGGTCGCGGTTAGATCTGTAAGGTCGCGGTGATTAGCTCCCCTCCTAAACATTCTACATTCTACATATTGTGTTTTAGTGGATGATCTTTTAAGCAATTTGTAGCTAAATTATTTGACTTTTTAATGTTTTTTTCTAAATTAAAAATGAAAGTCCCCATCTGTCAATTATTATACGACGGAACACAAAATGTTGTTATTTTAGTGAAAGTTTGAAACACCCTGTGGAATATGTTAAAAACAAAAAAGAAAGTCCGAAAATCCTCATCTGTCAATTATACGAGGGAAAACAAAATATTAAAAAAGCAAGGAATTTTAAAATTATTTTTTCATCAGGTGCATCTTTTCTCGATAGTTTATCTTTTGGTTCATTTCAATAGCTCTATTTTTTTTTGGCGATATTTGCTTTCGAAGAAGACACTAACATTTTTTATAACTTTTACATTAAAACCATGCCTTTGCTTTTGGTCCAAGTCAACAAACCCATGCAACGCCACTGAGTACGTATTGCTTAAAAATCATCAAAATCGGTACATTAGAACAAAGTATATTAAAACTTTAAATACATTGTAACGTTTTTAGTTCGTTACATGTCTTTTTTATATATGATATATATGATGTCTGGCGTATCGTCATCGGATTCCGTATCGTTCAGGCCTGATAATTTATTTGGCACGCTTGGCGTAATTTTTACGTTCCCTAGTCGCCAACCCTGTTATCGTTTCACTGGTCTGTGGAGGCGCTGTCAACATCGCTCCAAGGTTAGGTCGCTCTCCGCGCTTAACCTCACTTTGTTTTTGGCCGGTTTGCGGCACGGTTGCAAATCCTGCTTTTAGAAATGGCAATTTAAATCTTGCTGCAAAAAATCAGCTGCCATTTCGAAGCTACAGGGTAGAGTTTTGGATTGACCCACCTTAACTCGTATTTGTATTTTGCTGACACGTTGGTGTACTTTTGCTGTTGTCCTCCAGAATGTTAAATGGAAGAAAGGACAGTTCTTTTGTTTATTATTGAGCCCTCGGAAGTGTTTCGAGGTAGGTTTATTTTGTTTATTAGACCTTGTTTGGTTTTAAACAAGAATTTCGTATTTTTAGGGTCTTATGGACGGACTGTGTCCAAGGTATGGGCAGGTGTCCCATATCTATGTATTGATTCCAAGGTTCGGGCATTATCCAAGGTCCTAGTAGTGTTCCAAGGTACGGGTAGTGTCCCCATATTGCCACAGTATGGATGTAGCGTAAGCCCCATGCTGCTTCGTTCCCATCCATAAGCTAGTTAGTAGTTACGGCTGTTCCAATTCATGGTGTCCTCATTCTGGCCCCTTTTGTTGTATTGGATGGCCGAGTACAGAGATGCGAGACCACCTCACGCTGTTACTGTTTGAAGCAAGATTACATAAAGAACAGCTAAGTGTAGATTTAAGTTCTAGTTTTACATTTAAGATCTAAAACATTTTCAGTCTTAAACAATAACGTACATCTTAAGTAATATCATACAGACTATGTTTAGTGGTTAGATTGTTAAGAACATTCATGTCGATTTAATATTTAAAATATGATTTAGATCTTAGGTTTCATTACATTACGTCTTGTAATGGTATTACTTTCATAGATATTTAGTACAACTCTTAACACCATTTTTTTTTGACATATAACCACTATATATTTATTAGAATTCTACAATGTCATGTACCAGCAAAGAACATCATGAAATATAGTCATTAGTTTTAAATAATATGCAACTGTGTTTTCTTTCTCTGTACATGCCTGGCGCCCAATATCTGCATTTTTTTTGTTTATTGTTATTGATTGGTTTTCTCTCTAGTGAAATACCTTATCCACGAATGCTCTCCGATGAAAAGCTTCCGTTCGCAGTGGTAATGTTTTATAAAAAACGCTACAACATAAAAATTTTAATGTTCCCATTTTTCGCCAGCAAAATTCAAATCGTTCTGAATATTACCAGAAGAAAGTATTCAACCACTCGCCGCCACTGCCCAACCCTTAGTTCCAATTCCCTAGATCATTCCCTCAACCCTTTTTTGGCTTTCACAAGGGGGGAGGGCACATGTGTCTCCCCGGCGGGCGCAAAGAAAACGCAAAAGCCGGGCAAAAAGTTGCGGCCAACGTCGCCCGTCTTTGTCTGGCCAACGGTGAAAAATAACCCCGATCGGACAGCGGCAATGGCATATCGTAATGGGGTTGGGGGTGGGGGGAAGATCCGGTTTAAGGGAAGGGGTAGCTCCGCTGCCTGGGCAAATAACGAAGTTAATAGTATTCAGATGAAGAGTGAGGATTTTAAATTAGTTAATACCTGGGGGAAGAATTTGGAGTTAACATAATATTTGTTGGGAGGATCGGAATTATGACGGGTTTAACTTATATACCTTTTTTTGGTGCGCAGAGTGTGTTTCGTTTTTCTTCTATCTCTCTTTAGTGAAGACTTGAAAATAATCAATAATATTCCTTGATTATATTCATTTCAGTGAAAAAAATTCTGTGTCTAAAAATTTATTTTAAATAATTACTAGCTTTAAACGGCAATAACTTCTTTAATTTAAATAGAACACCTTGTATATTTTTTGAGAATGAGATGCACAATTTAATTGTCTATCAAATTGTATTATACCATTTTTCATCTATCTCTTCAAGTTTTCGTAGAAAATGCATACTGTGCTTATAATTTAGACCTCATTTATCAATATACCCATGGAATATTGATATTATAGATTATTTTTAAAGATGTAACAAATTTTTAGAGTATGGATACTAATATTGTCTATATAGTTAGTTTATTTCATTAAAAAAATGTTTAAATATTGGTTAAAGAGGACCAATTATTATGATTCCAGTATTCAAAGTACATTAATTGACTGTTTGCGTTGATTAATAATAATAGCTCCAAATACTAATAAACTGAATTTTGTATGTGTATTACACAGTGTGGTAGGAAGTAATACCTTTTACGGTTATTTTCATAACTTATTAGAATAATTTATTAACTTAATTGTATTAAGTGTGTAATTAATTCATATTTGGGCGGAATTAATTGTGGTATATTAAATTAATGGTATACTCTTTTATAAAAATTTAAAGAGTTTTATTTTTGTATACAAATGGGCTAGTAATATTATCGTTTTTAGCACCTGTACATTTTGTTCATTCGTTGCTTTAAAAACAATGTAAAATATCAATATTCCATGGGTATATTGATAAATGAAGTCTCAATTATAAGAAAATTCATTTTTTATGAAAACTTGAAGGGATAGGTAAAAAACGGTATTCCTAATAAAATTTGATAGACAATTAAATTGTGCATCTGATTCTCCTAAAATATACAGGGTGTTCTATTAAAGCTAGAAATAATTTAAAATAAATTTTTAGACACTCTGTATGAGGTAGAATTATTTTTATTATTGGAACACAATAACTGATCAGTATATAAACTTTAGTATATATTTAATATTAAAAACTTTGATAGTCTTGGAGAAATGATCGAAACCTTAAAATTTTTACTGCAATTTCACAAAATTGAAAATATTTCAAAAGCTGTAAGGTTTAAGAGTGATAAACGTTAATCAAATTTACCTTTCTTTTAATGGTAGAAACTAAAAATGTAATAATATACAGGGTTTTCCATTAAAAAAATACAACTTTGATATTTTTTTATTTATTTGGGACACTCTGTATCTTGTAAAAATCTCTTTAAATAGTAGCTCTAATAGTCCTTCAACGAACTCAAAACTTACAATTGGTAAAAATCTACTCGTTTAGCTACAATACTCCGTGTCGTATGTGGTGAACAACCCTGTATATTTTTGAGAAGCTGATGGCAAGCCAGATCATATAATTTATAAATATACAGGGTGTTCCCTTTAAGAAAACATAAATTTAGTACATACCTTTAAAAATATTTTTTTCATAGAATAACAGACGCCACAGTATTCTACGTAAAATGTTCTATAATAAACAGTTTTCACCTTCTTGATACGTTTGACAATAACAGAGATACAGGGAATGTTCCAAATTGCAAAATTTTCAAAAAGCTCAGAAACTGTAGCTCAGAAACGAAGAGGGCTATGAAAATTACGCCATTTTCCGTTTGACAAAAAAGTGGGATAGGTTTGTGCAAACCGCACTAATAACGGAGATACCGTATGATTTCAACCAAAAAGGGACACCCTGTGCTTTATCAAGAAAACCCCCGGCAATAGTTTAAGCAATAGAGTCTTTAATATGTCATGTTATATTCTTATTGCATACAATAAGCCGAGCAAAAAAATGTCAATTATTTACGGTGTATTTACGAAGAAGTACGTCGTCAACGACTAAAAGCGACCGGGCGGAAGAACAGGGGAACACCGAGTTCACTTTAACAAATTGACTTTAATATTTGATATGTGCACGTATCGGACGTACGTACGTGTAAGTTTGATGCGGGATAACCGAAGCCGTACTTCGAATAATACATCAAAGCATAAAACAAAAGACAACTGCTAAATAGCCTGCTGCAGGAGAGTAGGAGAGTAAAAGAGAACTTATAAAGGTATAATACATAAAGTAAGAAAGTAAGCTAACAGAGCTGCAACAAGTCAGTTTGAAAAAGACTGAAGTCTTAAGCCATTTTTAAAATCAAAAGGATTTAAATCTTAAGTCAAATTTAACATAAAGTTCAAATGATTTAAGTTTTAAATCTTTGACTTAAGTCATTTTATTTCAAGTCAAGTCATTTTTGTAAAGACTTAAATCAATAAAACGTTATTTAAATCGTCGTTTTTATGACTTAAGTCTATATTGCCGACACATTAACGCATTAAACAAGTTGCAACAGAGACATCTTAGACAACTCTTAAGAATCAAATGGTCCCATCTAGGGAATGCAATCCCGCAAATGCTGGATCCCGTAAATGCGGGATGACTCTGAGATTCCGCGGGATCAAAGTTGCGGGATTTACCGTGCGGAATCAGTTAAAAAAAACTTCAACATCAGAATAATATTTTTATTTATAAAATAAGTAGATAAATTATAATAAAATTTAAGTTTATTTAATATTAAATATATTTTTTGAACACTCTGTATACATCGGTTCAAATTTCTGTACAGCTAGTTTAAGATACACGAAACTTGAATCAAACTGCAGTGAGAAGTCGATGGCGTATACAACAAATTCATTATATTATTAAATAACATTATTATCATCAAAAGAATATATTAAAACCGAATTATAACGAGAAAACTTTCCTGGACTGGGGCCTTTTGAACTGGATGGCATGTGCCCATCAGCAGTTTACCATTAGCTGAAGAAGTATGATTCTTCGGTTGTGGGGTATAAATTCATTATTAAATAACATTATTATCATCAAAAGAATATATTAAAACCGAATTATAACGAGAAAACTTTCCTGGACTGGGTCCTTTTGAACTGGATGGCATGTGTCCATCAACTTTTTTTTTTTAGAATTTTTAGAATAAGTGGGAGGGGGGTTAATCTCTGCGACCTTAGAGATCTATTGTGTCCCCCTTTCTTGAGTTATAACTCATCATACAGTCCCAGGACTTCCTACGGAGACCCGTGTCCCTCACAGTCGAGGAGCTACGACCCAGGCCGGGTAGACGAAACGGTAGCTTGTGTCGCCTGTTGGGTTTAGAGGTAGGAGGTAGGCTCCCGACCCTTGGAGGAGGTGGTAGCTTGTATGCCACTTGCGGAGGATGGTCTCACGCAAGTGTCAGCCACCTCTCCTGTAGTTCTCTTTGGGTTTGACCCCTTGGAACTTTCATTGTTACAAGCCAAGTGCTAGAGGGGATTCCCCCCAGCACCTGACCAGGAGCTTCCCCACCAACGACAAGGTCTTGCATCTCCTAGGGGAAGTATGTGTCCATCAACAGTTTACCATTAGCTGAAGAAGTATGATTCTTCGGTTGGGGGGTATAAATTCATTATTAAATAACATTATTATCATCAATAATAATAAAAATAATGTACAATGCCTTTTGTACCATTTAGGACCAAATGTATAACTATTGTTTACAGTCCCGCAATTTTGCGGATCCGCGGGATTGATTGCTTTAATCCCGCGGGTTTGCGGGATTGAGATTTTGGTGCGGGATTGCATTCCCTAGTTCCATCATGTCTCAAACGTATCGGTCCTTGAAAAAACTAACTGCGAGAGTATTGAAGTCATGATTACAAAGTCCCGCTTGGGCTTGGGCATGGGCTGGTCACGTATGCAGAATGCAAGAAAATCGCATACCAAAATCTCTACTTTACGGTGAGCTTGTAGACGGCAAGAGGAGGCCGGGTGAACTCAAAAGGTACAAGGGTATTTTCCACGAAAACTTAAAGGGGTTTAACATGCAGAATGAGTGGAAAGAAGCAGCTCACAATAGAACGGAATGGAGAAGAATTGTAAACTCAGTTATAACAGCGACAACCAAAAGGCAAAGAGGCAACAAAGTAATGAGATTTTTGAATGTCCGGAGTGCGATAGACAGATAACATCACGTATCGGGCTTTTCAGTCATAGAAAAGTCCATGAAAGAAAACGCCTTGTGTGACCATCTTCTGATACGTGTCAAATACTCGTCAGCGAGTAATGGCAGTATGTAGAACGAGTGAGTAGTGAGTGAGAGGGGGGTTAATCACTGCGACCTTAAATGACAGTATGTATGTATGTCAAGTATATTATAAGTATGTATTGAGTATTGTTTTTTAATTCCGTTGCTTAGGTTGGCTGCTTAGGTTGGTTGTCGCCTAACCTAACGGTTTAAAAATAAATGCTGCTATTAAAAATTTATCATAAAAATATATAAAAATCTGACTTAAGCCTTTTAAAAAAAGACTTAAATCTTTTTCTATTTCGGAATAAAGATTCAAATCAGAAATCATTTTCAAAAAGACTTAAATTTTAAGTCTTAAGTCAGCTTTCGAAAAATGACTTAAGTCAATAATAATGATTTAAATAAAAAAAAAACTTAGGTTTTCTGTGAGCTTGCAGCTCTGTAAGCTAATCAATAATTTTAAGCCATTACCAAAAAAGAAAAAGGTATTAAATCCTAATAGCTATTATTAATCAAAATTATATTTACTGGGGTAATTTAAAAAAGTCATAAAATGGATGATTAATTTCATATCAAGTGCAACCAATAATAAGATAAAATATGGTTATAATATTAAAGTGAACTTTTTTATGCTTTTATGAGATTTATTGGGAATACTCAAATGTAAATCCTTGCAATTTTCCTTTTTGGAAAAGAAACTTCCTGCGATGGCTTTATTGCCGCGAATATTACAGCGTGAAACGATCTAACAGAAAAATTGGCGGAATGTGATCGTCAGACCAATGTGTCATCGCAAGCAGTAGCGTAGAGGAAAATAAAACCAGACAAATCTTATTAGTTTTAGTATTTAAATAAATAATTTGTTTTTAATTTAATATTTTCAATGTATTCAATATCTATCAATATATTATTAAGTATAGAGTATTTCCAAATTTTTTAACGGTTTTGCAGATATTAGCGGTTTTATATTTCATATGTCATATTCCACAGTAATTTTTTTCAAAGCCACCCAGTGATTTTTCTCTCGTATTTTACTGTTGGAAGAGCCATATGGAATACACGGGTACCTGCAAAACCGTTAAAATTTTGAAATACTCTAAATACAAAAATGCTATTTTTTTAATTCACCATCTAATTAAAAATAATCTACACACACACAAGGTGTTCTATTTAAAAAAATGACGAAAAATTATTTTATATTATAGAAAGTTTGGCGTAGAATTTTGAACACCTTGTATGATTTAAGATTATGATATTTATAGCTAAGGTAAGTACAGATCATCTAAAGTAAATACGTATTATAGTTTTGATTTCAGGACAGTTCTTGTATTTTTAATATTTTTTTTAAGAAAGGCTAAAAAATAGGTAGGTATATTTATTTTGTATTTATTTATTAATATCTCTGAAACTACCAAAATCTATTTACTCTTATGCTAGGATTATGTAAAGTGATCTGAAAGTAAGCCAAAAATGCAATAATATACAGGGCGTTCCATTTAGAAAATCATCCCGATTCACTCACAATTTTTTGATCCACCCTGTAGAAGTTAAAATATTTTCCTAAAAAACCTAAAAAATATACATTCTAGTGCATACTTTAGGTTTGCACTTAAACAAAATTCCCAATTTTTTTATTCAAAAATTTTGTCGACTTTATAATAAACTAATCGTTTCTATTTTATTTATTATAATATGTGTTATAAAAATAAGGTAATTAAGGGCTTATTTTTTCGTATTTACTATAATTTTGCTAATATATCTTCGGTTAGAAAAAGGATATCAAGATGCGGTTTTTGCTGACTTTTTCTGAAAAATCGCGCAATGTTTGTTAAATTGTAAGACAGCGCCTCCTAGCTTCTACATTCAAAAGCTTATTATTATTGTTTATACGGTATAACATAGAGTAAGAAACGCTCTTTTAAACGAGCCTCCGTTTGTTGGATTTCGATTATCCAGTCCAGAGCTATTAATATTTAAATAAAAACAGATCTAACTTTCCCCCACTTTATTGCATTTTATTATTTTGGAAGATAAGAGAAAATGGTTCTAACAAAAAATATTCAAAATTTACTGAAATTCATGAAGCAATTATTTATAGTAACCGTTATCTAGGCAAAATTGTGTAAAATCTCCTTTTTCTAATTTTTTTATAGCAGTTGCGCCCTCTATGGCCGTTCTACAAACTAGAAAATAATTTCCATCAATTTCTCATAACCTCTTCACCCTGTATACAGGCCACCGTGTATATCTAAATTAAGCGGACAGGCCGAATTCTGGCCATGACTACGTTTATTGCTATTGACAGACAATCATAAAAAGAAGAATTCGCATTACTTATTAAATGCGCCCATTTAAATTCACGAATATCCCCTAACTCTAAAGATAAGTGCTATTTCTCAATGATTATTGGTCTTAAAGGCTGCCATAACGGTTCCGTTATTAAATTTTTCCCACATCGCTTTATCCAGATATTCTTTATTATTATTCCATTTATAGGCAGCAACATATCCCATAAATTCACGAAAATAAAATTGAACGAAAATTAGTAGCACAGTAAAAAGACATAGATAGAAGACAGAGATCTGATATGGGTCACTGGATGACGCTGACAGAGCAAAATTTAATTTATTTATTTATTTACAAAGACTGCGATGCAACAGTATAAATTCAAAAACCAACCTTGATTTAATCCTAATATACTTACAAAATTCATTAAAGAACTTCAATACGCTGATTATATAATGACTGCGCTCTAGTTGCAAAAACGTTACAGCAATTACAAGCAATGTTGAACACATGTACCTGGGCATACGAGGCCTTGGGCCTTAAGCTGAATATCGATAAAACTATTACAACAATGCTGTAAAAATCGGAGAACTATTGAAATATGTAGCGGAATTCAATTACCTCGGCAGTTTGATTTCGGATAAATCAATATCGACTCTGAAATTCAGCATAGGATTAGCAGCGCCTCAAGAGCATTGTGAAAATAAAAAGACAGCACCATGATATATGGAAGCGAAACATGGGTGCCGCGCCGTACCGCCGACACATGAACGCATTGAATAAGTTGCAATAGAGACATCTCAGACAACTCTTAAGAATCAAATGGTCCCACCATGTTTCAAACGTATCGGTCTTTGAAAAAGCTAGCTGCAAGAGCGAAGTTATGATTACCCAATTCCGCTTAAGATGGGCTGGTTACGTATGTAGGATGCAAGAGAACTGCTTACCAAAATCTCTTCTTTCCGGTGAGCTTGTAGACGGTAAGTGGAAACCGGATGGACAACTCAAAAGCTACAAGGATATTTTCCACAAAACAGGGGATAAGCATTCAGAATCAGTGGGAAAAGCAGCGCACAATAAAACACAATGGAGAAGAATTGTAAACTCAGTTATCAGCGACAACCAAAAAGTAAAGAGGCTACAAAGCAATGAGATTTTTGAATGTCCGGAGTGCGGAAGGTAAATATCATCACGTATCAGGCTTTTTAGTCACAGAAAAGTTCATGAAAGAAAACGCCTTGCGTAACCATCTTCTGATGGGTGTCAAATACTCATCAGTGAGTAATGGCAGTACCATGATACCATAACGGAACGATAAGATATTACGCATGTAGTGGGCGGTGCTTAACAGAAAATTACTACCCGATCTTTGTTTTTAACAGGACACTCAACAGGAACTTCAATCTGTTGAGGTCTCCTCAACGAACACCTCGAACAAAAATGGAACAGATTGAGAAGCCAAGGAACAACGCCAAATGCAGAATATGTGGGGAAAATGGAGAAACACAACCGAGAACACAACATATCCTGGTATTGTTTCCTGACTTTTTGAGCTGTATAAGCAAGAAATTAATAAAAAATACTGAATACTCTGTGAAAAAAATCTACGGTTCTCTAATACCACATTTTATTGTGGTGCCTCGCCTTTACAAATGATCATCACGTGCCGCTACTGAAAGACAAAGGTAGCGACGCGGAACTGCGACCGTACGTAATAAAGTTTAATAAATAAAAACCAGGTGCCATAGAGAGTAATTATATTAACTATGATTTATCAGCTTGTACTTAATTTTAACTAAAACCCAAGCTCTTCGCGGCAGTGCAATTTTAATAAAACTGATAACGTTACATTCTGAAGCTCTAAAAATACGGAGGAAGTTAAAGTTATAGTTAAATTTACATCTAACTGTTACGTCTAACTGTTGTAACAGATGGATTTCAGAAAAATGGAACAGAAATATGTGTAAAATCACATTTCTACAGAATATTGGTTAGTCTCTATTATCCCCCCCTGTTATTTTTTAAGCAAATTGTAGCTAAATTATTTGACTTTTTATTATCTCTTTCTAAATTAAAAATGAAAGTTCCCATCTGTCAATTACACGAGGAAAAACAAAATGTTGATATTTTGTTTTTGAATTTCAAAATCATTTTATCGTCTAGGTACGTCTTTTATCGATAGTTTTTTTATTCATCTCAATAGCTTTATTTTTATTGGAGATATTTGCTTTTGAATAAAACAGTAACGATTTACATCAATTTTAGCATTGATTTTGAGTCCTGATTAACACACTTATAGAATAGTGTTTATTGTTTTTATATTGTCAATATCATTGAAAAGTTATATAATTATTGTTTATTATTATTTTACATATTCTACGGAGATGGCGGTTGAAGTTCTCCGGTAATTATTGGCTAAGTCCAGTTCCCGGCCTGGGATCAAAGCAACTTGTGTTGAACTCAACACTTTGCGAAGGATGTGAGCCGTGCTGAGCAACGTGATCTTTTGGGCATCTTGGATAGATAATTTTTCTGGGATGCGATTCAGATGTAGTTCTGCTCCTTTGGATATGGTTCCCAAGGCGCCCAAAATAACCGGTATAGTACAAGACTTTGCATTCCACATTCTGCTGATTTCTATTTCTAAGTTCTTATATTTCATTATCTTCTCGTTTTCTTTTAGTTGTAAGCTGGAATCGTCTGGTACTACTAATATATCTATAAGTTGGCAGGTTTTATTCTTTTTTTTATATATTATTATTATTATTTAACGTTTCCTCTAGTAGAATGAGTGGGAGGGGGGTTAATCACTGCGACCTTACAGATCTATTGTGTCCTTACTCTAGTAGAGATGGTATTAAGTTCAGGAAGTATCGGCTATTGCTGTTTCAATTGATCATGGTAGAGATCAACTTATGGACTTAAAGCCATATCTAGCTACAGTAACTGTCCAACAGACAATAATAATATTTCAAGGACAGTGACATTACATAAATCACAAACACTATTCTGTAGGTCCGTTGACTAGGACCAAATGCAAAGGCATTGTTTTAATGTAAAAAATAGGAAAAAATGTCTTCTTCAAAAGCGAATATCTCCAAAAAAATAAAGCTATTGAGATTAATGAAAAAACAAACTATCAATAAAATCTATACCTAGATGACAAAATTATTTTTACTTTCTTTGCTTTATTAACGTACTCCACAGGGTATTTCAAACTTTCACCAAAATATCAACATCTTGTTTTCCCTCATATGATTGAGAGATGGCAACTTTCATTTTTAATTTAGAGGGAAATACTAAAAAGTCAAATAATTTAGCTACAAATTGCTTAAAAAATCATCAAAATCGGTCTACTAAAACAATACATAAAGACAGGCGGCCAATGCGAGCGTAACTAAACTAAGCTAAGAATATGAAAACAAACGGTAATTAAATGGGAACTCCACTAGGAACGATTTTCGCTCAGTAGTCAGCTAAGTTTTCGTATTGTATCTCTGCTATCATAGAACTAATAGCTGCGAAAAATTCGCTGGAACCTGTCACGAACTAAAACGAGCGAAACTAAACTACGATTCGAATCTTCGTTCATATATTTTCGTTTTGTTTCGCTCAAGTAGCCGCTGACGCATTAAAAAGTATGTGGAAGCTGATTTTTACAAATCTTATCTTCGCTTAGTTTAGTATCGCTGGCAGTGGCGCCTTTAAACTTTAAAATACATGAAGATTTTAAGGTGTCCTTTTTTCGTGCCGGTGAGTGTATTAATAAATACTTAATTTAAAATAATAATTTATCTATTTTCAGGTCAAATTTTTCACCTTTCTAGCATTAAAATTCGAAACGCTAAAAGTACTTGGAAGAAAATTATAATAAATCGAAAAAATATTAAGACTTTAACACCCTGTAGCTGCGAAACAAACCAGAATCGGACCTATGTTGATACGAAAAATAAATCTTATTTTTACGTGAAGAATCTCCCCACGAGGGATGGCATATCTTTTGGAAACACCCTGTATACAAAAAGTTATATGAGTATCATAACTAGCTTCATTGTAACAATAATAAACTAATATAGTAAAAAACTTCTTAACTGTAAATTAACTCATAAATTCGGTATAGTATCTCTCATATATTATTCGAAAACTCCCCATATTATAAAGTAATGATTAACAAGAACATTTAACAAACCGGACGCCTAATGCAACTGAAGTGCTAATTAAGTAGTCGGGATACGGGTACCATTCATTTGTTTTTAATTGTGCCAACTTGATTAGTGCCCATACGCAAGGACCCGGCTATTGTCTCGCTCGTATTATTTCAGTTATCAATAAAGGGCCAGAGAAGGTCCTTTACTCTTGTTATATTGGTAAGTTAAATAACAGATGGAACTCTAATTGCATTTAATTTGAACAAAAAAAAGATGAATATCGTAAAGCTCGATTATAGTTTTTTGTTAAAAAAAAATAATTTGGTGTGGACTTCGGTCTTTACTCTGGAATCATCATCATCATCATCATTTTCAGCTGATTTAACCATTTCCATTTATGGTGTAGCCTTCCTCCATGTTTAGATACTCTGTTTGTAGTTGGGTCTATTGTTGACTTCTACGTTATCCCTGCTAATTTCCTAATATCATGGGTTTGGTCTTCTTCTAGGTCTCTTAGTACCTCGCAACCCTGGATCTAAGGGAGGGCAAACCGGGGCACCTGCCCCGGGCGCCTGTGTCAGGGGGCGCCAAAATCATAATATAATATGGTTGAAAATCAAAAAATTGCTCCTCAAAGCTACTAGGCGCTTTGCCCTGCCCCTTACGTTCTTCTATCAAGTATTCATTTTATCTGAAAATGATGATGATGATGATGTTTCTTCTTTTTATTAACGACATTGCTAACATAAACATCAGTGGCAAAATATGTCTTTTTGCGGACGACACTAGCTTCACTTGGAGCAACAAGGACATCGCGGCACTTCATAGGATTATATCAAATGACTTAATCACCATTAAATCTTGGTGCGATTCGAACCTCCTGAGTCTCAACATTTCTAAAACTAAGGCTTTGTCGTATAAAAACTCGTTGCAGCCTTTTGTACTTGACAACACCACCATTGACGTCGTAAAATCCGTAAAATTCTTAGGGCTTGTTGTGGACAATTCTCTGAAATGGGACATACATATCGAAGCTTTGTCGAAAAAATTGAGCTCTGCCTGTTTTGCATTAAGGTCTGTTTCTAAGGAGCTTAACTTGTCAGTGGCTAGAACTGTTTATTATGCACTTTTTGAGTCGCACCTCAGGTATGCCCTTCCATTCTGGGGTACGTGTTGTGCGGCTCAATTTGACCGCATTTTCAAGCTCCAGAAGAGAGCTGTTCGATATTCACTGGGACTAAACAGCAGAACTCATTGCCGGGGCTTTTTTAGAGAATTAAAAATATTGACTCTTCCTTCCTTATTTATATTTGAATCCGTTTGCCTAATACGTAAACATGTATCAGCTTCTCAAGAAAGGCCATCTCACACTTATCCACTCAGGAACGCGGAGCAAGATCTTTATCTACCTACCCCACGCTCAGAGTTAGTTAAAAGTTCAATATTATACAACTCGAAAAAAATGCACAATCACCTGCCATTTGAAATCAAATCCATAACATCATTTTTTTCATTTCGCAAAGCATTGAACTCTTATTTACTAGACAAGGCTTTCTACGCCGTAATGAATTATATTTGAATTGAAAATCGAATTTGATCTTGAAAACACTGGTCTAATGTTTGCTATTGCTATATTTACTAATGACATCGAAATTAATTTATTTAGAGGTCATTGATATTTTGCTATAAACTGGCTAAATATTTTTGAATATTATTTTATTTTTTTTTTGTTCTTTGACATTGTAAACATTTATATATGTTTATTTTAACAATAAGACTGACAATATTATTTGTATAATGTTTTGTATTATCTTTTGTTTGTTTGTTTGTGTACCTTGTTTTTTTTACTTTGTTTGTTAGTTTACCTTTGTCCACAAATTGAAAAATTTTTTGACAATAAAGGCATTTATTTATTTATTTATTTTAAAACGCCGAGTTAGTTTTTGAACACATTCTAAAGTTTCATTCTGAACCTCGCAATTAGTGGAATAAATTGGCGGTTTCAATTATTACACTTTTTACTTTTTAATTTACGATCATTCACAATGTTTAAAAAACACAATTAAAATTAATAGAATATCCTAGCAACAGCTTGCGGTAGTCAGTTGTATCCATAAAGAAAGCCAAATATTTAGCTTATAAAACAATAAACTTTTGATTTCTAACCACGATTTCTCTAGACGGATGCTAATCAATGGTCAAAATGACATTTCCCGCAAAATTTGAAGTATAATTAGTGAAAAAGTCAAAAGTTTTGTTTACTTTTTCTACTAATTGAAAATGACTACCACTAATTTAGACGTTCTGAATGCTTACATTGAAATTAAAGGAACAAACTTCTACGCTAATTGAAACCACTAATCTATTCCACTAATTCGGAGGTTCTGAATGAAGCTTAAGGGCTCATTCTGTCCCGTTTACGAAAAATGCCTACCTATATCTAGATATTTGTAAGTTTTTTACATTAATTTATTGCAAACGCTGGAGAGAGGGGGCGCTACTATCAATTTTTTACCCCGGTTCAAAAAAATTGTAGATCCGAGGCTGGTACCTCCTGGATACCATGCTTTAATTTTTGTGGTCCATCTGTTGTCCTTCTTGGCAGGTGCTCTGCCCATTGAGTTTTTGTATATTATCTTGAAACAACGTTTTTGGGATAAGACGGGTTTTGCAACTTGACGTCTCAAATCTAGTCTAAATAAAAGATAAGAAGAAATACTCGTAGCAGCTTTTATAAATGTATGTCTTAAATGCTTAGTTTCGGAGATACAGGGTGTAGAAGTCTCATTTTTATTTCGATTTTTTCCAAATAATTTCTGCAGTAACGTCAATATTTGGATGAAAATTGGTCCTCCTACTTGTAGAGGGCGCCACCTACATATTTTTTAACTGGTTTGAAGAGTAATAACTTTTCGTCCGTACCTGTACAAAACTACTGAGTAAAAAAATATACATTTACGATGTTTTTTACGTAAAAAATGTCTCTTGGTAAAAATGGCTACGAGTATTGGTTTTTGAGATATTTGGAATCGAAATTATTAATACCTGTCATCATTGACATAAATTAAATATGATGACTTGATAGTTACTAGACTGAGATCATAACTTTGAAAGTTTTTGAGCCAAAAGTTCAACAAAAGCTGTTTTATTATCATTTTTTTGCAGAAAAATTTATGATTAATTTAAAAAAAATGAAAATTTCCCAAATTTATTATTTCAGTGAAATAACTATCTACTCATCGGGTTTATTTTTCGTCAATAATAACATGTATTGACTATTTCCATTCTAAATATCTTGAGAACGGTTGCTCGTAGCGATTTTTAGAAAGAGATATTTTTTACGTAAAAAGTCACAGAAATGTATATTTTTTCCCTCGTTTGTTATATACAGGACAAAAAGTTATTACGCTTCAAAACAGTTAAAACACATGTAGGTGGCGCCCTCTATCAGTAGGAGTCATATTGACATCAAAATCAAATTTCTCTTGTCAAAAACTCATAGACACCAATTTTCATCCAAATATTGACGTCACTTCAGAAGTTATTTGGAAAAAATCGAAATTAAAAATGAAACTTCTACACCCTGTATCTCTGAAACTAATAATGCATATATTTACAAGAACTTACTTATTTTTATCTGCAGAATATGCTGCCGAAGTTTCCGGAATACAGTTCGGACTACCCTGTATATTATTTATCTTCTAATATAAATAGTTGCAAGTTATCTATACTAATATATAAAATCCTTAAGTGACTGACTCACTGATTAATCACGATCCTGCTCAAACCACACAACGTAAGAACTCAATTTTGGCATACAGGTTGATTCTAGGGTGTAGAGGTTCGCCAAGAAGAGATTTTTCGAAATTCCAGTTCCAAGGGGGTGAAACCTCCCCTCAAATATTACAATATTTTTTATTTAAAAAAACGGTCAAGTTTCAGAAAAAAAAAACGCTTAAACACATATATTTTATTTTGTTTTTTTACATATTTTAAGATTTTCTAAATATGCATACAGGGTGTTTTGAAAAATCTGGTCATTTATTAATTACGATCCTGCTTAAAGCGCTTGACGTAAAAAGCTGATTTTTGAAAAACGGATTAACTTTAGGGTATAGAGGAATTCGTTCGATGAGAAGGAATTTTTCGAAACTCGAATTCTAATGGGTGAAACCACCCCTCAAATATTAGAATATTTTTTATTGAAAAACCGGTGAGTTTTTCGGAAAAACTCTTAAACACGTATATTTTATTTTGTTGTTTTACATATTTCAAGATTTTTTAAAAATTTATACAGGGTGTTTCATAAATTATGACCATTGAGTAATCACAATTCTGCTTAAACTGCTTGACGTTTAAAGCTGATTTTTGGCAAACGGATTGACTGTGGGGGGTAGAGGTTCGATAAGGAGGGGTTTCTCAAATCTCAAATTCCAAGACTGTGAAAACGCCCCTCAAATATTACAATATTTGTTATTTAAAAAACGGTTAGTCTTTCGGAAAAACGCTTGGACACGTATAATTTATTTTGTTTTTTTTACATATTTTGATTTTTTTTAAAAAAATCCCCTGTATGACTTTTTGTTCCAAAAAGTTGGGTAATTGATTAACCACGATTCAGCTTAAACTGCTTGACGTAAAAAGCTTATTTTTGGCAAACGGATTTTTCGAAAGTCATGTTCCAACGAGATGAAACTACCCCTGAAATATTACCAAGTTATATAATAATATCGCCATATTGTTTTTTCTCGTGCTAACATAAATGTGAGAAAATTTTATCCAGTTTGTATGTTAATGGAAATTCTTGCTTTGCTTTATCATCACCATTACAAATGATTAATTCGACGCGAACAAAGTCGCGGGCCCACGCTAGTTAATTTATATTATTATCAACCAATAGTTTTCCATTTACCATTACCCCAGGCTTGCCCAATCCGATCCTGTTGTGGTAAACTAGTGTTTTATCGTGCTACTGTCGATAAGTTAAATACTTACATATTTTTTATGATCATAGTATCGCTGTTACTAAAGCTTAAATACAGTTCTCAAGAATATACGTTGTTAAAAAACACAATATCCAATTAAAAGTAATGGACAAGTGCTGTTTCCCAATCGTTATTGGGGTTTAAGAGTCCCCCTTTTAATAGACGCGATATTAAATTTTTACTACGGCCCTTATATCGTCTATCCTACAACTATTACTCGGCACAAAAGATCCGTTACATCCCGTAACTCTATATCATAAAAGAGATCTACAAATCAGTAATAAAAATAAAGAGCCAAATAAAAGCTTTCATACAAGTTATTGTTTATCGTAAACTACCTCTTTGAATCACCTTCTTATATTAGTAGAAATATAGTAGTCTGCAAAATATCTCTGTACCCTAGAAGCAAACTATATTAAGTCACAAAACATAGTTTAAGAAAAACGAATTTACAGTCCTTTTTTGAAGTTGTTTCCTAATTACTCGGTTATTTTTAAATCTATTATTGTTTATTTGGTATATGAACAACTTATTTTAAACTTAAATAAAATGTAAAACAATTTTTTAAATATACAGGGATAAATATATAATATGGATATACGACATCCAAACAATGACGAAACATACAATTTACTTTATCATAGTCTCAGGACTTTGACAAAAGCCAGTACCTGAGACTGTTTTACAGAGGTTAGTTCTCCATCTCTAATATCAGTCGTACCAAAGTATATGGCAGGATTGTTTGTCGTATCGGCGCACCCAGTGATGAGGTGTTCTGGTGTTTCTCCATTTTCCCCACAGAATCTGCATTCGTCTTTGTTTCTTAGCTTCTATCTGCTGAGGTGTCCATTGAGGAGACAGAGGGTCCTATTAAAAAAACGTGTTAATCCAGAGATTGTTCTTACTTACATTAAGGAAAATCTTTGATTTTTTTCTGTCTAAAGTTCTAAGGAATTTGTTTGAGTCTCTTAGACCGTTGGAGGATTCCCATTCCAGGTTACGAATGCAGTCTTCCAGGTTCTTGAGTTCTGCTTTTAGATTTATTGCATCCAACTGGCCAAACTGAGATATGCACACTGATAATAAAGATAGACTTGAACTAAAGTCGTCATCGTTCTTGAAAAAAAAAATTAGTGGCAAGAGAATTTATTTTAGCGTAAAAGAAAATATGTTCCCTGAAGAAAAACTCTCTCTTGAATCTATTTTCATTCAACCAAGTGCAAGTTACTTTGTTTTAAGATAATAAGAAAAATACGCTAGGAAATACTTCATTCAAGAAACATGGCCATATTTTTAATAGCTAAATACATTTTTGATGAAAAATAATAACGACACGCAAAGACGATGACGAAGAATGGTATATACAATCAGTCGGCAGTCCGATCAGTCTCACGTCGCATTTGATAGGTCGCACATCATATTACGCACGGGTTTTGTTGCTTGGAATTTTGCATAATTTGCTTTTTAAACGCATATCATATAACAAATTAGTGATCGTTATTAACATGTATTTATCATTTTTTATGGACAAATTTTAGAATATATGGATTCTTTAAAGGAGTTTCTGAAAAAATGGAAATTAGAGCATTTATTTGCTTTATTTGAAGGTAAGAGACATTTATCTAATGCACCTATGTTTAGATAATGCATTCCTGACTATAGATAGAATAAGAATATAGGTATCGATTTTTTTATGCAAATAATTACAAAAATTTTAGAATTTCAAGTCGTATTAAAAAATTCAAAATGTGACCAAAGCTTATAATTTTAATAATTTGTTTGCTTTACTTTGATTAATCGTAATGTAACATTTTTTTGTAATTTGTGGAGTGATGAACCACCCCAAAAAAATACCAAGGAGTGAAGAAGCAGAAATAACTACCTACTATCGAGGAAAATAATATCACTTTACTTACTACAGACTAGGAAAACCTAAATTTATCAGAAAATATTATACCTCGTAATATGCCTGTATACGATGTATAGACTTCTCTTAGATCAAAATAAATTTTAGTTGAGTCAATGGTATTCGCTATTGGTTTAAGAAAAGTGTCTCTTTAATCAAGAAATGTCCTGTTTCAATCAAGAATTTTTGCACGAATCAAAGGACTATTGTTCTTGTAGCAAGAACTTCTTTTCATATTAATTTTGGGTCAAGAGTGAAATACTTTGGACAGATAGATTCTTCTATTCTCTAAAGTAATTTTTTAAAGCTTAAGAAAAGAGAGTTAATGCTTTGGGCAAAGAAACGTCGTTCTTGGCCCTATTGAAAAGTGCCAATCTTTTGGGTCAAAGTTATATTCATTTCGACTAAAAGATTCTTTTTTTCAGTGCATGATGTGCTCATACGAAAGTGGGGATGGATAAGACAAATTGTAAGATAACCTCAAGACAACATCGCTAGATATGCTCTTTACTGGAAGCTACAGTGACATCGTAAAAGAGGACACCCAAAACAGAGATGGCGTAGAACCGTAATGGAAGGGCTACTAGCGAAGTCAAGAACATCATGTCCAGAAAATTGCGGCAAACAGAATATGATGAAAGGTTTTTACTGAAACTCTATTCTTCACTTACGAACTCCTTCTTCTTTCTCAGCCTTGTTTCAACCAGTGTTGGATATTGGCCTCTTCTAGTTTTTTCTATACATCGCTGTCTCTAGCCAATCTTATCCTTTGTCTTCCTGCCACTGTTCTTACATCATCGACCCATCTCTTTTTTGATCGGCCTACATTTCTTGTTCATCCGCTAGGCCTCCATAGAATTACTTTTTGGGGCCATCGGTCTGGATCCTGGCTTGCCACATGTCCGATCCATTGCCACTGTTTTAACAACATCTATTAGTTTTGTTTTTTGATGTATTTAGGTATTCCGCATTTTCCTCTCATGGTGACTCTTTCCATTGCTCTTTGTACAACTCGTAGTTGTTCTTCTTAAAGTTTTCTGGGTAAGTGTGACTAACTCTCGAAGCCATACGTATCTCACAGGTACGCCCTTGCCGTAAGCCTTTTTTTTAGGTTGCATGGTAGGCATAATTTTTAACATGGAAAATATCACTCA
Organism: Sitophilus oryzae; assembly: GCF_002938485.1. NCBI lineage: Eukaryota > Metazoa > Arthropoda > Insecta > Coleoptera > Curculionidae > Sitophilus > Sitophilus oryzae. The sequence continues at coordinate 280,956 of NW_022146057.1, forward strand.
TATTACCAACTGCTACCCATGCCAAATGGATCCTGCGTTATCTCCGGGCATTTTAGTTCTCGAACATTGTTCTTTCTAGAACCCAATTTAGTGCGAAGTGTACCTACGAGATAACTGACTTGCCTCAAAAGCTTGATTTTATGACCTAAATACATATATTGGTCTACGTCTCCAATAACAACGTTGTCTACGGTGATGTTATGGTTATATAATGTACAAGTCTTCTTTAATTTCATTTTTAGGCCAATTTTCTGGGATTGGTCTATTTACATTTTAATAGGTAGCAAATTGTTAGTTCTTGAATACTCGGTGCGTAGCAAAAGTGTAGTTATTAGATTTAAGAAGGTATTTATTATAAATAAATTCAACTTTAGACCTCTAGTTTCTAATGTTCAGACCTGCCGTCGAAATTGTTGGTGTACCCTCCCTATTGCACAAATTTATTTTTCGTAAAATTTTATTTATAGCTCTTTTAACTTTCTTCTTTATACTTGAATCCTTTTTATACTCTTTCCACAAAATGTTGAGATGAATTGATTACTTTTACAAAATGAAAAAACCTAATTAACCTCTTATTCTTAAAAAAAAGGTATCCATGGACATTATACTGCTCTAAATGGTTAAATCCATCTTCCGGGAAAATGATATTCATTATTTATATTATATTATAAAGGGCTTTAATTATTTTATATTAATTTATTGCATTTGATTTTCTGTATTCAATGTTTTACTCCATAGTCAAGTCTGATTGCCATTTAAATAATTATATTTTTGAATTATTTCTGACAAAAAAGAGCAAGTATAGAAAAAAACTAACTACGCCTCTGGATTGTGCTTAAAAAAGTGCTTTAAGAACGTCTTTACAGAATTTTATTATTCCGCGAAATAAAAAAATATTGCCAATTTTCAAAATGGTAAAATATTCAAAAAGACCCCGTATCTCAGTTTGGCAGTGAAAATATCAACAGGCGGTTTATGCCATTAAACGTGTCTCAGAAATCGAGCCCATGACATCTATGTCGGTTTTGCTCTATCTAGTCAGGAAATAGGTTTTTCCTGTTAAAACAGACCAATTTCGACCACCCTGTACAGGTGGATCAACGGTGTACCGGTCAAACTTAATCACGTGACTAAAAGTTTATTTGATATGAACTATATATAACGTAAACAACTGCACTTCAATGGATATTAGCAAATAAAAATTCAAATTCAATAACATCTTCATTAGAAAATCTAGAATTTATTTCTCTTTCTATTTTTAACTCCGCCAACCCCTTCAAACTAATTTCGTTTATTCTAAATGGTAAACTCGGTAGCTCGATCCCGATGTCCGAACCTCCTTGGCGCACGATGATTAGTCAAAGCCGAACGTCCATTGTGCGCGGCGACACTGTGTCACCGTGATGTATGGTCAAAACCATATATCAAACAATATCGCATCGGCTAATTCCCTTCTCGGCCGTCTTTGTTTCGGCCCCGTCCGTCTCTCGTTTCTCCGCTTCGATACGGAGGACCGACTGTCGCTTGTTTTAAATTTCGATTTCCAGTGCCGTGCGCTCCTTCAATTTTATTCCCGATATACAGCCATAGTAGAAGGAAAAGAGTAGTTGCACTCTCCCAGATAATTTCTGCCAGTTTTTACAATCTGTCGAATACCGGCAGATTGCAGAGCGTTTCAGTTAGAGTTGGGCAAAAACGTGATTTTGCAAACACAGGTATACCTGTGACTGTGATTTCTAATTCACTGTGAAATTTTATTTACTGTTACTTCTTAACTTCGACAAGCTCCGATTTCACTATCGATTTTTCAAATATAGCAACTCGTTTGTGATGCCGACTGCGGCAGAAGACCGCACTACAACATTTTACCACCCACCCTTAGAAGATGAATTTTCAAAAATTGCTTCTAATTGTTCAATTACGCTACTTAAGGCACCTCTGTGCAAAATTTGGTACCCCTAAGGCATATTTTAATTCTTTTGTATACCTACAAATATCATCCCTCATTTTAACTCCCTCCAAAATCGCCCCTTAGTGAGCAATTACATCAGCCAAGGAGCATCAGTGAAAAATGCAACAGATTTTAACAAATTTTTATGCTATATACCTACCATTCCTAATTTCACCCCTTAGGGGTCGAATTTCCAAAAATCCCTTCTTAGTGCTCCTTTACATCACTTCAATTTGCGCAAAAGCGCCCAATCTGGCCACCCTGCACATCACGCGTGTTTGCGATGTAATTTGCGATTTTCAACCTTATAGCGATTTAAAGAGTCGGGAAGTACCTAGTAGGCAGTAGCAGTACTACTGCCTACTAGGTACTAGCTAGTAGGCAGTAGCAGGAGTCGCGACTCACGCTGCCTGCGTTTGCCGTATCAGTCACAGTCACGTAATTCCAATCACGTTATATTTTATCTTGGTAACATCTGTTATCCGTGACTTTTATTTCACGGCCACAAAATCACAGGTAGTGATTTTTTGCCCAACTCTAGTTTCAGTTGAGTTCTAATGAATCTATGTTTTCTCTATTAATATTTAGAAGGTTATATCGTTATTTTCTATAATTTTTAATAAATATACTAAAGAATTCCTCTGGACAGCTTGAATATTGAGCCAATATTCTTAAAAGTTTTATTTGTTCTAACTTCCCCCAACATTCTTCCTCAACTTTTACTGGCAACCTTTAGTAAATGCTACTTTCACTATAGTGAATGTCAGAAATTACTAGGAAAAGTCGACAAATCTCTTTAAAATAATACATTCACTGGGGTCCAATGCTTAATTGCTAGCATTTCCTAGTGAATGTTAACAATCACTGAATTTTTCCGACTTTAACTCTAACATTCTAAACTTACTTAACATTCTTACTCTTAAGTTCATTTCTTAAATCAATCGTACGTACCTATTATAAAAAATAATAGTTTCTATGTAGGAAAGAAAATATCCTAAAACTAAAATAAAACTGGGCGGGACAAATAACAAAAATGTCAGACGGTGATGGACAGATTCCCTAGTCGATGTCTAAAATTCGGCGCTTCTAATAAGACCACATGCGGTGTATTGTAATAAAATGAATACATAAATCAAATTTTCTTGTATTATCTATCTGATAATTCCCGTATAGAATTAAATCAGTTGGTTTTTTTTAGAATTAATCCTGAATACGTTTAGACTTCTAAAGTAATTAGACTTATTCTTATAGTTGAAATTAGTTCAACATTTTGGTAATTGACGATTGAAATTCAACCACGCATTTTAGAGGCGTAAATTTCGTTGTAAATCATCTTATAATCTCTTATAATAAGTGTGCATATTTTAAGTAAAACTTCTTACTTTCGTCTGTCTGTCTGTCCCTCTGAGGACTCCATTCGGTTACCTCTATCCACGTGCCAAGTTTGGTTCCAATCGTCCTATAATTAAGAGAAATCCTGATGATTTCCTCCATTTAAAAGAATCTGTTCGAAACATTGAGGGCGTCATCCTATAGTCCGTCCCCAATTATGCCGAAATCGTCCCACCTTTTTCTTGTATATCGAATCGTTAGTCCCACCCTGATGAAGATGTAAACGAAACGTCGTATCCAACTTTGACCGTGTGCACCGTCGCTCACACCTACCCTCCAAATTTGGTCGCGATCGGACCACATCAACTTTTGACGTTTCTTATGTCAAAACTAACTGTCACAGTCAAAAAATGTTTCTCCTGTGCCTCTTTTTTTAAAAAAAATATTGATATATTATAGTATTTTTAATAAGAAATTTGTAAAAATAAGATATTTTACATATGAGTAGTTTCACAAAAAAATGTAATTTTGCATAACAGTTTATTAATATTAAATGATTATTACAAAACGATATTATTTTCACAATGGGTTTTGTGAATTTAAAAATAAAATTCAAATCAGAAATAGAATCTTCTAGTAAAATTGCATGTGTCTAGGCATATTCACAAAACTTTGTGGAAATTTACCATAATATATTTAGTAAAAAATGACGCCATGTCACGTGACTTCTTGTAAAGCTGATGCGCATTAAGTATTCGATTGAAAATGTAGTTACGAGGAAAGACGAAGAGTTCAGGAGAAAGTCTCAGAGCGTGGATGATTAGGTAGTGTTTTTATAATTTAAGGATAAGTATATTATATTAATTATGTTTATATGTAGTTTCTATAAATATAAAGCCAGCCCTCTTAGAAAACACAATCTCCATTTATTATAATTATTTGCATTTTAATTTTAGCGATTTTTTTTAATGTAAACATAATTGTTCCATGATCTCTCTATATCAACATAATATCTCAAGTGTTATTTATTTTTTCAGACTGTGTTTCGGAGGACCGGAGTAGACTCTATACATCCATAGTCTCTAAGTTTGTAAGTTGACTGTTTTGATTAGATACCTTTTTCTTGCATGTTTTTTTATTTTGTATCTAATAGCAATTTTGTTCCTTTGGTTAGGCTCAGAATTCCAGTAAGGTTCTTCTAGACAATAAGTGATGGCAATGAGTATCTTACATACAGTGGTGGCCAAAAGTATGGAAACTTTTTTAATTTGTCATTTATGCTGAGAAATTAAAATATGAAATAAAACGACTTATATAATCGTGACCTACAAATAATTTCGTACAAAATCTAATACATTTAAATAAAAAATTACAGCTATCAAAAAATATATAAAAAATTATGAATATTTTCTTGGTCAAAAGTATGGAAACTTAAGAAGAATGTTTATTAAAATTCAAGATAATATAAAAATTACTAATATTTAGTGGAATATCCCTTTGAATTAATTACTTCTCTACATCTTCGTGGCATCGAATCGATCAATCTCGTACAATCTTTACTGGAAATGGCCGCCCATTCAGTTTTTAGCACTTCCCATAATTCATTTTTATTTGAAATAGAATGGCTTCGAATTTTGCTATCCAAATGGTCTCATAAATTTTCTATGGGGTTAAAATCCGGAGACTGTGAGGGCCAATCCATTAGTGGAACATTATGTTCATTTAACCAAACCAAACAAACCGGGATTTGTGCTTGGGATCATTGTCTTGCTGGAACAACCATCTGAGTGGCATTTCTTCATCAGTATGAGACAGCATATTATTCTCCAATATGTCTTTGTACAAAAAACGGTCCATTATCCCATCAATTTTAACAAGAGGACCAACACCTGAGCGAAAAAAACACCCCCATACCATTATACTCCCACCCCCATGTTTTACTGTGGGCATCTGGTACTTATGGCTGTACCGTGTACCTTTTGTTCTTCGAACATAACGTCTCCCGTCACTACCAAACTGTTGAAACTTGCTTTCGTCGCTAAACAGTACAGTATTTCATTTCTGATAAGACCAGGTGAGATGATCTTGAGCAAATTTAAAGCGGGCCATCCTATTTTTCTTTGATATTAGTGGTTTCTTCACCGCAACTCTTCCAAAAAGTCCCATGTCATCCAACCTTCTCCTCACCGTGCGTGCAGACACCGATATTCCCCTTTCACCCATTTCTCGAGAAATGTCTGTGGATGTTTTTCTTGGATCTCCCATTGATATTCTCTTCATTACTTTCATTGTCCTGTTGCACAACTTTCTTGGTCTTCCTGACTTAAAAGCTGTTGAAACGTTCCCTGTTTTATTAAATTTACGGATTATTTTCGAAACGGTGCCTTTTAAAATGTTTAAATTTTTACTTATTTGAATTTGTTTATAACCGCTCTTGTATAATTCAACTATTTTATTTTTTAAATTCGTAGAGAAATATTTAGACTTGGGCATGATGTTTATATTTATCTGAAGCAAATCGTACCGTTTATCAGCTTAAACTAAATAATTTTAATGTATTTATTTATGGTTTCCATACTTTTGGCCATCAGAAATCTATTGTTCTCCTACAAAAACTGCTAAACAGATTTTTTTCGCTGTGTAATTTTTGGAATACTTTTATTTGCTGATAAGCTGTTCATTTATATTCCTGAGAGTTTAAGCATAGCAATATTTTCTGTGATATTTTAAAAAGTAAAAAGTTTCCATACTTTTGGCCACCCCTGTAAGTTCTGTTTTGTGACTTTTTATTAACCTTTATAATAAATATTATAATTATAAACACGTGTTTTATTAAATTTATTAATATTTACTAACGTTTTGTGAATTTACAAAAGTAATTGTAAATTCACTATAATAAAATGTTTTAATTTGTTGTTACTCTATAGTAATAATACAAGAATTTGACGATTTTAAAAGATAAATTTACAATGAATAAGTAAATTTACTATATACACATTTTTTACATAAATTCACAAAAATATTTGTGAATATAAAGGTATATTATAACATATTTACATATATACTACAAGTTAGCCATACAGCGTTTTTATAAACGTGTTGTAAAATTAAAGAACGGATGGTAAATTTACTACAATAATCTGTGGCAAAAAATAACCATCAATATTTTTACTAAATTCACACATTTAGTTTTTTCAGTGTGCCGTTCACACAAAATCACTTTTCCTGACGCTACCTCGTGTGTCACGGCCTTGAATTTTTACCTCAACGCATATAAAGAAGTTTCATTTCAAAAATATTTTTCTTACAATGCTACGCTACTGGCCGCCAATTTATCCCTTTCTCTTAATGTCATTTGTTCGAAGACCGAGCGCCACAATCCCTCTCCCTCTCCCTCTCTCTCTCATTCCACCCACCCACACATACACACATCCACGCTCGCGACAGTTAGTCCCCCATCCCCCCGCATCAGAACCAAAAGGGATTCGAACCTCCACAGCCGCGCCGAACTGAACTGAACAATACAATAATGATGGATTTTACGTTTTTGTCTTATTCCAGAATATCCGAACGGACGGCGATTTATATAAATGGTTCTTCCATGTGGAGAGCGACCGGGGAAATCCTTGAAGTTTGATAAATGCGTTTCGGGCAGGAAAGGGGCTTCGAAGTGTCGCCTAATGGACGGAAAAATAAATACTTCTTATATTGGATTGGTGAAGGATAGATATAGAAAAAAATGGGCAGAGCGTAATTAAATTTTTCCATTTAGTTTTTTATTGAATTCTAGGGACAGGAACACGTCAGGTGTTTTTACTAGTGACGTGTCGGTAGGTATGTTCGGTCTTCCGGTATACCTGTACCAGGACAACTTGAAATATCCCGGTGTCGGTATCGTCTTTTACAAGACCGGTTTCCATCGGCAAAGAGAAATAGATTCATGATAATATGAAAATCAAAAAGCTGTATAAAACCGGTACCGAAATCGTACCGGTTTTTGTGCGAACCTGATTGTGTTGTCCTACTCTAGGTACCGTATGATCGAAAAAAAGCTGCATCCGCAATGAAATGAAGATCGTTGTTATTTATATGTAAAATTATATGGGGAATGTAACCGATGTTCATTTCCAAGCCAACTGGACGCCGTTTTTTTCGATCATTCGGTATAATACGGTCAGGAACATACAATGTAATTTATTTTGATGTATGTATAAGGTATTGCTAGTCTAGTTTGGTCTAGTAATCTAGCCTTCTTTTTTTAGTACATCTAAAATTCAAGTAAAGCATCTTACTCATGGATTACTCATGTATATAGATTAAAATGTCCGTAAAACTCAGGCCGATATTCAATAGCATCTACTCTATTATTTAAAATATGTAAAATAGCATCTTATTTCCGCTCCATTTATATCTCCAAGAACAACAGCTTCCAGTATTTTTTCCATTTTTCATAAATAAAGAAAATGCTGGACAAGAAATCAAGAATTTGCCGAAAATTTGAACATCAACAATGACAAAGTTAGATCAGTAACGTTATAACGGCAAAGGATAGATTTACGATATATTCGGAGAAATTAAAAAAATCAATATTTCGAAATCCATTAGAAGTAATTATTCATTGTAGTTTTTTTAAAAGACTTTTTTAATGTTTCTGCTTCATTTTCTTTCCATAATCGGCTCATATGACGGTTACTGGTGCATGGAAGTAAAAAAATTTAACTGAGTACAGATTAATTACTTTTGTTAGTATGTCTAACGATGGAAGTCCAATCAATATTTTCTAATGCGAGAATAGTGCAAAATATGCCTTTTTTACCTCAACTTTCTCTGCGATTTCTTATTCACGATCGTTTTGGTTCGTGAAATATCTAACACGTTTGATTTGCTTATTCACGATCGTGGCGTCTTTCGTATTGATTCGTTTCGATTCTTCTTTCACGAATCTACTGTTGACATGTACCCGTGTCAACGAATAGCTTAATGGTTTATCTATTAAGAACAGCTGTGAGAGATAAGGTTATTGTACAGACCATATCGAGATTAAAATGGGACCACAATCCGTTTTAAGCCTACCAGGGGAAAACATCTTAATTGATAATAATATATGGATAATAGATAAATTCCATGTCTCTAATTATGTCTTTCCGGAACTAAAATAATTATTGAAACGTTCGAAAAAGGAGATTCAGAAGAAAAACTAATATTAAACTTAAAACAAAACTGCAAAGCAACATAAAATTTCGATATCAATAAATCAAAAAAAAGCAATATACCATAACATTGGATCACCATACATATTATGAACTTTTCTTAATGTGACGACCTTAAGGCTGCTTGTATATTTTTATTGAAGATAAGTTGTACGGATCTTTGGATAGCGTAAATTTCTGCCTGACATTATACATTCTCTACAATCTATGGTAGGGATACTAAAGAGGGTGCAATTTTTATGAAAAATACATTTTTCAAAGGCCCTGGGACGATAAGAATACCGAATCGGCCTCAGAAAGGAATCGGGCTCATAATTTCAGGAAATATTTGTACCAGTAAAATACTTCGATACAGCAAGTTTCAGATTTTTATCTATAATCCTGTCTGAATAAATCGAAAAATACTGAAAACCATTAAACATTGTTAGTCTCATCGTCTTGTGAATCGAATAATCTAGCGACTGGATATCTTTTGGGGCATGATGGTAGCTTTTTAGTAAAAAAATAAGAGCTATATCCGTCCGCATAAACCTAAAAAAAACGAGGTTTTATTCTTAATTTTAATTTTTAACTAAATGTTACAAGACTAAGACAGCGGCGAACACTAGTCACGAATTTATAAGAAGATTTTTATCATTAACAGATTAATATAATTAATATATTCTAGTTTATAATTAAAAATTAATATTGACTTTATTGAATAAAGAACAATTACTTTTATAAGAGCGTCCAGCATTTATTTTGTTGTTTTTTCTAGTACAATAATCGCAAAAGTTTTGTATTTTATCATTTCAAGAGTGGATCATGAAAAAAAATCGATTTTTAATCTAACCCTAACCTTCTATTAACCTGTTAATGATAAACATCTTCTTATGAATTCGTGACTAGTCTTCGTCACTATCTTCGTCAATCACAGTAGTGATATTCTCTTGATCATGAAAAAAAATCGATTTTTATTTTTTTTCGATGTGCAGTAAAAAAAGAATCTCAAGTTCATAGTTTCATCGAAAATTGAATGAGGTATTCAAAAAAATAGTTTCATATTTTTACGGTTATCGTAACATGGCTAAAAATTAAAATTAAGAATAAAACCTCGTTTTTTTTAGATTTTTGCGGACGGATATATAGCTCTTATTTTTTTCCAAAGAGCTACCATCATGCCTTAAAACATATCCGGTCGCTAGATCATTCGATTCACAAGACGCTGAAAATAACAATTTTTACAGATTTTCAATACCTATTTTCCAATTTATTCAGACAGGGTTGTAGATAAAAATCTGAAACAATACAAATATTTCTTGAAATTATGAGCACGTTCCTTTTTGATGCCGATTCGGTATTCTTATCATCCCAGGGCCTTTTCTATTTTTTGACTTCTTTGATGATCTTCCAAAAGAAACAAAAATAACATTTTTTTTTCTCGAAGTTGTTAACACTCTAATAACAGATATACGTAATATTATCGAAAGAGTGATTCCTAATTTAAAATTTTTAATTGGCGCTGTTCGTTCGGTCGTCGATCGTAATGATCCCAAGAAACAATAGAACATCAAACTTTATCGGTTATTAAGGGAGTTCGGCTTGCCATCATTAAAAAGTCGTTAACGCTGTGCCTTTTAATGTTTTCGTTGCCGGGGGAAGCAGGTGATTAGGCTGCGGCTAGAAGCGGCTACAATCCGTTTTTATTTCTGGGTGTATCAGAAGAGTTTTCCCATAGATCAAAAACGACGAGACAAATGTATCGTGTTCCGTACGAAACGGTTTAAAAGTTGCGGAGAGACGACTGTTTTGTTGATTGCTTTGTTTATGTCGATACTTCAGGTGCGTCAATCAATACATAAGAGAAATATAGACGCGGGAGATTTGCGCCTTTATACGTTATATACAGGCATTGGCGTAACTACAGGGGTGCCCGGGGGTGCCGCCCCCCCCAGGTACTGCTGGGCACTCCACAGAGATATCCTGAATTATGACTCTTGGCTACGTATTAATTTTTATTTGCTTGTGATGCAGTAAAAACGACATTTTCTAGTTTTGTTGAGATCATTTAAAAAAAAATGATTTTTTTTTGAAAAAATTTTGAGAACCACCGGATTTTTTCTGTAATTGCATCCTTTGTAGTGCCGTAACCATAGAGTAAAGCCGTAACTATGGTAATATCAGAGATTAAGAAATTATAGGTACCGCGTGGGAAAATTTGGGATAAACAGGCAGTTCTAAAATTTTTTCGAAAAATATACAGGGAAATTTAAAAGAAAATGAACGAAAAAAACCTCATAGACGTGTTCTTGAGGTCGAGATATACTACCACTGAAAATATTTGCACTTATTTAAGACTCACACTGTATAATTTAAATTTTTGGGGCAGTAAACATTCAATTTATTGTTCAAATATATGCATTTTACAAATTAAATATTTAAAATTAATGTTCAAATTTGGCGCGTGGACGATAGGTCCTCGACAAGGATACATAGAGTAGAAGCACCGCGTGTGCAACAAAAAAAGAAGATAAATGAAAGTTTCCATGGTGATTTATTATCCACGTAATTATATAATATGATCTAGGAACTCGCTCAATCAAAAATATGGTAAAATCAAAGATATATAATACCTAAAAATTTTCTAAACAATATGAACTGATCTGACACACACTAAAACTCATATTCAACAAATAATGATGACGTAACGGTGAACAATGACTGAACAGTCTTTACTAAATCCAGTAAAAGGAAATTTAATGTTTTTGGTTACCTGGCAACCTGTACCTCACCGTGCATAAATTGATTAATAAACCGACACATATATTAGAGGTTTAGTACGTAGGAAAGTTCAATAAAAGTCGGTGTTATACGAGCTAGCTCGGGTCCGCCAAATAACGATGCTGGCCGATTTATTAAACTAAAAGGTAAATGACAGCCTTAGCGCCGTTTACAACATTTGGCCCAGTCTTATTATACTGCGGAGCGACTTCCCCTGGTCCCGTTTCATAGACAGTAAACGTCCTCCTTGGCTCTGTTTTATCACTTGGAATGGTTGTGTTTCTCTTGGCAGCGCTTTCAATTTTCAACGCGATTAGAGTTAATATATTCGCTGTGTCAGGTTAGGATAATATGTCAAATATATTAATATTAGAAGTTAGAAATAGTAGAAGAATATATATTTGGGACAACTAATACACAGCTCGGGATCTCTACTACCAGAAATCAACAGAAGAATTAGTTAGCATGGAGTACTTATGGAAGAAATCCAATCATATTCAAATCTAGAATGCCACTCTATCTAAAGAAGAAAACATTCGGTCAATGTGTACTACCAGTCATGATCTATGCATGCGAAACCTAGACACTTAAAACAGACATCATAAAGAAACTACAGGTCGCACAACGCTCAATGGAACCAAATATGCTGGGAATAACCAAGAGAGACCGTAAAGGAATAGAGTGGATACGACAAAAGGCCCAGGTAATAAACGTCATCCACAGAGTCAAACCCCTCAAATGACAATGAGCAGGACACTTAGAAGGACATACAACAGAAACAACCGACCACAAAAATTACAGAATAGGAATCCAAGAGGAATTAAGAGACCTAGAAGAAGACCAAACCTGCGATGGGACCATGATATTAGAACATTAGCAGGGATAACAGGGCTCGCATAGCCAGCAATAGGCAACAACAGGCCTAACTACAAAGAGAGTGAGGGAGGCTACACCATAATTGGAAATGATTGAATAAGCTGAAAATGATGATGATATTAATATTAATTATGATAGTTCGTTATTCATTATAAGTATCCAGAGTATCAAACAAAAAATAGTAATAAAACCAAAAGAATTTCGGACTTCCATTATTTTTACTTATTTTGATTAACACAACGTTTCGGTCAAAAGGATCACTGACCGTTATCAAATAGAAACTAATCTAATTTCGAAAACTACAGAGCTTTTATACTACAGTCAGGTATTTACCAGTAAAGAAGTTGGATGTAGTCAACCTTAAGGTTGTCCACGTAGAATTCCTGCACCAACCTTTTATCAGTGGTTGCCATATCTTAGATATTTCCGTAGGTACTAGGATTGCTTAAAATGTTGTTATTTTTTGCAATAAAAACGGCCTCTTTAAATTTACGCTTTATCCAGTGAAGTTCCCTGTGAACAACCCGAGCTTCCGACCATTTTATATTGTGCTGTTTTGACCAAACATGGTCCGCAATACCTGACATCATTGTTTCACCATTTTGTACATGTTTTTTGTGCTCGCTAAGTCTTAGAGGACGTTTAGACTCTCCAATATACGACGCACCGCATTCACAAAAGGTACCTGCTAGATGCACTCTTTCTCTTGTTTAAATGATTCTGGTTTTGTTTTTGTTAGAACACTTCTTAGAGGCGATACAGATTTGAAGACAGTTTTAGTGTTGGATTTTTTGACTATTTGCCGGGTCTTTTCTGACGTTCCTTTTACATATGGAATAGTTAAGAGAGAAAGAGCATCCTCGTGAACAAATGAGTCAGTTTTATAATTTGTTATAATTGAGTCAGTTTTATAATTTGTTATAATTTTGTCTAGGGACTTCTAACGGTAAAAAATAGTATATTTTAATATTTTGCAAAAAAGATGCCTCGATATGGTACAGGGGTCTATCTTCAAAAGACAATGTACAAACCCTCCAAATAAATTTCGGATTGTCACGGGGTTTCTAACAGGACACTGTCTCCTCAACGAACGCCTCAGTAGATTGAAGCTGAGAAGCAACAACGAATGCAGATTCTGTGGGGAAAATGGGGAAACATCAGAACACCTTACAACCATTCGTGCTATAAACTTTGACACGGTTGATGTCGAGAGCTTGCCTTTGTGGAGCCGACTCAGATACTGGCTTTTGTCAAACCCCCAAGACCGTATCATGAGTTATAACTCGTTATAACTCACGAAAGGGGAACATACAATAAATTTGTAAGGTCGCGGTGATTACCCCTCCCTCCTAAACATTCTATATTCTACATTCTATTCTCTAAGAAGACCAAAAGTACAGGTGCGCATCAGTCTATTCACCTGTAAAGCAGGAAGTGTGTCATGAACAGGGAGTGTTGGGGTAACTATTATCTTAACAAATTCTTTAAGAAGAGTCTCGTTTCTACGTAGTTTGGAGGTAGAATGTTAGTCTGAACTGGAAGCCAGTAACTAGGTATGGGTCTATGTAAATTTTAGCTCGATATTTTCGCTTAAAAAATAGTATTTTAAATTTCAATCTAGAGTGCCACGGTTGTCTTTAAAACACTAATTTTTAATAAAGGAGCCTTGGAAAGATAGATTTGATTGTCTAATGTTTTTCATGTCTTGTCCTGGCCAGTTAAAAGATGACCAAATCGTAATTTTAATCATATATCAATTTTTTCAAATGGAACAAGGGTGACTCATTGGCGTATTTGGAAAAAGCATTTTTTACGAATAATTTAGTACCACACACTTGATATTTTGAATCAAATTGTCGTTATGAGCCGCATGTTACAATTTCAAATATAAACCATATGCAAGAATGCCAAAAGTTGACAATGATATGTCGTTCTACTCAGAGTGTCATTTTCTATCGAATAAAGTAAAAATATACCGAGGGTGCCATTTAAAAATTAAATGTTGTAGTCATTGCCAGTGAAACAGAAAGTGACCAAAAACAATTGAATAGGTACGTCAATCAATCCTAATTTATGTTATATACTAACATACCAAATCTCGATTATACACATAACCCGTGGGGATGGGGTATTAAAATAGATTTTTTTTTAAATTATGTTATTACAGCCTTTATCTGATCCCATTTAAAAATGCAAAAAAAAGAATAAAACTTATTCCGCCAAAAATTCACCCAAACAAAACCCGTTATTTTGCCGAATTGCCGAAGCAGCACGACCGATTTCAGTCTGCGGCTTTCTGCAACCAATCAATCACGCCCGTCATTCAACTGTTTCCGATCCGTCACCCTTCACCTCGCATCCCGGCGCTCTCCATTGACGTCCGATCATTCCGACGCCGTTCAAATGTTTTGATTCGCTTCTGTTTCAATATGCGCGTCCGGACCGACCGATTTGTTGCAGCTTTTGTTCGGCCGCTTGTCGGACAGATCACAGTGGGCATCGATTTCATCCCCGCGCGCGTTATTCACTTGTTTTTTTATTGTTTTTTTTTCGTCGCGCCGCGGCTTGATTGATATGGCGTTTCGCGCGGTGCGCTTCATTTGTCTCGATAGGCGCTCGTGTTTTGTTTGACCCGTTAATCGCGTTGCGTTTGATATTGGCGGTGAGCTTTTTGTTGTTTCAGCTTTTCATCGGCAATTAATATGAAAGATTTTGCCCATTTGTTGCGAAAGGGGTGGTTTTTTAAATTTTTATTTGCCGATAGGCGCAGGCACGTGCGACGGCATGCGGGGAATTTAATTAATCGAATACGATCGCATTTTTTTCTCTGATGGTCCCTCTCGGTACATCAATATTTACTATGCTGTACAGGGTGTCCCATTTTGGTTGAAATCATACGGTATCTTTGTTATTAGTGAAGATAGAAGAGTGCGGTTTGCTCCAACCTGGCCCACTTTTTTGTCAAACGGAAGATGCTATAAACAAAAATTTCGTAGCCTTTTTTGTTTCTGAGCTACAGGGTCTCTTTGAAAATTTTGCAATTTGGGACACCCACCCCCCGTATCTTCATTATTGTGAAAGGTATCGAGAAGATGAAAATTGATTCTTGTAGAATTTTCACGTAGAATACAGTGGCGTAGTTTGTTTTTCTACGAAAAAAATATTTTTGAAAATATGGATATAAATCATATGATCCGTCTTGCTATGGGCTTCTTAAAAATATATACCACTCTATATTTATTTTTGTTATAGGTATACCGCAATATTTAAAATATATCATTTTTTTATTAGTAGGCCGTGATAAATAACAAAAAAATCAAAATGTATTTACTAAAATAGTCATACACATATTAAAATTTTATTTGGGATTGATATATTTTACTTTTGAAATGTTACCGCCAAATTTCTGGATATATATGTTTTTTTATAACGGGATGGGTTTGCAAATATCTGAAAGCTTGCATTATTAAAGCATTTTGCTAGTGTTCGACATTGTTGTAGTTGCCACGATATATATTATATTTCAAAAATACCCAAAATCAGAAATCAACAACTGACAAATCCGGGAACCAGGGAGGCCATCATATGTCCATTGATTCCAATTCATTGATTTGAGAAATAATAATTTAACAAAATTCTAATATTTTCAGAGTTGTGAGGGAGAGCCCCATCTTGCTGAAAGTATATTTCACGTAAATTAGCTAAATGAGTATCTAAAAGTTCCGGTATACTATAGCTTACAAGATTTACAAATAGAGGTCATTGGCGTAACTAAAGGGGTGCCCGGACGTACCTGGAGGGGTACTGCTGGGCACCCCCCAGAGAAATCCTGAATTATGACTCTTGGCTACGTATTAATTTTTACTTACTTGCTGTGATACAGAAAAATTACGTTTTCTAGATTTGTTTAGTTAATATTATTTTGTTGTGTTCAAAAAATGTGTTAATTTTTATTTTTTTTAGAAATCTTGTAGGTATTTAAGTAATCTACGGGAACACGGTTTGATAACCAAGTCAATGAAATTTATTGACAGAGAAATTCATGTAAACGTTTTATTCAAAAAATGTGTTTTTTAATATTATTTTTCATTTAAAAAAAAACGAAAGCTCTATGCCCCCCCTGGGCTCAAACCCAGGCCCCCCAGGCCCACCCCAGGATAAATTGCTAGTTATGTTAATGATAGAGGTAGAGAGTTAAGTTTAACTAATACCTATATAAAGAATTTATTAGATTAGTGACTCCCAAAATAAAACAAAAGACAGATAGCAGTATACTCTTAATAATTCTTTAGATTCTTTTATTATCCATTATAGCCTATACTAATAAATATGATCTTTTAATGAAAACTTTTAAATATTGCAGGTTAGCCAAGGATGCAAGTGTGTTCAGTGAGAAGTTAATTTTAAGTTTGTGCAATTATATTTCTATTTTTTTTTTCGTTAGACTTTCTAAATACTCGTAAAAATGACTAGAAAGTGTTTGGTGTGTGGAAGTTCTTATAAAACTATAGTATTTAGTTGTTCTTTTATTTATATTAAACCACATGCATACTTTCTGGTTAGATTTCCTAAGAATATTGATATTCGTACTGAGTGACTAAATGTATTTTTTAAATAATGTAATTTTTGTGACAGTAAACATTCAATTTATTGTTCAAAATATATGCATTTTAAAAATGAAATTTTTAAAACTAAAGTTCAAATTTGGCGCGTGGAGGATAGGTCCTCCACAAGGATAGATAGAGAGGAAGCACCGCGTGTGCAACAAAGAAAGAAGATAAATGTAAGTCGTTGACATGTTTACGACAGTTTTTATAGTGATTTACTTATCCATGTATATATACTAGGGTCGGCATTTCTGTGCTTGGGTGCCGATTTCCGTGTGTACAAAGAGTACGGTCAACACGCTTAGCAAAATAAGATGTACTGAATAAAGACAGAAGGCAAGTATTTTCTTAAGCGCATGGAATCTAACGTCAGATTAAGTGGTTTTGTAATAAATACTGCGTATTTTTGCTCTCTCCGACTTACTATAGATTGTCATAGCGATTCCTTCCTATACATGTAAACGCCGACCCAAGGTTTCGCTTGCCCAGCAGGGTATATATAATCCAGGATATTATTGTAACGTTTTTAGTTCGTTACATGTTTTTTTATATATGATATATGATGTCTGGCGTATCGTCACCGGATTCCATATCGATCAGGCCACGCTTGGCGTAATTTTTACGTTCTCTAGTCAACAACCCTGTTATCGTTTCACTGCTCTGTGGAGGCGTTGTCAACATCGCTTCAAGGTTTCGCTCTCTGCGCTGTGGACTCACTTTTGCTTTTGTCGCTCTGTAGCCATCACCAACACACCATCCCGGCTTTTAGAAATGGTAATTATTTAAATCTTGCTGTATAATCTGAATCAGCTGCTATTTCAAAGCTACAGGTAAAGATGAGACATTATCTTTATTAGATTCGTTATTATTATTGAATATTTTTAGGGTAGAGTTTTGGATTGGCGCAACAAAACTCGTATTTAGTGTTTGCTGGCACGTTGACTTTTTTTTGTCCTCCAGAATGTTACATGGAAGAAAGGACATTTTCTTTGTTTATTATTGAGCCTTTGGAAGTATTTCGAGGTAGGTTTATTGTGTTTATTACACCTTGGTAGGTTTTAAACACGAGTTTCATATTTTTAGGGTCCAAGTTACGGACATTGTCCAAGGTAAGGACAGTATCCAAGGTACGGGCATTATCCAAGGTCCTAGTAGTGTTCTAAGGTACGGGTAGTATCCCCATGTTGCCACAGTATGGATGTAGCGTAAGCCCCATGCTGCTTCGTTCCTATTTCTAAGCCTAGTCAGTAGTTACGGCTGTATTGATTCATGGTGTCCTCATCCTGGCCTCTTTTGTTGTATTGGCCAACAGGATAGCCGAGAGACAGTACAGAGATGCGAGCCCACCTCACGCTGTTAAACAGTAACAGCGTGAGCAAGATTACATAAAGAACAGCTAAGTGTAAATTTAAGTTCTTGTTTTACATTTTACATTTAAAACATTTTCAGTCTTAACATAATAACGTACATCTTAAATAATATCGTACATACTATGTTTAGTGGTTAGATCGTTAAGAACATTCATGTCGATTTAGTATTTGAAATGTGATTTAGATCTTAGGTTTCATTACATTACGTCTTGTAATAGTATTACTTTCATAGATACTATTATTGCGCTATTTTAACAGATGAATGACGAATGACCAAACATAAATTCTAGAATCTACGGGTTGTAACATCTCAGATTTAACATCGCATAAAATTTAACAAATTTAATAAAGTAATGCTACCTTTCATATATTTTCTATAACTTTACACGCATTGTATTTTTCCATAGACTTTTCATAGAACATATTTAATATTATTTGCATACATAGCTTTACTCGACATAATATAACCACTATAATAATTATTAAAATTGTACAATGCTATTTACCATCAGAATACATCATGAATGAATATAGTCACACTAGTTTTAAGTAATAAACAACTGTGTTTTCTTTCTCTGTTCATGCCTGGCGCCCAATATTTGTATTTTTGATTTATTATTGTTAGTTAGTTTCTTTCCAGTGAAATACCTTATCCACGACTGCTCTACCAACGAAAAGCTGCCGTTCGCAGTGGTAATGTTTAAAAAAACCGCTATAGTATATACGAGATTACGGGATAGTCTTATATAAAATCAATATTATGTAGTCTCTTTTTTAGTAGCATTATTTTAATAAAAATAAATCTAAAATCCGAATATTACCATTAAAGTCTATTTTATTTGTAATTATTATTCTTAGCCAACCGTCACGAACTGCTCGATTTGATGCGAAAATCCAACATGAAAAGAACAACACTTACCTTGGGGTCGGTCGCGCTCAGAGCTACTACCTATTGAAACTAAGTAGACTATGACGAGGTGTCTCGTTCCCTTGTTTGAAGAAGACGGTTGAGTAATAATATACGGCGTTTCCGCAGGAAGCATTGCTTTTATGGTTTTTCAGTTGATTTAAATTTATATTATCTACTGCTTAGAAGTATAAGAAAACCCTTTACCCATCAATTATAGCGTATGATCGAAAAAAACGGCGTCAAAGACCGTTGGGGAAAGACAACGGATGGTAGTCCTTTATTAATATACAAAAAAAGCTCTTCATTTTACTTTATAGAGCAAATGATTGAAACAGATATTTTATTTAGATTAAAGCTGTAACAATTAGTTTAAACCGAATTTTATTATCGCTATGTTGGCCACATCGCGCCGTTTTCTGCAAGGTTGTCGTTTATTATTTGATAATTATCCTAATGCCAGTCATTATTCTGCATAGTAGCACAAACAGTTCTTTTAAAAAAATGAACTATAATAAATTAGGGAATGAACTAGAAATAAATTTTGGAGTTTTAGTATTGCATTTCTTGAAATTTGTATGTTGAAAATATGCCGAAGCATTTAAACAGTCGAAGCTACCCATATAGCACGTCGAAATGAAATTACATTTCTACAAAGGAGACACATGAGAAACAACATATGTTAAAGTAAACCTAAGTGTTCATCTAGTTCTAACATATATATATGAGATACACTCAGGTTTATATTAATAGAATTGTGTGATACAGTGTTTACTAGTTGTATACCGTGTGCACACAGGATTCTAAAAAAAATTTTGTAACGTAACAAATAATTATTAAAATGATGAAATGAGACATACAATGTACAAGTCATATGTATGTGTGATACTTCGTATCATAGTTGTGCCTATAGTACACACCTTGTAAAAATGTAACGTATACACATAATACAAATATCTATATAGACACTTTGTAATAGTGTACTGTTGTGTCTACATTCTAGCATGAAATGAAGGTGTGCGCATGCGCGGATAGCCTCAGCGTAGATACACCGACCAAGTGTCTTATGTATCCTCTCTCCTTTCTCCTTTCTAGGAATGGTACGTATTAGCAGCCATTATTGTTTTATCATTCGGAAGCTCTATATAAATGCTCTGTTTGTGTGTAGTTTAAAAGAGATTTTAAGGTAAGTACAAGTTTTTAATTACCTTGTTACACCTTCCTAAGAGTATTATTAATATTATAGCAGCGACTCCCTTACTCGATACCCAATTTACCAAATTTTGACTCCAATGAATGAAAACTCCAAATATTCTCGTATAATGATAAAGAGGTTAGCTGAGTTAACTCTGCAATATAATTTTTTTTAATTTGGAAATAATAAAAATCTAAATGGACCAGAGAAAGAAAGATTTAAACACTTCAAAGAACTTCTTACACTGATATTCGGTAAGTTATTGATGGATCAATATACAGATATGTTTAATATTCAATAATCAGTTTCATATAAAGTTTAAGGGTGAGATTGTTAATCTGGAAATAAAATACAACAAAGTCCAACAGAGTGCTCGATGAATGAGTATGCTAATAAACCAACTGCTTGGAGGGAAAAGAGGAGAAAAAAATTACTAAACGAGGTCCACCAAATCGTGGCGATATACCAGTGTTGACTATTTTAGTATGTTGTTATACTAGGTAGTTATATTTTTAATACATTTTGATACAAATTCTGTTCTTTTACAGTGTTTTCTTACTTCTGGTTTCTGCAGTGTCAATAATTATTATTATTGTGTTATTTGCGCTATTGCGTTCCATGATATAGAGAAATATAAGAATTTTATTTTTTAACTACTTAATCCATTTTATGGAAGAAAAATGGTACATTTAATACAAAACAAAAATGGAACAATTTTAAAGCTACTTCTCTTGAACTTGCGATCGAGATACTTTTGGAAAATACAAAGTTTTGCCTTCCTAATTTTCGTTCTAAAAAGATATAATTAGTATCATTGAATAAATATTTCTTAAAAAGAACGAAAAATTAGGCATCAAAACTTTTATTATTTCCTAAATTCGTTCATAAGAAGTAGTTTTATCTAGCACAAGATGTATATACGAAGCAAAATACATACGTATACACGCGGTAGTAACAACTGCAATGCGTAAACAGAGTTTAAACGTAATACACAAGCACTGTGTGTCCTACGGCACACTGTGTATCCCTTACTTTGTGTATACGTAAATGCTATACTGTGGCTACATTGTGAGGCGGACGTTTAACATGCATACGTGTTGAACTACAATGTGTAAACGTAGCATATTTACATCGGGGGAATTGTGTCACCCTGTGTCTACATCTAATAATGTAAACACATCGTAAATGTGATTTGATGTGCTGTATGGGAAAGAGCTTGTAGCTTCCCTGATAAACTATTTTGAACGAGAACGTGACCATAAAGGTCCTTTATTACCCTTGGCTGCAGACAGAGAAGTAAGTTTGATTGATAAGCACCATTACACCACTTTCAAAGTTATTTCTACGTTAGTTTTTATTAAATTCTGTGATTATTAGTTTGTGCATTAATAGCACCCTCTTACTTGTTATTACCGCACTTATGGCGTTGTAAGATGTAGCAATAAATAAATAAATAACCCATAATAACGCTTAGAATAATCTTCATAATGGAATAGTTTTTGCCAATATGTAATATGTAAAACAGGCTATAAAACAAATAAATCAATTAATTAGTAAAATACGAGCTAAAATATTAGTTATTAAATTAAAAATAAAACGTAAACATCTTTGATGAAAAAATGATATAATAAATATATTGTTTGTCACTTTTAAATTAAGATTCATCTCATAAATCCATCGCAGTCTGGCAACGCTGTCGCCGTCGCTTGTCACTCAAAGTTGATCACGTGCATCGGAAATTGTTTTGCGATTACCATAGTAGGAATCGATTTAATATGAGAAATTGAATCGTGTGATTCGATTCACTGAAAAGAATCGTAATGCCCACCACTAGTTGGCACTAAGCACTATCAATAATAGATAGTTTCCATGGCTGGTTATGTGAAATTTTTTAAAAAAGATAAGAGTTGGCTACAGCTCAGTAATATTTTGAACATATTACCTATAGCTTATCGCTAGAAAGCTAAAAAAATGACGTTTTTTATGAAGTCAATGGAATCAACCAAAATGGTCAAACCAAATGGAATTAGGGAGCATTTTTAAACTAGCCGAAATTTGTTTTTTCGAAATATCTAGTAAGCCATAAACGTTTTTAAAAATCCGAAAAGCGCATGTATTTGACCTCAAAAAACTGCAGTTCTTTCCCCATTTAATCGATTCTCTAGCCCAGTAGTTTCCGAGATACCCATAGAGAACATCGTAGAAAACTCACCCTGTATAGAAAATTCTTGAATCAAAATATGAGAACAAATGACACAAAGTGTCAAATCCGTTGAACTTGTTTATTCCAGAGCATTCGATTAATAATACATATATGTATAAGATTTAACTGCTCAATAATATTTGGAATTGTAGGTAATTAAGATGAATCTTTTAACTGTACTTAAAGGTCATTAACATATAAATGATCCATTGAAAAATTCAACAATCGTATTTATTTCATTTTAAAAGCGTATCATTTGCATTTCTTTTGTTCCGAGGCAAATATATATTGTTTTTACGATGGTAATTGTAATTAAGTACACATGTAAAAAGTGTAGCGTTTCCCATTTAACAACCATTATCGCTACAATGAATGACCGAGTTGTTTCTTAAAAATTTCACCCGTTTCCTCTTAATGAATCAAATAATTATTTTTTATAGACTATACTGTTATGGTTGACCTAGCTAAATTTTCTATAATAAAAAATAGAAATATAGTATTACAACTAAGAATGGATTTTTTTTCAGAATAATAATTGGAAACATATTGATATGTATGTCATACTAAGGATTGGCAAAGAGAGGTCTTGGGTCAAGGTCTTGGATCGAGATTTATGTATGTAAAGAGTACAATGCGTTTATAATGTACTGAACAAAGGGACAACAGTAAAAACGTTGCCAAACGTATGAAATAAACTGAGAAACTGTGCACATTGTTAAGAGATGTAGAAGGGGATATAGCAGATATACTTAAAATATAATTACGTCTCGAGATAATTTACTTGTTTATTTATTAACGAGTCGTTGTAATTTTCCCTATAGCTTGTAAATTTTTAAATGCAAGTTAGACACACTTGCATTTTTGGTAAAAATAAGTGGAATTGAGTTGGTTGTTCTACAGTGGTTGCGCTATTAGAACTCAAAAATCGATATCTCGAAATCCATTAGAAATAATTGATTGTAGTTTTTTTCAAAAACTTTCTTAATATTTCTGCTATATTTTCTTCGCAGACAGTATGTGAAAATCTTTATAAATAAAAAAGTTACACGATTGCTGAAAATTGCCATGCACTAAAAGTAAATGGATGTTTTTTTTTTAAATTTTGATTGAAAAAAAAACTATACTGGATAAAAGGATCTCTCAGTCGAAATGAATATGATTTTGACCCAAAAGATTGGCGCTTTTCAATAGGGCCAAGAACGACGTTTCTTTGCTCAAAGCATTAACTATCTTTTCTTAAGCTTTAAAAAATTACTTTAGGGAATAGAAGAATCTATCTGTCCAAAGTATTTCACTCTTGACCCAAAATGAATATGCAAAGAAGTTCTTGCTACAAGAACAATAGTTCATTCATGCAAAAATTCTTGATTGAAAAGGGACATTTCTTGATTAAAAATACACTTTTCTTAAACCAATAGTATTGACTCAACTAAAATTTATTTTGATCTAAGAAAAGTCTATACATCATATACAGGCATATTACGAGGTATATTATTTTCCGATAAATTTAGGTTTTCCTGGTCTGTAGTAAGTAAAGTGATATTATTTTCCTCGATAGTAGTTATTTCTGCTTCTTCACTCCTTGGCATTTTTTGGGGTGGTTCATCACTCTACAAATTACAAAAAAATGTTACATTACGATTAATCAAAGTAAAGCAAATAAATTATTAAAATTATAAGTTTTGGTCACATTTTGAATTTTTTAATACGACGACTTGAAATTCTAAAGTTTTTGTAATTATTTGCATAAAAAAATCGATACCTATATTCTTATTCTATCTATAGTCACGCATGCATTATCTAAACAGGTGCATTAGATAAATGTCTCTTACCTTCAAATATAGCAAATAAATGCTCTAATTTCCATTTTTTCAGAAACTCCTTTAAAAAATCCATATATCCTAAAATTTGTTCATAAAAAATGACAAATGCATGTTAATAACGATCACTAATTTATTATACGATATGCGTTTAAAAAGCAAATTATGCAAATTTCCAAGTGGAAAATTCCAAGCAACAAAACCCGTGCGTACTATGATGTGCGACCTATGAAATGCGACGTACGACTGATCGGACTGCCGACTGATTGTATATACGTCCTTCGTCATCGTCTTGCGTGTCGTTATTATTTTTCATCAAAAGAGTATTTAGCTATTGGAAAAATGGCCATGTTTCTTGAATGAAGTACTTCCTAGCGTATTTTTGTTATTATCTTAAAACAAAGTAACTTGCACTTGGTTGAATGAAAATAGATTCAAGAGAAATTTTCGAATTTTTCAAGAGAACCAGTTTTCTTGAGTTAAGAGAGTTTTCCTTCAGGTAAAATATTTTCTTTTACGCTAAAATAAATTCTCTTCCCACTAATTTTTTTTTCAAAACCGATGACGACTTTAGTTCAAGTCTGTCTTTTTTATCAGTGTAGTAACAAATTTAAACATCTGGTAAAAGATCCGAACTCCAAAATAAAAAAAAGTTTAAAAACTAAAGTAGTTCTTGAGTTATCGCGTATTATGTGTTAAAAAGTTGAGTTTTTAAATTATACACCACCCGGTATATTACGAGTAAAATAAAGTCAACTGTCCCATAAATAAAAATATTAATTAACATTTGTTTTCCTGCAAAATGATTGTATTTATTTAGCAAGAAAACATTTTATCCAAAAGGCACGACGTTATAACACGGCAATTTGTCTGTCGCTCTAATAAAAATTAAAAAACAGCTCACAAAACATTCATCCCGTTTGTCCTCGTCATCGGGCCCTGTCCCACTTACCACCTTTTCAGAGCGATTTTTCACCCCAGTTTTTAGGGGAGCAGCGCAACAGGTGAGGTATTGATATCAGTTTATTGGAAAATGGGGTGTTTTACAGGCTGATTCGGGGTATCCGGCTTGTCAAGCCCCAACGTCGATGCCGCAGCCGACGCTCTTTACGACGGCGAGAGACAGGGGGAGCGAAAAAAAAAGCGTAGCTTTTTTCACTGTGCCGGCGATGCGGTGACGATAGGTTAGGGATTTGCACGTATCGAATGGTGCCAGGGGACGGGTGCCTTTTTCCATTTCCTTTTTTGTAAATAAAGGATTTAAAATTTGCCGCGTTTCAATGTTTGCTCTTTTCACTTTTACGACAAATTGAAAATCAAAATATTACATAAGAGGTGCATACAAATTTTAAGCACTCCGCATTAATTAAATGTATTTTTTCCATAGCAACTCTTAAAATTGCCTTATATCTATCAAAAATAGTAGATAAAATAGTACTTTAACCGCAAGGGTAGATTAAATGATACCAAACCAAAAACTTTATTTCTTCTCGCACGTTTTTTAATTGCTTCCATTTTTGAAAATGTTTGTATTCCTTTACATAAGTTATTCGGGATTTAAATGAAAGTAGTTTGGATATGGCGTTTGTCGCCTCAGCCTGAATGTCTGTTCATAATTTACTTATTTCGTTTTGAGCAATTTCTGGCTCCAATTCAATCAGCCATCAACACCATAGATAAATGAAACAAGTTTAGATTGGAAAGTGCCCATAAGGACAATGTAAACACTATTTGACGCTGTTCTTGCAACGGTCGCGACCCAAAACTTTTGAAAATTTCGGAGCGGTTCGGCTTTTTCCGGAATTATATCGCCAAATATTGTTTATTCAAATTTATTATTATTTTCGTTTAATTTTATAAATAAACTACAGTGTGTTGCATACAAGAAACTTTATTTTATATAAGGACGCATGTATGAAATACCTATGAAACATTGGAAACCGACGTTATGTCACGATCCACGATGGTTTTTGCTGTTCACAGTTCACAGCACAGCTTTTTAAGTTTTTAATGCCACTTTTTCACAATTATCACCGGTTGGAGTAAATAAAACTTGAATTAAACTCACAAGATAGCAATAATTACTTTGAAAATGAACGCTATAAACACTTTTCGGAATTTCTTTAATGATAGCGGTTTAGATTTTGAAAGATTATTATGATTTTTGAAGATTCTGACTTTGACAAGAGAAAATTATTTCTGTTTTTGTTTGCCGTTGTTCTTAGCGACCGCTATAGCAGCGCCAGATCGCGTATAACGGTCGCGACCCAAAATAATTTCGCGACCCAAATTTTTACGGGCTTTCCAATCTAAACTTGTTGCATTTATCTATGATCAACACTAATCATAAGAGAATTAAAAAATATTGACTCATTACTGATAACTAAAGAAACAGCTTTATTTATTTGTCAAATTACATAGTAACCAACCCCAACGCAGCACAATGTTATTTCTACTAATAATAAATTCCTTGAAATAATAATTTCTGAATATTTTTTAAAACGTAACTCTATGCTACGGAAAAAAAATATTTTTTTATACACCACGATAAAATTGCATTATTGTCTCCCGAAATTAATTCACTCGCGATTTCATCGCTTGTGAATTAATCTTTTCGGTCGACGATAAAATACCATTTTATCGTCTTGTATAAAAAATAACTAGTATTTCATACTATTTCGTAAAAGTCATCTTTAGATGGGAAAGAAATACTACAACTGCAGGAATTCAAATATCTTCTGCGGAACAAGTATATTAAGAACATTTCCAGCAAAGTCACAAAGGCTCTCATGATTTGCAGAAGACTGGCGGGAAATAGATGGGGCTGCGCCCCTAACATTTTGCGCTGGATGTATACCAAGATATGATATATGGTAAGATGGATCCATGATTACTAATGGAGAAGTTGCTTGGTACACAAAAATAAAGTAACCTGCAGCAAGGCAAAACCTGTGCAAAATGCAAAAACTCACATGCATCTGCTTCATTCACAGGAGCCATGAGAACCTGTCCAAAAACAGTAATGGAGATCATTCTAGACCTAATACCACTGCGCATTGTCATTGGTAGATATGCAAATGCGACAATGATTAGAATGGCCACTGATGGAAAAATAAAACACTAAATCACCAAAATACACCAAAACACTTTTACTTCTACACTGGACGCGTGTTCAAATGAATTTTAGGAATGTGTTTTGGTGTATTAACTATACATATTTTATTATAGTTAATCACTGTTTAGCATTTAAACAAAGTTTATACAAACGGTGCAAATGGGCATTAGTGTTTTATTTTGCTGTTGTAACACCAAAGGTTCCAAACCCCAACTGTAATGGTCACTGATGGTAACAGTACTGGGAAAATTGTCAGCTCAGGAGCTTGGAACACTCTCAATAGGAGCTACATACTGCCATAACTCGCTGACGAGTATTTGACACGCATTAGAAGATGGATACGCAAGGCGCTTTCTTTCATGAGCTTTTCTGTGACTGAAAAGCCCGATATGTGATGTTATCTCTCTTCCGCACTCCGGACATTCAAACAACTCGTTGCTTTATTGCCTCTTTACTTTTACTCTTACATTGTTGGTCCTAACAACAATGTACAACTCTAAGAAACACCTCAATGTAGTATTGAGCAATAAAAAGGATTGGAAGAGAGAAACGTTTGGTTAGCAGTTAAAAAGGCATACCATAAAGTGGTATACCGATGCTTCCAAAACCAAAGCAGGAACATAGATAGGAGTATTTGGGCCAAAAACTAAATACTCCGTACCATTGGGCACCTACCTTAGTATTCTTCAGTTAGAAATCTACGCTATCGACAGATGCAACAACACAACTTATCTTAGAGCAGCCTTAAGAGCGATCAACTCAGTAACCATCAATTCGAAGTTGGTCAAAGAAAATAAAGTTCTCCTACTCTGGGTGCCATGCCAGCTCACCAAGGGATAGAAGGTAATGAATAAGAAACGATATAGCTAGAAGAGAAGCTCAACTAACTGGACCAGAACCGTTCTGCTTTTTCATTAGAATCCAACTTAAAGCAGAACTCAAGAACTTGGGAAACTTCATCCATAACTTGGAATGGGAATCTTTCAAAGCTTTTCAGTAGCTTTAAGTGTTCTTTTAATTTCTCTACGAGTTTATCACTTTGGTCTTTACTTACATAACAATGCTTGTTGTAAATTTATAAATCTACTGAATAATCTACTATGTATTGCTCATACATCTGTAGATGTTATTAATGTATGGCAATCGCTTCTTTGATTTCAAAAAACATAACATACGTAAAAATTAAAAACAAATTAAAAATAATCATACAGAAAGTTTGAAGCTTTTTGGTTTTACCTTATTATAATTGTTATCAGATAGTATTTGTTAATTTTGAAGTTTAACTTGATATAATGTCATTTAACAGAACGTCAACGGTTTTTGTAGACGTATCTGTTTAAAAAAAACTAAAGTGATCTCGAATAGTTGCATTTAGATATTTTAAACAGTTTTTTCTTTTTTTTTTTTGTATTTTTTTGCTTCCGACGACGGAAAAAAATATACTTTCCGAAACGTTCAGCATTTTTTTGTCCGTTAAGGAAATTTGTTTATTAGTAAGCCACTGCTGACAATTAATCTCATTTGGATTAACGCCAGCAGTGTTTACAAAAAACAACTATTTTATTTTGTAGATTTCTTTACAGAGCCGAAATACTCATAAGATTTTTTTTGAGAGATGCGGATTCATCTCTCCCACAGAGGTATACTATCTACATTTACTCCTTCCAATAATTTTATAAATAAAGTTATTTTTTAAGTCTAAGAATGTTTTTACTTATTTTAAAATCATCATAAACTTGACATCAATTCAATTACTTGAAAACCCTCCGGTAATACCCTTGAAAGATCAATGGTTTAGAAATTTTATAATATATTAATAGTAAATAAAAACAATTTTTTGACCTGTACCTAGACATATTAATTAAGTAAATTATTATTATAATAAATCAAGTCTTTTAAGACCAATACAATGTAGATACACACTGTTCTCTATTAATAGGAGACCAGTCTTTTTTGTCTAAAGAATTCCACCGACACATAAAATTTCACACTGCACCTGATATAGAGCCTCAATATCAAGATTCCTTGTCAAGATAGACGTTTTTTCTTTGATTTTATAATATTTCCAATGATTACCGTTACCGAGCCCTCGTTTCAATCATTCGAAATCGGCGCGGATGACATAAAAACGTCAAGAGGGACAATGAAAACGCCATAGGACGGACCCGCTTCCAATATGCTTATTCCCCGATTTTTGGTACGGCACAGTGAGGGGTCTCGAACCCCTATACATTAGTTTTTGATGTTTCTTTTATATTATATAGGAAGGTCGATGGAGCTGAATTGATTTGGTTATAGTGTTTCCGATCTTCAGTCAGTGTGTCAGTCAGGGCAAAAATAGCTACCCAACATTTATGTAGAAATGTTACAGTGAACTTCGGAAATCCGGTAAATATTAACAATCTCTAGGAAATGCTAACAATTCCGCATTGAACCAGTGTCGACTTTTGCTAGTAATTGTAAGCAGTAGCTAGTGAGTAACACTTACTTAAAATTATCAGTGAAAATGATTCTCTTGAAAAGACTTTTGTGTTTTTTACCACTACAAGAAATATTCTCCTCTAAAATAATTAAACAAATGGTTCAATTATTATACAAAATTTGCGTCGTGGGACGTTCGTCAATATGCTTTCAAAAAAGTTTCAAAAACTTCAGGGATTGCTGAGTTTTTTGAGAAAAACGGATTTTACAACAACAAAACTATTCCGTTTCTGGATTTTTAAATTATTTAACCTGATTATATTCAATTAACATTGCTAATTAACATTAAATAAGGAGTAATAAAGATAGAATAAGGTTTCTAATGCTCTACATTTTCGTAAGGGTTACCACCCTCCCTATTGCACAGGTTCATTTTTCGTTCAATTTTATGCCCGTTCAACATATCTCATTCTTATACTTCTGAATGCACGTACTCTTTGTTGCTATAGTTGAGGTGTATTGATTTCACTTTTACAAATGACGTCAATTAATGCCCCCGCCCTTTGGCAATAGGCCGAGAAATCTCGCTGGCCACAGGGCCGGGCCCAAGGGGGGGATGGGATGGGGAGCTCCCCCCCCCTCCCCCCCCCCAAAGTCGAGCCAGTTGATTCCAAATAGGTACGGTTGGCAAAATCTACCTACTCTAATTGGTTATTGGTTATTGGTCTTATCATGCAAACGTGCAAACCTCTATAAAAAATATTATTATAGGTATCCGTATAGTTTTCTTTTTTGTCAACTTATCTATACCACTGCGGTTTCAGTTGCAACAAACGAGCGAACATCTAGGACTTTTGAAATTCGTCAAAAACATGTTACGTACCACCATGGCTAATGAACGATTAGATTTCTTAATGAGCCTGAAAACCGAGCGCGACATAACAGATAATATAGAATTGACAGATGTGATTGAGTCTTGGACCAAGTTAATAGGAGACTGAGGGTTCAAACTAAGTAGTATTATTAGTAGGTAAATTTAATCACGTATCATTCTTACTTGGAACCTAAACCTAAGAAGTACCTAGTCTTGTCAAAGAGTAAAGAGTTATATTCTATTTTTATTTTTTATTATGGGTGTAGGTACAAATACATCATTTTCTTTTTTAGTTCTAGTGGTATTTTGATATTAATATTAATATTGCGAATTGGTTCACAATGGTTTTTTATCAACTGTTATTGATTTTATTTTCTAATGTTAGTATGTGAACATGGTGTATGTGGATAGTTAACACCTTGAACAACGACGTGGAAATAAAAACCAGAATAGAACAAGCGAGAAATGCATTTTTAAAAATGAAGAACGTCTTCCAGAACCCCAGATTGGACCTAGAGTTGAGAACTAGGCTCGTTAAGTGTTATGTTTGGTCAATCCTATTATACGGAGCAGAAACATGGACACTGAAAGTTCAAGAGATGAATCGCCTCGAATCGTTCGAAACATGGATATATCGAAGAATGCTTAAAATTCCATGGACAGCCCATATCACAAATACCGAAGTCTACAACAGAATAGAGAGAGAGAGAATTGCTCAATATAATAAAATAAGAAAAAACATCATACTTAGGGCATATATTGAGAAATGAAAAATACCACGTCTTACAATTGATAGTTAAGGGTAAGATTGAAGGAAAGAGAGGTCTCGGCAGGAAGAAACTATCTTGGTTGAGAAACATCAGAAACTGGACTCACCTAACTTTTGAAGAACTTATAAGGAAAGCCGAGAATCGTGAAGATTTTGCCAATGTGATCGCCAACCTCCGCGAAAGAGACGGCACGTAAAGAAGAAGAAGTATGTGAACAAATACCTATTTCTGTTTAATTGTTTCTATTTTTCGGTAAAGTATGATTTCGGATTTCATTTTGATTTTTTAATTATTATATTTTTTGAGAAAATGCATATGGTTGATTTTTTAGATTTTGTAGATTACATTTTTAAAATTTTAAAATCTGTTTTTATAATAGGAATAAATATTCGCCATACTTATATATTATACAGGGTGACAATTTGAAAACGATATATTTACAACCCCTTGACCCCCAGGGCACCTACCTCTAAAATTTTAAATAGCAACCCCTATTTCTTTTATCATTTCTGTGTTTCTTATAAAATTCTACATAAACTGCATTATTTTTTTGAGAATTTTATAAGGAACACAAAAATGGTAAAAGAAATAGGGGTTGCCATTTAAAATTTTAGGGGTAGGTGCCCTGGAGGTCAAAGGCATGAAAGTAACACGATAATTGACGACAAACTTAAATCAAACGATAACAAAGTAAATTGACGCTTTTCGCCAAATTTTCATCGGTAGAGGTAATATTAAATACTATTCGTTTTCAAATTGTCACCCTGTATATAATATACTAAATAGGTATCTATTCTATAAAAAAAAGTCAAGTTGTTTTTTTTTTTTACTTTCTTCCCCCATGAGTGAAAAAGACTCCGAACTAGACGTCGTGTTGTATTGTGACAATTTCAAATGTTAAGATAGTCCTGATAAAGTTGCTATGAGAATGTGCAATTAGTTTTTTGATTTTCTAAAAAGTAACCACAGGAAAAAATAAAATTGATTTAAAAAAACACAACAATCAATGAAATTTTTAAAAAATTTTGATGGCGTCTTGGTGAACATCCCAAGTCACAACTTTGCTCCAATTTCACCATATTCGTATCTATTAGGGTTTCCTAGAAACCAATGCTCGTATCTCGAATTTGTGGTACCCTGTATAAAATATCTAAAAACATTTAGAAATACTTTGTTTGTTTAACAGATGCGTCTGTTATAGATCTATTCTATTTTTTTCCATTTCTTGAATTATATTATAACTCATCATATAGTTTCAAGACTTTGACAACAAGTAGTATCTCAGACAGTTTTACAGGTGTTAGTTCTCCAACTCTGCTATCTCAATCTGTATTGCTGCAAATCTATATTTCATCAGCCGCAGCCGTCGTGCCAAAGTTTATGGCATGAATGGTTGTTGTCTAGACACACTCAGTGATGAGGTGTTCTGGTGTTTCCCCATTTCTACTACAGAATCTACATTCGCCTTTGTTTCTTAGCTTCAATCTACTGAGGTATTCATTGGCAAGACAGTGTCCGAAGATTGTTCTTACTTAAATCGTAATTTCTGCTGCAAAACTTTAAATAAGCAAACTAGAGGGCATCAATAAAAAAATACTTTTCCATAAAATAACAAAACAAAAATCTGTCTATACTTTTGCTGTTTACTCTTTTTTCGGGGCTGTTATTATTGGAAAGCACGAATCAATCTAGACCGAACGCCATCGCATGCTTGCTAATAATTGCTTCGCAGTCCGACGTTTCCAGGAGAACAACATAAAATTCGCTCCGATCGCACAGCCCAAATTCCGGGCGAATTTATTTATTTGTGTTTGGAAATATGTTTTTGCCGGCAACGCAACGCAACGGCGCAAACTTTCAATTATATATATTTCCTGGTGGACGTTTCAATTAGGAAGCGTTGCCGGTTCGCGTGCAGTCTGGGTGTATCGGGTGGTAATTTGCCGAAAATTACGATGCGATGGTCTGTCAGGGTACTGAACAACAGGGAGGGAGAGATTTGATGACTGCAGGCAGGGCGACAGACAAACACAAACTTATAGCAAACGTGGAATCGTCATTGTCATAAAAAGCATTGAAGAAGAATTTCGAACTTCCGCATTGTCTTTATTTAATTTATGTTCATGTTTTTTAAACTTGCTACCTTTTTTAATATTAGCCCTTTCTCTTTTTATTAGTTGTTTATAAATTTCTATTAATTAATTATAATATTTAAATATGTCTATAATTATTTTATATACAGGGTCGTCCGAACTGTATTCCGGAAACTTCGGCAGCATATTCTGCAGATAAAAGTAAGTAAAAAAGTTCGTATAAATGTATGTCCTAAAATGCTTAGTTCCAGAGATACAGAGTGTAAAAGTTTCATTTTTATTTCGATTTTTTCTAAATAATTTCTGAAGTAACGTCAATATTGACATGAGAAATTTGATTTTGATGTCAATATGACTCCTACTAGTAGAGGGCGCTACCTACATGTGTTTTAACTGTTAGTTGTTTTAACTGAAGCTTAATAACTTTTTGTCCGTACCTGTATAAAATTACCGAGTGAAAAAATATACATCTCTGTGACTTTACGTAAAAAATATCTCTTTGAAAAAATTGCTACGAACAACCGTTCTTAAGATATTTAGAATGGAAATAGTCAATACATGTCATTATTGACGAAAAATATGCACGTTGAGTAGATAGTTATTTAACTGAAATAATAAATTTGGGAATTTTTTTTTTTTTAATTAATTATAAATTTTTCTGCGAAATATGATGATAAAACACAAGTCTGTTGAACTTTTGGCACGAAAACATTTCAAATTTTTGATTTCAGTCTAATAACTTAGTCAACATGTTTAATTTATGTCAATGATGAGAGGTATAGATAATTTCGATTCCAAATATCTCGAAAACCATTACTCCTAGCGATTTTTGCCAAGAGACCTTTTTCACATAGAAAACGTCGTAAATGTATATTTTTTTACTCAGTAGTTTTATACAGGTACGGACGAAAAGTTTTTAATGTTCAAAACAGTTAAAAAATATGCAGGTGGCGCCCTCTGCTAGTAAGAGTCACATTAACATCAAAATCAAATTCCTCATGTCAAAAAACCCCAAGACACAAATTTTGATCCAAATATTGACGTTACTTCAGAAATTATTTGGAAAAAATTAAAATAAAAATGAAACTTCTACACCCTGTATCTCCGAAACTAAGCATTTTAGGACATACATTTGTACGAACTTTTTTATTTATTTTTATCTACAGAATATGCTGCTGAAGTTTCCGGAATATAGTTCGGACCACCCTGTATATTTAACACCAACTCGTGAGCTACGCAGTGTTGACAGTTTCTTTTCAATTTTTCTTTCTAATATTTTTCCCTAAAATACCTGTTTATTTGGTCAGTACGGCAGTACGGCAACGCCGCTAATTCCGTTTTTTGTTGTCATTTGTGGATTGTCAAAATCTTTGAAGGTTCATTTTGGTCGAAGATGGTTCTTTTCCCTCCGATCGCCATATTGGCGTGGCGATCGGGAGGAGATTGTCTTTCCCTGGTGGAATCCTTGCCTGTATGGTTCCTGTGGGGATTGCGAGTGTAATTTTTGGATGCTGTTGGAGAGTTTTATGAATTGTTACGAGGGTTTGCCTCAACCAAAGTAAATTTGTTTTTTTTTGGTGTGCCGTGTGGTCAGATATTGGGTAAGTTTTAACTTATTCACGTTTTTTGCCTTTTTCTATTCTTATTCTTTTAATAATTTTCATTAGACAATTTTGGAATGGATTCACTAATTTTGTTAATTGTCGATGGTAGCTGGATGAGTTTTGCTTGAGATAAGGTATCATAACCTAAAATCCACAAATATTAATTTAAATATTGTCCATAGGATTTTTCTTTTCGGTTTTTACTTTTTCCTGGTTTTACTTTTTTGCTTTGGTTGTTTTATTTTTACATCCACTTGCACGTGATCAGATGGTGTCGAAATATCCACACCAGTTTTCCAACTCAACAAAGATTTGTGACCTTGCTGATGCAGTTTTGTAGATACGATAGTGTTACTGACAATCAGATATCTATCTTCGTTGTTTCATTTGAATATTCCTATCACATTAAATCTCAGAGATATATTTCAAATCCAATCCTTTGAATTATGCCACCGAGCACTTCACCTCCTAATAATATATTTGGATTAGGGCCGGGGGGTCGGATCCCCCCCAGACAAATATTCCTAATTAAAACTCCTGCAAATACCTCGCGTACGTCATTCCCCCACCCCTTCCGCACCGGAAAATGCGCTTCTTTTATGTCCGCGAAAACAAATCGGTCAAAAAAATTAATTAAGCCGCACTGCCTGCGAATATTTAATATTTTGTTTCTTTCGTTCGGCTTTTGTCGGGCTTCGTTTCACCAGCCACCGCCGACTACGACTTTGATTAAAAATTTAATATTGTTGATTTGTTTTGTGCGATTCCGCGCGCGAATCAAAAGTAATTGGGATTCTTTTGAAAAATTAATGAATTTATATTTTTTCCGTCGAGATTCGGCTGAAAGGTATTATTGATGGGGGCGGTTTCGCCAACCGAAGGAAAAGGTTTTGTTTTTGTGCTGTTTAATTACTTGCGTTTCTGTGTTTGCAAGAGAAAGAGCTGCTTTCGGTTGCTCTAATATTCAGGGGAAAGTCGTGTATACTCTAAATTATTCTAAAGACTTCTAAATCGTACCTCTTCAATATGGGGTTTATAATTGTATTGGCGAGACACCTTGTGTTTTGTAAAAAATGTAGAATAAGTGGGGGTTAATGACTGCGACCTTACAAATCTATAATGTGCCTCTTTCTTGAGTTAAAACTCATCATATACAAGGTATTTCCCATACTCCTCTAACAAAAATGTTCTTCCTCCGAAGAGTGGGCATGTACCTACTCCGAGGGTATACACCCTTCCATGGCTTGGGTTTGACCCTCCGCTCCGTTCAGAATCTAGGAGCTTGTTTCCGACCAAGGTAACCGTGGGGTCCCCAGTAGCATTTTTAGATACAAAATCGAAACAAAATCTCTGCTGAGAAACATTACGAAACAGTTTCGTCACATTTTTGATACATATGTTTCGTAACATACCTAAATCGCTTTTTGCTTCGAAACATTTTACCAAAATATGGTTTCGCTTCATAACAATAAAGATCTTAGTGTCAAAAATTTTTCAAAACTTCTAAGAAACAAATCTGGCTCACATTTACAATGATGTCGTACCCGTTTTGTGTCTCAAAAGGTTCTATAATTTATTTGATATTCTGTCAAATATGAGAACATAACCTTACTTTATTGTTTGGAGTTTGTTCTGCAGTTTTTTGCATTTAACCATTCTTCAAGTTTTTATATGTATTTTAACTGTAATTAAAAAGCAGGAGGAAGATCATTATGGGGAGTACAAATCATATATTTTTCTTTTGTGATTTTATAATAATTTATTATACGCATTACAGAGATGATTTGTTTTAGAAATAAATGTAATAACAGCTACTACCTGTACCCAATAGGAAACCGAAGAAAAATGTTACGAGCAAGCGCTTTTTTCTCTTTTTTCCATAATGGAATACATGTTTTTATGTTTTCATTGTGTTAAAATAAGTAAATAAAAATGTTTTAATTATTTTGACCAGAAGTTTTAATTGGCGTTTTTGACAGGTGACTAGTTCGAAATATCTACACTGTTAGCGCTAAATCGTAAAATTTTGGAAACATGGTTTCCATTTATTGTCGATTCGTTTTCGAAACACGAGTTTCTCTCTTTTTAGACACAAATATATGTGGATGATTTGTCAATTTTATAAAATAATGAATTGAAATTCCGCCATGTTGGCTAGTGATAGTGTTTTTAACTATAAATATATGTTTTTATCGGCCATTGAGCTTTTAAACTCATATTAGCGAGTTCTATTTACCATTAATTTATATATTTTTCTTTTCAGGACCATGATAGAAGGGGCATTAAAAATATGAATGTACATTATTAAATTAAACGATGAATATGCTTTTGCCAGACATTTTTTGTGACCTAAAAACAAAGGTTTTAAGACAAAAAAAATTATTGCGGAGGTCGACATTGTTGATGATTGTTTTCATTTTAAAATCCACACACAGACATAGACTATTTTAGCTTTGTATTTTGTTTCTTCACATTTAGAAACAGTACCTGCTGAAAACGGGAACATCTTGGACACAAATTGCACAAAATGTTTCGAAACATTTCCTCTAAAATTTTGATTCAGCATCGAAACATTTCAGGAAAAGGCTAGTGCCACCACATTGGAAACACATGTAATAAAGCCATATAAAATATATAGGTTTCGAAGATGTTTCCTATTTGTGGCATACTGTTTCCATTTTGTGTCAAGAAACAGACACGATTATTAGAAACATTACCTAAAATGTGTCCAAAAATGCTCTTTGGGTGGAGACTGACAGATCCTGCTGTCTCCATTTTCTCCACCACTTTAACTTGGTCTCTCCTTAGACCTGACACCGGTGTTGTTTCTAATCTATAATAGAGGTTATATTCCTCTTTCTCTATTGCTTTTTTGGATTTGAAATCAATTCTTATTGTGATGACCTGACCATGGCCCTCCTCCATCGAGCTGATGACTCGCCAACTCGATGTCCTTACATTGGAGTAGACTTCAAGTTTGGATCAACCTAATAAGTAAATCGAGATTTTTAATTTATCAATTTCCCAGGCGGAAACCAACTTAAGAATCTGGAAGAGTCCATCCGTAACCTGGAATGAGAATCCTCCAATAGTCTAAGACACTCGGGGAAAATGGAGAAACGCCACGGTTCTTCTCTGTGTGACTCGAAACGACAACCATTCGTGCCATAAACTTTGGTACGACCTATATCGGAGATGGAGAGGTAATCTCTGTAAAACCTAGATTTTTATAACTACGCATTTCCGATCTCATATTAATAGTAACTTTTTCCATACTTTTTAATCAAGAATCAGCCTTTGAAATTTAACCATGCATTTATAAAACACCCCGTATATTACAATACATATATTTCCTTCTTAAACAAATTATGTAACTCTCCAGTTCCAGCGCGATTCTCTATCCAGAACGCTATCAGCAAATGAGCGCATTCCATATGTAATAGAGCGGCATTCTTATAAGAGCCGGAGCGGAATCAGGACTCCGTCCGCCCTTCTGTCCGAATTTATTGTAAATTGGGCCGCAAAGGGTCACTCGGCCCGCTTCGCCCTGTCCATTCGGATCTCCATTCGCCCGCTCTCTTCTTATTTAAATCGCGAACCGAATGGGTCACCGCTATTTTAACTGCATAGTGAAATATTCGGAAAATTAGTTTGGGAAAGGACTGGATGGCTTTGGGAAGGGGACAGGGATGAAATGGAAAAGTTAGAGGGTGAACTCGATTAAGATCGGCTTAGTAATTAGGCCGACGTTAATTATTTTTTCTAATTTTGACATTTAAATTGAAACTTTTCATTTATCTATTCTTTAGATAATTTTACTAATAGTATAATGTGTTCTTTTTTTTATAAATTGGATTAGGATCGAAAGAAATCAACAGAAGTCCTTTGTTTTAAATTTGTCGACGTTTCGCAAAATTTATTTGCATCTTCAGGACACTACAAAGTTAAGAGAGCAAAAATTACAATCAAATAAAAGTTTTTTCAAAAATTTAAATTGAAACTTTTCATTTATCTATTCAGTAGATAATTCCATACATAGTACAATGTGGTAAAACTTCCTAAATCTTAACAATCTTAATAATATATATAAATATGTTACTCTTTTCTTAAATCTGGACTTTCTTAGTCATATCCATTAATACACGGATGGTATAGAGGGGAGTGGTATATATCCCTTTTTTCCTTTTAAAACACATAACACACTTACATAAAAAAAAACATATAACACAATTATGTATAGAGAAATATCACGAAAATCTTTTCCTTTCACAGACAAGCAGTGCAGATGTACCTACGTTGACCGTATACAGAGAGCAACTAATTCTAGTTGATAAAATACTAATATAATTTTTACCTGGAGATAAAGAACAGTTGAAAAAAGAAACATATAAAAATATTATTTGGATTTAAACCATTATTTTGAAGTTATATTATTTAATTTTTGAAAGAATATTAAAATATGCTGTACTCAGGTTTTCTACGTCTGTTCTTTTATTAACGCAATTTTTGTTTTTTTGGATTTCTATCATCTCTGCAAATAATCTTTTCTTATAATTAGATTGTGTTTGTAAAATAGTGGTATTGTCAAAATCGAAGTTATGGCCTGTCTCTATTTTGTGTTCTACTAATGCGGTAGGATTAGATTTCAAAAGAAAGTTCCTTTGATCATTTTTATGTTCATTCAATCTTTGTTTTAAATATCTACCGGTCTGCCCAACATAGCTTTTAGGACATTGAGTACAAGGAATGTTATATATTATGCCGGATTTCAGTTCTTTTTTATTCTTTGATTTTGTTTTTGAAAAGAACCGTCTCTTTATGGTGTTGTTGTAACTGTTGAACATGAACCGTCTCTTTATGGTGTTGTTGTCTCTTTATGGTGTTGTTGTACTCCTTGTTGTAATTTTTATTTTTTCCTGTTTTTTTGTAGTATGACCCTTAAATGTGTTTTTAATTTGTTCTGACAGACAGTCGATATAAGGTATTTTACAATAAACTTCTCTATCATTTTGGTTAGTAGATTTTACAACGGTTTTCTTGTTAAGAATTTTTTAATCATAGATATTGGATAATTATTTTTAATCAACATGCTTTCGATATATTTTAAATTTTTATTATGAAAATTAATTGATGATAGTGATGTAGCTCTGATTTTCAGGTTATTAATAACATTAATTTTTGTTTCAAAGAATGTTCGGAGGAATAATTGAGAAATCTCTCAGAGAATGTCGGCTTGTGATACCAATCTGTCTCTATTAATTGATTGTGTCTAATTAGTCTCACGTCAAGGAATGCTATGCTGTTGTTTATTTCTTTCTCCAATGTAAATTGTAGTTTAGGGTGATAACAATTAAATATGTCTAATATACTTTGTTCTTGATTAATAGGAATTGAAGTTATAATATCATCAACATAACGTTTAAAAAACGGCAATTGAAAAGGAAGTTTTTTAATTTAAAACAAAGGACTTCTGTTGATTTCTTTCGATCCTAATCCAATTTATAAAAAAAGAACACATTATATATTATTGGATCGACAACAATAAAAATTATATTTACTAATAGTATCATCATCATCATTATTCTCAGCTTCTTCAACCATTTCCAATTATGGTATAGCCTCCCTCACATAATATCTAGATACTCTCTTTATAGTTGGGCCCATTATTGTCAATTTTTAGCTATGCGGGCCCAAATTATCCCTGCTAATTTCCTAATATCATGGTCCCATCTCAAGTTTGGTCTTCTTCTAGCTCTCTTAATTCCTCTTGGGTACCATGCTGTAATTTTTGAGGTCCTTCCTTCTTGCCAGGTGTCCTGCCCAATGCCACTTGAGGGATTTGATTCTGTGGACGACATCTATTACCTATGTCTTTTCTCGTATCCACTCTATTCTTTTACGGTCTTGTTTGAAGTAAAACTTCTGTACGGGCGTTGGGGGTAAAAATTCAAGGCCGTGATGCTCGGCCTTAAATGACGGCCGCGTGGGAGGGAAAGTGATAGCGGCAGTGTTGCCACAGCTACTCGAACATTGGTGAAACAATTTAAGCAACGTTGGCAACGCTGGGTAACGCACTGTGCCATATGCGGTTAAGAAAATCACTATAATAATCTTGAAACTGTACCAACATTGATTTCATGCATATTTTCATCAATAGGTTTGTAGCTTCTGAATAACAGTCTAGGTAAAGAATCTAGCTCATTTGCCAGCAATATAATTTAGAGACTAGGATTTTTATTGGAGGACACTGTCATATAGACGTAGAATTTAAGAAAATTACTGTAAATCACTATAAATTCTGATAAAAAAGATAGACTTGAACTAAAGTCGTCATAGTTCTTGAAAAAAAAATTTAGTGGCAAGAGAATTTATTTTAGCGTAAAAGAAAATATTTTGCCTGAAGAAAAACTCTCTTAACTCAAGAAAACTGGTTCTCTTGAAAAATTCGAAAATTTCTCTTAAATCTATTTTATTCAACCAAGTGCTTTGTTTTAAGATAATAAGAAAAATACGCTAGGAAGTACTTCATTCAAGAAACATGGCCATTTTTCCAATAGCTAAATACTCTTTTGATAAAAATGAAATAATAACGACACGCAAAGACGATGACGAAGGACGCTATATACAATCAGTCGGCAGTCCGATCAGTCGTACGTCGCATTTTATAGGTCGCACATCATAGTACGCACGGGTTTTGTTGCTTGGCATTTTCCACTTGGAATTTTGCATAATTTGCTTTTTAAACGCATATCGTATAACAAATTAGTGATCGTTATTCACATACATTTGTCATTTTTTATGGACAAATTTTAGGATATATGGATTCTTTAAAGGAGTTTCTGAAAAAATGGAAATTAGAGCATTTATTTGCTATATTTGAAGGTAAGAGACATTTACCTAATGCACCTCTTTAGATAGTGCATTCGTGACTATAGGTAGAATAAGAATATAGGTATCGATATTTTTATACAAATAATTACAAAAATTTTAGAATTTCAAGTCGTCGTATTAAAAAATTCAAAATGTGACCAAAGCTTATAATTTTAATAATTTATTTGCTTTACTTTAAATAATCGTGATGTAACATTTTTTTGTAATTTGTAGAGTGATGAACCACCCCAAAAAATACAAAGGAGTGAAGAAGCAGAAATAGCTACTATGGAGGAAAATAATATCACTTTACTTACTACAGACCAGGAAAACCTAAATTTATCAGAAAATAATATACCTCGTAATATGCCTGTATATGATGTATAGACTTCTCTTAGATCAAAATAAATTTTATTTGAGTCAATACCATTCGCTATTGGTTTAAGAAAAGTGTCTATTTAATCAAGAAATGTCCCTTTTCAATCAAGAATTTTTGCATGGATCAAAGAGACTATTGTTCTTGTATTAAGAACTTCTTTGCATATTCATTTTGGGTCAAGAGTGAAATACTTTGGACAGATAGATTTTTCTATTCTCTAAAGTAATTTTTTAAAACTTATGAAGATAGTTAATGCTTTGGGCAAAGAAACGTCGTTCTTGGCCCTATTGAAAAGCGCCAATCTTTTGGCTGAAAGTCATATTGATTTCGACTGAGAGATCCTTTTTTCAGTGTGAAGTGTTTGTAATTGAGCTGAAATTTGTGTATTATTAATCCAGTAAATGATGGAGATAAACCATTGTGATTGACTAAAATTTTATTTTAAGATCAAACTTTTGTTAACAGCATTCTGAGAATTCGAGTAATGAATTGAATAATGACAAGACAAGTGACATCTGTCTAAAAAAGACAGCGATTCAGGGTGACAATTTTGTTATGTAAAATTTAGAGTGAGAGTTGAAATGAATTGATCACGATCAATTTGCAATTTTTTCAGTTATCATTACTTTGGATGTGATTTTTTAAAAAGACGAGATGGTTTTGGTGACTAGTGTCGTAACGTCATAGTACGCTGCATCGGATACTCTATACTAAATTAAAAAAATAACGTTAAAGACTAACGATACAGTCCTGGTTTTAATAAATATTAATAAGGATAGCAGAACTAACGATATTAAGGAAAACATCTTCTGTAATACTGAAGCATACAAACAGAAAAAAAATTGTAAAAAATACTGGCACTAATCACTCCTCTGGCTGCTATAACTGTCTGTATACGTTTGTTCATACTGTCATTGTGGCTGCATATATCATATTGCGTTATGTTTTCCCATTCTTCTTTAAGGACCAAGTTCATTTATTGAAGCTGGTAACGCTTCGCGACCTCTAACCCTCCTGCATAGCATTTCCCAAACGACGAACATGATGGGCAGTTCATAGTAGTTCACAATAATCACCAAAGTTGCCTTGTCATTGCGGCGACTTTTTAAAAGGTTAGGAAAAATTATAAAAAAAGATGGTAAAAATTAAAAAAAAAAACCGCAGCGTACGGCTGCTCTTCGTCTGGTGAACAATAGGTGTAGGTTCATTTAATTATTTTTGCATATTGTTGGGCACCACTTAATTTAAGCCAAGTTAAGGTGATATTTAAAAAATTAAGAAAATTACGACAGGCTAAAGATGTTCAGTAATGATATATCTCAAATTAAAACAACAAAATTTAATAAAAAAACTATGTACATTTATTAATAATTAAATAATTCCAGTTTGAAAGTGAAGTAAAAAGTCATTTAAAAAAAACAATAAATTAATATATCAATAAATAATTATATTGATATAGCGAAACTTAAATTAAATATTACTAAATATAAATCATCAAACGTAATCG
The DNA here is from genome assembly GCF_002938485.1 of Sitophilus oryzae. Taxonomy (NCBI): domain Eukaryota; kingdom Metazoa; phylum Arthropoda; class Insecta; order Coleoptera; family Curculionidae; genus Sitophilus; species Sitophilus oryzae. The sequence goes on from NW_022146057.1 coordinate 324,820, forward strand.
TTTGTTTAAGTTTCATCAAAAAAGAGGTTTCAATATAAGGTAAGTTTCAGTAGAAAGTTAAGAAAAAGGCAAAAAGATTCTAAAGCAAAACGTAAATGAGTACTTAGCTTTTGCTCTGAAGCTGTAGTCAATAAAGTGTTGATTTGGTGTCGTACTGGGGCCCATATCCATTACGTAACTGCTTCAAACCATCAGAAAACTTGTAAATTTGCGGAAAAAGGGAAAACTCGTCAATTTCACACCAGCCTCCAACAGGGAACCTTCACGGAACCATTCATAAAAACCAAAAACTGCTCAAAACTTCGGCTCAAAAAAACTACTGCTAAATCTTCTTAAAAAAACTCGTCCAAAATGTTCTCAAAAAAAACTTCTCGTTTCCAAAACGAAAGTTGCTCCCAAAATCTACTCCAAAAAATTACTCCAAAAAACTCCCAAAATGTCAAATCTTAAGTTGGTAAGGGACACTCCTATAATAAATGATTTTTTCTCCAAGTATATGAAAGAAAGTAAAAGAAAAAAGTATAACTTACTCGCAGGGCTATTCTCCGCCACATACGATGTACCAAAAAACTTTTCAAAGAAGACGAGAACCACCCTGGGACTTCACCAGTGGTTGAAATGGAAGTGTCGAAAAATCCGAATAAAATGTTAAAATTCTGCCAGAGATTATCTTCTGACGACAAAAAGTAAATACACACCAAACTGTGCTCGAAATAAGGAAACTTCAGGAAAGTTATTAATAACATTTAAAGAAAAGTTTAAATAATAATATAAATGGCAACCCTGCGCCACCACATCGAACGGCATTCCCGGTACTACCAAAATTGCAGCGGTACCGACTAGGGATGGGCATTATTTGCTTAAATTCTGCTAGAGATGTAGCGCAAAAATAAGAAATTATTTTAGGCTGCTACATCATATTGAAAAAAACTTCAAAAGTAAATTATAATTGAAAAAATTGCAAATTGTTGTTGGTGGCAAGTTCATTTCGCTCTTAAAAATTAATCAAGGCATGTATTGACATGATCCAAAAAACAAAATTGCTAAAAAAATCATGAAAATAGGGCTAAAAATAACAAAAATCTAACAGTTTAAATTTGACCAAAATTTTCTCCGTTGCGTTTTTTTGCGTCTGAGTGTAGATGCAGTAGTATTTTGGTTTAATGGCCACAGCTATTCGGCCGGGTCATAGAATTATCGTTTTTTAATAAAAATTAAAAAAAAACATTATAAAATTATAAATCTAGAATAGCATACGGTTTTATATTAACATTCTACCTACATATTTTGTTCAAAATAAATTTAAAATTGTAATTTATTTTTATGATGAATTTTCAATCGAATTACACGTTTACCAATAAACCCAGTTTAGTGTATCGATGCTATGCAATCAAATTATTAAGAAAAATGTATGTAGTTATTCGCTTCAAAAGCCCCTTTTTTACATCGGCCTATCGGAATATAAGTAGTTTAATTTTTCCGAAAGGCTGCAAAGCTGCTCTGAAACAATTTTCCCCGAATTTTCTTTGTGGCATAGCGGGGCATAAACGATTTTTCCGCTCTAATGATCTTTATTAGATGAACTACCGGGGATGCGAGTCAGGAGCGGCACGCAGCGGCTGTAGAACCATAAGAGAGCGATTTCGTCTGGCAACATTGAAATTTATTAGAGCAATTTCAAAGATTATTGAGACGCAACGAATCTTTCGACGATATTTAAGTAGTAAAAAAATGTAGAAATATAATAAAAGTTTTCAAGTTCAAAATATTTATTATTATCACGATACTTTTTCATATATCATCCCTATCATTTTCCTGGTATCAATTGCCCTGTAGATCCGTTAGATTTTTTCATAACTTCTATAAAAATCAGCTTTTCAGTACTTATGGATTTAATTTTATCAGTTTTTAGGGTTCCGTACCTCAAAAGGAAAAAAACGGAATTCTTACAGGATCACAGGATCACAGGTGTGCGTCAGGGATGTTTCTTGTCTCCCCACTTTTTCAATATATATAGTGAGGCCATCTTTCAAGAAGCTTTGGAAGAGGGAGATGAGGGAATCAAAGTGAATGGTCAACAAATCAACAATATCAAATACGCTGACGATGCAGTAATAATGACAACATCTGCATAATGAAGATCCTACTTCAAAGAATAAATGTATCCTGCAAACAATATGGGCTCGATATGAATTTGAAGAAAACAAAATTCATGATTATTACAAAAGACCAAAATGTAAAAATACTTCAATATCAATAGACAACACGCCAATAGAAAAAGTCCAACACTACAAATATACTTGGGCACAATAATAAATGAAGCTGCCTAACAATTGCAAGAAATAAAGTCCAGGATTGAGATAGCCAGAAATTCTTTTTAAAACTAAAGAAATTTCTTTGCAGTAGATATATAAACTTAGATTTATGGATAAAAATGATCCGATGCTACGTGTTTTCGACCTTATTGTATAGTACCGAACAGGCCCGTTCCTGGAGTATCTGGCGCCTACGTGCAGCATTCTTTGGTGCGCCCTTTTTATATTTAAATCAATTATATATCTTAATCTCAAAAATTTAAAGAATTTATATTCTGCGACAAACGAGCAATATGTAATTGGAAATGTAAAAAAACTATTCTAATTAAAGTATAAAAACATTTATCAAATAAAGAAAACAAACAAAACCACAAAAATATTTAGTAACAAAAATAGTAAGTACCCTAAAGAAAAAAATCTGACCCATTTTATATGAAATACATTAAAATAATAAACTAAAAATCGGAAATAATATGCATGTACTGATTTCTTTCGAAAATCGACAACTATGAAACTATGATCCCGTCCCCGACACAAACGGTACATTGTGAGACAGGAAATTGTAAAGCGAAACAAGCCCTATAACATAGGATAAAACATTTTAATGAACAGTGCTTTCCATAAAATCAATAAAATGATAAATATTCGAAATAATATACATGCACTGATTTGTGTCGAAAATCGACAACTATGAAACTATGATCCCTTCCCCGACACAAACGGTATATTGTGAGACAGGAAATTGTAGAGAGAAACAAGCCCTATAACATGGGATACGACATTTTAATGAACAGTGCTTTCCATAAAATCAATAAAATGAAAAATATATGAAATAATATACATGTACTGATTTCTATCGAAAATCGACAACTATGAAACTATGATCCTTTCCCCGGCACAAACGGTACATTGTGAGACAGGAAATTGTAAAGCGAAACAAGCCCTATAAAATAGGATAGAACATTTTAATGAACAGTGCTTTCCATAAAATCAATAAAATGAAAAATATACGAAATAATATACATGCACTGATTTGTGTCAAAAATCGACAACTATGAAACTATGATCCCTTCCCCGACACAAACGGTATATTGTGAGACAGGAATTTGTAGAGAGAAACAAGCCCTATAACATGGGATACGACATTTTAATGAACAGTGCTTTCCATAAAATCAATAAAATGAAAAATATATGAAATAATATACATGTAATGATTTCTGTCGAAAATCGACAACTATGAAACTATGATCCCTTCCCCGACACAAACGGTACATTGTGAGACAGGAAATTGTAGAGAGAAACAAGTCCTATAACATAGGACACAACATTTTAATGAGCAGTGCTTTCCGCAAAATGAATAAAATGAAAAATAAATATATGAGATCAATGTGTTGCCGACAGATTGCCCTAGACTTGTTTATTCGGTGCGGCCAACGCAAAAAAGACGCTAAGCAAACTTTATCCTATGACATATGTTTAAGTATTTGTTTATTAACAAAAAAGCGTATCGATTTTTTGTTACAAAGTACTGATTGACACTTCGATTTTGCGCCCTCAAAATGTTGCGCCTACGTGCGTGCACGCACTGACTGCACGCTCGCCAGGAACGGCCCTGGTACCGAAGCCTGGACCCTTAAAACAATTTCTTGGGTCGATTTCTTGGACTTCTTGGATCGATAGAGTTACAAATATCGAGATGTTACGCCGTATAAGAAGAAATACATTTCCCTTAAGAGGAAAAATTAGAATATTTTGCACATGTTATAAGAGGTCCTAAATACCAATTAATCCAGAATATTATGGAAGGAAAAATCCAAGGAGGACGTAGTCGGAGCAGAAGACGAACATCCTGGCTGAAGAACCTACAAAATATGCAGGCTAATGAGAAAACAGAAATACAGAAATAAATTGAAAATAATATTTATATTATAATTAAAACAGCTTCAAAAAATCCTTTTGTTTCACTTCAAATATGCTCACTGTTTTTGTTCCTTTTAGTTTTTTTTTTGTTATATTTACAACCAGAACATCGGCGTAGTAGTGACGAGCTACTAATAAATAAAATAATAAATTATATTGTTCGGTGAGACATTTTTGAACTGCCACTGGACTTATATTTTGCGAACTAATTGCTTTAGTAATAATTGTCTTTGAATACCGAAACTCGATTTGCTTTTAATACGTTTTTAAGCATTTTCAAGCGTTGCGGAAAATCAGGGATAATCGAAGCGGTTTTCCAGCGCGGAAAGCTCTAGGCGAGATTGCCTCCTTTTGTTGAAAATTGCTATTAAACGTAAATAAATTGCAAATGAACAAAACGTTAGTTAATAGGTTAGTAAAAATATAAAACAATTTTTTTATTATTACTGTTATTACTTACTGTCTTATATAAAGAAAAGAAAAATCCTCATCATTTGGAACTACATATAATAATTTGAAAAAAAAATGTAAAATATGATTTTACTCAGCCATATTGAAATCAGAGCTGCAGCCATATTGAAATCAGAGTTGCTGCTCACAGTAGAAAACTTAAGTCTTTTTTTGATCTAATCCATTTTTAAGTTTTAATTGATATTTAACTGGATTTGTCTTATTTAAACCGGGTGCGTCTCAAAAGTGGCGCACCTCTATAACTTTATTTTTCAGATTAAAAACGAGATTTGGTGTGTTTAATATATGACATAAATTAGGATTGATTGACGTATTCAATTGCTTTTTGGCACTTCCTGTTTCACCGAAAATAACTATAATTTTTGATTTTTAAACGACACCCTTGATATTTTTTTACTTATTCGATATAAATGTCACTCTGAATAGAATGACATATCATATGTCAACTTTTGACATTTTCGCATATGGTTTATATATGTTTATATTATATATATATATATATATATATATATACATATATATATATATATATATATATATATATATATATATATATATATATATATATATAATATGTATTATATATATATATATATATATATATATATATATATATATATATATATATATATATATATATATAATATATATATATATATATGCATATAATATATATATATATATATATATATATATATATATATATAATATATATATATATATATATATATATATATATATATATATATATATATATATATATATATATATATATATATATATATATATATATATATATATATATATATATATATATATATATATATATATATATATATATATATATTAGTATTAAACGTGGATAACACTTGGCTGTCACGAACCCGCGACTAGGCAGCTTCGTAACGGATAAGTCGCATTCACCAGTAGGCTACTTTATAGTAACATCTCATAGTAACTCTTTTAGTGGCAAAAACTACCCAAGACACTACCCGGCTACTCAAAATCTTTCCCCATTCTGGTCGCAGTTACTTAGCAGCTACGAATATACGACGTAGCCGCCGATGGTCACCGCCCACTTTGTAGTGGTTTTGATAGTAGCAGTTACGTATCTGCCACTATAAATGCTAGTTGGGTTGTAGCCATTTCCGGTAAAAGAGGAAGTGACCTAAAAGAATTGAATATGTCAATCAATCCTAATTTATGTTATATACTAACATACCAAATCTCGTTCTTTTATCGCCCCTATAACTTTTTAAAAAATAAAAAAGTTATAGGGGTGAGCTACTTTTGAGGCGCACCCGGTATTTGTCTTTAATAATTTGCTATATTTTTTAACACTTGATTAATTTTTAAATAATAAAATATTTTGGCGTATAAGATCAATATGTAATAATAATATTTAAGTTTATTTATTTAGTAATGTTTATTAAAATGAAAAATAATATATAATATATAGATTAATTATTTTATATATAGATTAATTATTTTGAGACCATTTTCCAGATACATAAATACCGTTGCAATTTGCCATATATTTGATAGGGATATTCATATTAGAAAAAATAATACAGCTCAACCCGCACAGTTTATGATGCGGTAAAATCCATCGAAGATAGAAATGTTAGTGACTATGGAAATGGAAATGCCAGGTATGTCGTTAACATTTGAAAAATGTATCTCTTTGATTTAGAAAAAAAAATGTCACGACATATCAGTTTATATGCGGATAAATCTATTCATGCTATTGTTCAAACTACAGAGACATATTCTTACCTATGAATAAATAGTATCCTAAGAACATATTCTAATCTAAGCAGTGTTAATTTCTCTAGTGTTCATATATGGACGTGTAACCTCTAAAATTAATGCTGCTTTTTGAAAAAAATCAAATTTAAATTCTATCATCCTTTCATTAATTTTATTTATTCAAAAAATTATTTGTTATAGACTTTGTAGAAATTTCTACAAATTTATTTGACAAATTTCTCATCTGGTATTGAGGCTTAAGCCTATCTACTACTTGTTAAACAAAACTCTCAATTGCTATATGGCGAATATGAGTAACATGTCAATTTTTTACTCCACTAGGTACCTGGACCAAAAACGTTCTGCTTCCCAAGAGGAAATCATCTTAAAGCGGAACTCAAGAACCTGGAAGACTCCATCCATAACCTGGAATGGGAATCCTCCAACATTCTAAGACACTCGAGGAAATTTCTCTGGACTTTTTCTGGACCGAGAAACATTTTTCTTGATTTAAGTAAGAACAATCTTCAGATTGTCACAAGGTTTTTAACAGGACACTATTTCCGCAATGAACACCAGTAAATTGAAGATAAGAAACAACGGCGAATACAGATTCCATGGGGAAGAACATCTGAACACTTCATTACTGAGTGCACCGAGACGACAACCATTCGTGCCATAAACTTTAACAAATGAGTTTGGGTTATTTAAAACACCAATTTTAGTGTTTTATACAACTAAATATACGCTCCAACGACAGACAGGCCAGAAAACGAAGTAAAACAACTATATAAGGAAATAAAAGAACTAATGAAACTGGTGAAGAAGAGGGAGATCCTGGTGGTTATGGGTGACTTTAACGCCAAAGTCGGTCAAGGCCGCGTGACAGACGTGGTCGGGGAGTATGGCTTAGGAGAACGCAATGAAAGAGGTGACACGTTAGTTCAGTTTTGCCAAGAAGAAAACAGCGTCATCGCAAACACATGGTTTAAACTTCCCCCAAAGAAGGCTATACACTAGCAGTCACCGCAGCTTTACAGAAGAAGTTATGTCGTCAGGAACCAAATAGACTTTCTATTAATCAGCCAAAGATATAGAAATGGATTAAGTGGAGTAAAAACATATCCAGGGACCGATATTGGATCGGACCACAACCCGACCAATAGGAACACTAAAAAGTAAGACTAAAAGAAATTAAGACGGGCGCTTGAGAAAGTCGACATGAACAAATTAAAAAAGCTGAGATAAGAGCGGAAGCAAAAGGAGGAAATAAATAGGAAATTGCCAATCAGGACCCTGCCTCAACCACCGGATGATGTCGGAAAAACATGGGACCGTTTGAAGAACGCAATAGTCACCACTACAAATAACATAGTTGGACCACCTACATACAAAAGGAGGAGATGGATGACTGACGAGATTTTGTCGCTGATGGCTGAGCGCGGTCTGTGTAAGAATAGGGATCAAACCAAGTACAAAGAAATTGATAAACAAATCAGAAGGGAAATACGCAGAGCTAAGGAGCAGTGGATGGAAGATAAGTGCACTGAGATCGAGACAATGGAAGAAAAGCATGACCACTTCAATATACACAAGCTCGTAAAAGAAACAACAGGACGTACAAAACATTACAAGTCAAATAGTATAAAAGATGACAGTAACGAACTCATAACTGACATTAGCAGCCTACTGAACCACTGGAAAGAATACACCGAACAACTATTCCGCGAAAATGAACAGAGAATCTTTACGGATAATTGCGCTGGCGAAACCGCACCCAAAATACTAAAGTCAGAAATCATAAAGGCCATTAAACAGGGAAAACAGGGAAAAGCAGCAGGACCAGATGAGATTTATATAGAAATAATAAAACTGCTGGACGAGGAAAACATTGAAGTCTTGGTGCAAATGTTCAACAACATATATGAGTCGAGTCAAATACCACAGGACTGGCTACACTCGGTGTTCGTACCCTTACCAAAAAAACCCAATGCTGACCACTGTGACCAGTTTAGAATGATCAGCTTAATGAGCCAGGTCTTAAAGCTCTTCACAAAAATAATTCACGGAAGAATATACAACAGATGTGAAAAGGAGATCAGCACCACACAGTTTGGGTTTAGACAGGGATTTGGCACAAGGGAAGCATTATTCAGTCTGAGTGTTCTTCTTCAGAAGTGTCGAGACCAGCGAAAGAATGTATGCGTGTGCTTCATAGATTACCAGAAAGCCTTCGACTGTGTCAACCACTCGGAACTTATAAAACTTCTAGAGGAGAAAATGGTGGACAGGAACGACCTGGCATTCATAAAAAAGCTTTACTTAAACCAGATAGCATCGGTGAAGGTAGGAAATGAAACCACCTCTAGTTTTCCAATAGAGAAGGGTGTAAGACAGGGTTGTGTCTTGTCGCCTCTCCTCTTTAATTTGTATTCGGAGGCCATTTTTGACAGTGCCTTAAAGGACACAGACGACGGCATAAAGATCAACGGCTACGCGGTTAATAACCTTCGCTACGCTGATGATACAGTCATCATTGCTGATAACCAAGAAGCATTACAGCGACTTATCGATAGAGTATCCGCGGAAGGCGAGCGACTCGGTTTAAAAATCAACATCGATAAGACGAAGACTATGATGGTTGGCAGAACCCCGATCGACCGTCTAAACATCTCGGTGAACGGCCAACAGATTCAACAGGTCCCGAAGTTTAAGTACCTCGGCAGCTGGATTACCGAAGACCTAGATCCAGACACGGAGATTCGAAGCAGGATCGAACAAGCCCGAGCAATATTCACGAACATGAGAACTCTGTTGAGTAACCAAAGCCTGAGTCTACGCCTACGTTACCGTTTTGTAAAAGGCTACGTATACTCAGTACTACTATATGGCGTGGAGACCTGGACCCTCAAGGCAAAAACTATGAACCGACTAGAGGCCTTTGAGATGTGGATATTTCGAAGATTGCTCAGGATTCCTTGGACTGATCGCGTGAGAAATGACGAAGTTCTGCGACGTATGGGAACGGAAAGAATGTTGCTTCAAATAGTTAAAAAACGGAAAACAGCTTACTTGGGCCACATATTTAGAAACACCAAATATCAATTCCTGAAACTGATTATGGAGCGGAAGATTGAAGGAAAACGTGGCATCGGAAGAAAGAAGTATTCTTGGCTTAAGAATATCAGAGACTGGACTGGTCTCGATGCCCATTCACTCTTTAGAGTCGCCCAAGATCGAGACGAATTTGCCAGAATTGTCGCCAACATTCATTAAATGAATACGGCACACTAAGAAGAAGATACAACTAAAGGTGATACAAATCACCATTATAAATGCCGGGGTGTTTATGGCTACTTTTAGTCACCCAGAAAACCTTTATGTAACCCGTAGTGTCGACTGTAGCGACACCCTGCGAACGAAGTTTGATATTACAGCAATTTGACAGAAAATGTGCAGAAAACAAAACATAACCTCATAAAATTGAAATAATACTGTTTTGGTTCAATTTGATCTATATTTAAAGTGGTAGGAGTTTGCAAAAAAGTTCTAGGGTCCTTTGGTAGAACAGTTATGAATGAATTGACTACAGAAAAAAACTCTTTAAGTGCAGAATGTGTAATGTTAAAGCGCAAAGCTCATTCTCTTATGTTAGAGAATGCCTTAACCAGGCATCTTCCTGTTCCTGATCGTTTTGGCAACTTTCTGTTGGAAATATCTCAGGTTGATCCTGATCTCAGCTTATGGATGGTAAATTTGCATGTTGGCTTTCAATATTGGTAGATGTAGTTTGAATGAGGTTTGGATTATTCCTATTTTTTTTAAATTCTGAAGAACCTTTTGAACGTAGATGTATTTTTGTTTTTTGTCCAGTTTATTTTTTTATTATACATTATAATACCGAATTGCTTTGCTTGCTAATGTATTATTTGTTTTGATTATATTAAAAATTTGAGGTTATGGCATTAGGTTTGGTATTCGGTAGAATTTTTAGAATTTAGAATGAGTGGGAGGGGGGTTAATCACTGCGACCTCACAGATCCATTGTATCCCCCTTTCTTGAGTCATAACTCATCATACAGTCCCAGGGCTTTGTCAAAAGCCAGTATCTGGGACGGTTTTATAGAGGGTAGTTCTAGAGGGAAGTACCAAAATTCATGGCACAGATGGTTGTCGTCTCAAAAGCACTCAGTGATGAGGTATTTTGGTGTTTCCCCATCCGCTTCCCCCACAGAATCACCATTCGCCGTTTCTTCTTAGTTTCAATCTACTAGGGTGTTCATTGAGGAGACAGTGTCCTGTTAAAAACCCACGTGACAATCCGAAGATTGTTCTTACTTAAACCCAGGAAGATCTGTGATTTTTCTTGATCATAAGCCCTCAGAAACTTCTTCGAGTGTCTTAGACCGTTGCAAGATTTCCATTCCAGGTTGCGGATGGAATCTTCCAAGTTCTTGAGTTCCGCCTTGAGTTGGTTACCACTTGGAAAGCAGAACGGTTCTGGTCCAGTTAGTGGAGTGTTCCACTAACTGAACGTTGGTATTCGGTAACTACAGGTTATATAATGCATGCAAACATTTGAAATGTGCAAAAAAACGATTTGAGGGAACAATTATATAACTTGTAGTATTATTGGTTACATAATGGTTCTTAATAACACCTTTAATTATATAATGTATATCTTGCGTACCTTTATAACACCTAATAGCAGAAGTTATATAAAATAGATGTGAACACCTTTATAAAACCTTACTATGAAACCTTTAGTAACAAGAACCTCTAGTTTTATAAGGAAAGTGATAAACAACATTTCAAGGTTACTATTAGTGATAAGTAACCAACGCTACACTTATATAAATCAAAACACTGTAAGATACTAATGACACCAATGAGACATTTATTAAACCTTCATATAACTAACTTTGAGAATATATAAACTAAAAGGAACTTAAAATGTTACTTGTGTAGCTTGATATTTAAAATAACTATTAACAAAATGTTTAATAATAATAACAATTACACAAATTAAATTGTTTTTCTATAAAGTTTTTTTTTATTTTTCTCTAATCTACTTCATCAATTATAATACGTTAAGTACACTAAAACTTTAAAAAATATAGTATATCCACTAAAACTGTCCTATAATCCACTCAAATGCACTTAATACACGGAAAACCTTCGGAAAACAATGTGAAATTATTTGTAAACAAGCTGAAAACTGCTGACTACCAGACGATGACGCGCAATATGGCGGCTAATGTCAAGTTACAAGGCAACCTGTTTAATCACAGTTTAAAGAAGTATATATTCTTTAAACTGTGGTTTAATTTAATAACTTTGGGTACGACTGATATCGGAGATGGAAAACTAACTTCTGTAAAACCGTCTGAGATACTGGCTTTTGTCAAAGTCCTGAGACTACATGATCAGTTATAATTCAAGAAAGGGGGACACAATAGATCTATAAGTTCGCAGTGATTAACTTCCCCCCTCTCATATATAATACAATCTACAAACTTAATTGCGAAGTTTTACACAATTTATTAAAAGTAATTAATAAGGGAACCGTATGTACCTTTAATTAATTAAAAGAATTGAAACTACCTGTTTGCGGTACATGACTTCTATTTCGTTTTTCTGTCAGAATAATTTCCGTTTCGACGTTTACCTCGAAAAACAAGCGTTCAGTAGAAAACGAACAAAACCTGATAAAATTGAAATTGTTCAAATAAATATTTGTTTTGTTTGGTGCAGGCAAAACCCTTTTCGTCTCCGCAAAAAGAGACCTCTCTCTCGATCTTCTGCCCAATGCAACAATTGCAACGTTGCCAATATTTATTATTACATATCAATATGCAAAAAAACGAAATTTTGTTCGTCAAGTTAAAGTGTTATTTTTTTTACTTTTAGCCCTATTTTCATGAATTTTTTAGCAAACTGTATATAAATCTATCACCTTTAATTCATAAACTCACTTTTTTATAAACTTTAGTATTTGGCTTATTATACAAGGTTAATAAAAGGGTTGTTTTTTATCCTAATTTTAAAACATCCTGTGCAATAATTTCGCGAGTAACTTTCCTCAAAACGTTATTTTTCGATCGGAACCATGTCTTCTGAGCATTTTGTTTTTTGACTCATGTCAACACATGCTTTGGTTAATTTTTAAGAGCGAAATGAACTTGCCAACAGCAATTTGCAATTTTTTCAACTATCATTACTTTATGATGCTGTTTTTTAATATCACGTGGTGGATTTGGTGACTATTGTCTTAATGTCATATCGACACTGATTAGAACTCTATATTAAAATTTAAAATATGTTAAAATGTAACGATACAGGCTTGGTTTTAATAAAAATTAATAACACTAACAGAACTAAGGACATTAATAAATAAACTGTAATAACCAAGTGTACAAGCAAACAACAAACTTGTAAAAAATACTCTAATACTTTGTATTGCCTTCTCCGCCTTTGATGCAGTTCGCACTTTTCGTGGAGAGCAAAAAAGTGTCATTTACATCCAGCATTGCCATTTGATTTTTTTTCTACTATCAATAATATAAGAAAAAACATGTAACAAACTTCATAATTTAGAATATATGTCTTCTTAAAACTATAAAAATCATTGTTTGATATTACAAGACTGGTATAAAATCAGTGCGACTCCCTGCAAATAAAGGGCTATTTAAAAAAAGGGCAGATTTGGGAAAACTGATTTTTTATATCTGTATCAACATACATTAGGGGTTTTAATTTTAATAAATTAAAAGCGGAACTTCGTGGAACTCATTACTATAACTCATTATGAAAACAAAATTATACAAAATAAACCCAAAATAATAAATGACACTCTGCGCTTGCAAGACTAACGTTCTTCTCAGAAAGTGCGGACTGCATCAACTTTCGGTAGCGCTTGCTCCGTTATTGTGTATTTCGTCCCCATCTCGTAGCTCTTGGTGCTTTTCATATTTGAAGGAATAGTATTTATGTCGTTTCAAAATTCGAAACGCTGTAGTGTGATCTATTCCTATTTCATCCTCAAGTTTCCTTGTGCTGATCTTTCCATCGTTCTCTTCCACGCACAATAAAACTTCCAAGTCGGTATCATTTCTTGCATCTTCTCTTTGTTCCTGCCTTGCTTCACATCTGCAGTTATTTATTAGGGTACCTTTGGTCTCAAATCTCTGGATATTCCTTGCGATTGTAGATTTTCCAGGTATCGGTCTATTCAGATACAGAGCAGCAAACATGTCCGACACCTTTTGATAACTATTTCCTTGATAATACCATTTAATCATCAATACTTTTTTTTCGGTAGTGTAATTCATGGCTAATATTTTCGATGTAGATATGAGTTTTTAATAATAATAATAAAGCACTAAATAGATAAATTTCTGAAATGACAACTTCATTTGACAGTTATCTTTTACCTTGACTGGTACTCATAAGTAAATACAGGACCATAAGAAAGGAGAAATAGGGGAAATATGGGGAATACCGACCACTTAAGGGAAATAATTAATATATGTCAAACTAGCTGGAATTTAAAACTTATTTTGTGCTAAATTTAACAAAATACAATTATAGAGGACTAAGAAAAGGCGAAAACATAGATATTAAACAAAAGAAAATATTTATTTAAAAAACATTACAAAACGAAAATGATCGGCATTGCCCTACCTATTCGGGTAATGTCGACCATACTTAAACCAAACAAAATCTTTAAAAAATATCTCTTATTGACAAAATATCAATGAAACAAAGATGCATGGTAACTTTAAACATATAACATAAAAGTTGTGTATGCGATTTATGGCTGACAAAAATGACAAATATACACTTGAGTGATCTACACGCCTGCACATTCGGCATGTGATGATTTTCCACAAGGGCAGGTCACCCACCACTCATTGTCCTTGCCGAATTCCTCGCATACGATGCAAGGGTCCGTGGCCTCTTCCAAATGCCTCTTCTTGCTATTTGACTTGTCCTTAATTTTCTCTGGTTCATCATCTCTCAGTAATTTTCGTTTGGTTCCTTTTGATTTCGCCAGTTCCATTTTTTTTTACTTTTGCGTCTTCTTTTTTCTCTAATTCTTCTTTATTTGGTGTCACGGTAAATAATTGAGAATGTGTTTTTCTGCCCTTTTCCTGGCTGGACCTTAAAAACCGGGGTGTAGGCTGAATGTCTTCAAATGACAGAGTCACTCTCACGCTTTTTTCTAAGTCATTATCACTATCCTGATCTGGTTAGGAAATTACACTAGCATCTGATTCGCTAGCGGTATCAAAATCGTTCGACATTTTATTGACAGTTTTTTGTCCTGAAATTCCTGATGGACCAGCTTCTACCAAGTCTTTGCTTGATATGTTTCCTTTGACAGTATCTTTTATCATTTTTATCATTTTATTTGCTGTTTTATCCTTATTTCCTACGTCTTTTTTTACACTATCCCCTTTGTTTTTGTTGTCATCCTGTCTTTGCGGTTCCTCTCCCTCTGTCATGGTTTCTTCAATAATAAGAAATTCTTCCTCATTTATTACAACTTTGTTAAATGGAAAAATCCCTGTTGCTTCAAATCCTTTTACACCTTTTTCAATAGTCGCTGTCTTGTTGTAGGCCTTTTTGAACAGCTCGGCAATATCCGACTGGTCAAT
This sequence comes from Sitophilus oryzae, assembly GCF_002938485.1. NCBI lineage: Eukaryota > Metazoa > Arthropoda > Insecta > Coleoptera > Curculionidae > Sitophilus > Sitophilus oryzae. The sequence goes on from NW_022146057.1 coordinate 339,935, forward strand.
TCTTTGATAGTTTTTTGATTTAAGAAAGGAATGACACTCGCGATTGTACGCGGTTTTTAATGGTCCAAAAAAGCAAACATCGAGTGGTTGTAGGTGATGGGATGTGTGAGGTGGCAAGGTCACTATAGTTATGCCATTCTTCTTGCAGAAATCGTACACTTTTAGTGTACAGTGACTGCTATGGTTATCTATTATTAATAACACTTTGTCCGTGATTGAACATTTAGTATGCCTGGCAAAATGCTCAATCCATTCAAAAAAAGGTCTTCGTTGATCCAGCCATTTTTTGAAACTTTATAAAGAGCATTTGTTGGGCCATTTTTTGTGAGCTCATATTTCATTCTAGCCCTTCCAAAAATAAACATGGGGGGCACATATTCTCCCGCAGCACATACTGAACAAAGGACGGTTACCAAATTTCCCCGTTCTCCACTTGTAATGGCACCAACTTGTCGTTGTCCTTTAACCGCCTAAATTTTTCCAGGAATGTGCACAGGAGTTATGCCGGTTTCGTCGGCATTGTAAATACGATTAGCAGGAAAATTATAGTCTTCGAAGACTTTAGACAAATTAGAGAAAAATAAGTCTACTTCTTTCTTGTTGAACCCTTTTACCCTGTTCAATAACGTGCTCTCTGGCTTTCTCAGAGATATGTTAGGGTGCCTTTTCAAAAACCCACATTACCAGTCATTACCACATATTGTTTTATCCTTGTTAAAATTATTCGGGATATTGAAAAGCGATCTTTTTAACTTGAAGTCTCGACAGTCCATAAAACAACTTCGACATTTTAATTATGTAATTGCACAACTCGCCCTCCTGGGCAGGGTTAAGAACTGCATGCCTTCCCAATTTCTTATTATTTTGATTGACTTTGCCTTTAAGACGGTCCTGAAGAGTACCATAAGGTACGTGATACGTTCTAGATGCTTTTCTTATTCCCATAGATTTAGTTTTTACGGCGTTTATTGCCCTAGTCATATCTTCTAGAGACCATGAACCCCGGTCTGTTTTTCTGTTGTACTTGAAAGGCATTTTTACAGCATCTAAAAAAAAGATAAATAATTATTATGAATTTCGGGTAATACCAACCGAGCTCGGGTAAGACGGTCGGTTTTACCCGAAAGAGCATGCGTTTAAAAATAAATCACCACCGGCATTATCAGAAAAATGAGGTTATGTCTCCATGCGGTTTCTGCATAACAAATGCTCAAGCTAATAAATGTCATACAGATATAGGGGAAATATCACATATTTTCGGAGTACTTACCTATTTTTAAACTCAAAACAGATATAACAATTCACGCGAAAATACTTTTTAACGCACAAAATTTTACATAGCTCAATTACGGCGTCACCGGCACTTGTCCTCAACAGTCTGGCTGTACATCCATCCGCGGCGTTGCATTACACTGCAATTGGCGCGCAATTTGAATTTAAATTGTCTGGTCGGTTTTACCCAGCTGGTTGGTATTCCCCATATTACCCCTATTTTAAAAAAAAATCGGCGATAACTCGTAAACGGTCTAATCAAAAATATCTAAAGTTATTCTTTTGAATGTGGGTTTTAGTGCTCTTCAATAAACCTAAATAGAATTATTCTGTAAAATAATTAGGGAAGCCAATAATTGACCCCATCGGCAAAAATTATAACATTTAAAATTAGATCCATAGATTTTATAAGAACGACAGTAAGTGGATGAACTGGACGAACAAAAATATTTCAAATTTCGATTTTTGTCAAGCTAAACATAGCATTTTGCCGTGTGTGTGTCGCGTCGGTTCATACTGTTAATGAGGCTGCAAATATATTGAGTTATGTTTTCACATTCTTCTTCAAGGACCAAGCGAATATGCATAATTATAGTCATCTTCAACAAGATCAATGATACTAAGAACCATATTCAATAGTACCAAAAATAATCACCAAAGCCACCTCGTCATTATGGAGAAACAAGTAACGATAATTGAAAACATTCCAAAGTGTTTCGAATTTATTAAAAATTGATATAGAGTGACAAAAGTAGACATTTTAATAAAACAAAATAACCTAATTTACTAAAATATACCTCTCTTTTGTATAATTTCGAAGACTAGGCAACACCGTCCTTGAATAGCTTCCCAACTTCTGAAATATATATAACATTTCTCACTCTCTCTCTCTCTCTCTCTCTCTTGGTGTATTTATCTAGGTGGCCAGGAAATTTTAATTAATATTGTTAATTGGAAACGTCTAGATGGACAAAATAATAACCGACTATTCGCCGGGGAATTCTCAAATATATGCGTGCACGAGCGCGGCAAAAGGAGATGAAAGAAGACAAAATAGCGATGTGGAGATACGGGTGCGAGTGAGATCGAGCAAATGATGAGGAGGACAGCATAAAATAGTTTAAATGCAGAAACTATATCGTTTTGTTTCTGCGAGAGAGAATTTATCGAATAAGCGTTTGCATAAGCCAATCCGAGTGTTTTGTATCCGCTTGGTATACATATAGAAAACAGGAGTTTATTTATATACAAATAAACTAAAATTTTTATGGTCGAGATGAATCTCACGGCACTGTACCAGTGGGGGATGGTGTCGTGAGAACCCTTAGTATGAGTACAAAAAATTTTGAAGACAAACATTACAGTGAGTGAGATACAATCACCGCGCATCGGTACGAAAAACGGGCACCTTAAAATTTTGATGAATTTTAAATAAATAAAATAAATTCCTTTATTGTCAAAAAATATTACAATTTGTAGACAAAGGTAAAGTAAACAAACAAACAAAAGAGAATACAAAACATTATAAAAATAATATTGTCAGTCTTATTGTTTAAAATAAACATTTATAAATGTTTACAATGTCAAAGAATAAAAAAATTAAAATAAGATTCAAAAACATTTAGTAAGTTTATAGTATATCTCAATGAACTCTAAATAAATTAATTTCGATGTCTTTGGTAAATATAGTAATAGCAAACATTAGACCAGTGTTTACAAGATCAAATTCGATTATCAAAATATAAGACATTTACGGCGTAGAAAGCCTAGTAAATAAGATTTCAATGCTTTGCGAAATGAAGAAAATTATGTTATGGATTTGATTTCAAATGGCAGGTGATTGTGCATTTTTTTTCTAGTTGTATAATATTGAACTTTTAACTAACTCTGAGCGCGTGGGGTAGATAGATAAAAATCTTGCTCCGCGTTCCTGAGTGGATGGCCTATATTGAGAAGCTGATACATGCTTACGTATTAGGCAAAGGGATTCAAATATAAATAAGGAAGGAAGAGTTAATATTTTTAATTTTTTAAAAAAGTCCTGGCAATGAGTTCTGCTGTTAAGTCCCAGTGAATATCGAACAGCTCTCTCTTCTGGCGCTTGAAAATGCGGTCAAATTGAGTCGCACAACACATACCCCAGAATGGAAGGGCATATCTGAGGTGCGACTCATAATAAACAGTTAAAGTTTAATATATTTTGTTGTATAGTGGACCGATTTTAATAATTTTTTAAGAAATTTGCAACTAAATTATTTGACTTTTTGGTGTCTCTTTCCAAATTAAAAATGAAAGTTTCCATCTGTGAATTATACGAGGGAAAACGAAATGTTGAAATTTTGGTTAAAGTTTGAGACACCCTGTGGAATATGTTAACAAAGCAAGGACTTTAAAAATAATTTTGTCATCTAGATACGTCCTTTCTCTATAGTTTGTTGATTCATCTCGATAGCTTTATTTTTATTGGAGATTATTCGCTTTTGAATAAGAGAGTAACGATTTACATCAATTTTGGAATTGATTTTGGGTCTTCATCAACACACTTAAAATATTGTTTAAAGTTTTTGTAATGTCAGTGTCACTGTAAAGTCATTATTTTTGTTGATTGACGTTTACTGTAGTAGAGATTGTTTTAAGTTCTGAAGTATCGGCTGTTGCTCCTTTAATTGATCGTGGTAGAGATCAACTTTTGGACTTAAAAACATCTACTAGAGAAACTGCCCAAACAGAAAATAATAATATGATTTTTCAAAGACAGTGATATTACATAAATCAGAAACACCCTTTTATAGGTCTGTTGACTATGATCAAAAGCAAAGGCATGGTTTTTATTTTAAAAATACGAAAAAATATTAGTGTCTTTTTCAAAAGCGAATATCTCCCAAAAAAATAAAGTTATCGAGATGAATAAAAAAACAAACTTTCGAGAAAAGATACGCCTAGATAATAAAATGATTTTTAAATTCCTTACTTTATTAATGTACTCCACAGGATGTTTCAAACTTTCACCAAAATATCAATATTTTGTTTTCCTTCATATAATTGACAGATGGCAACTTTCGTTTCTAATTTAAAAAGAGTTACTAAAAAGTCAAATAATTTACTACGAATTTCTTAAAAAATCATCGAAATCGGTCCTCCAGAATACAATATATTATGGAAGCTTTAAATAAATAAAAAATTTAAGGTGCCCGTTTTTCGTGCCGGTGAGTGTAGCTACAAAACCTTAATACATAATAGGTACTATTTTTATATAAAAAAAATATAAAATCTGTTTATCCCTTTTCATAATAGAGAGAAAGAGGGATAGAGGTACGAAGTTGAACTAATAATTGTTCCGGATACTCTGCATAATAAACAAAGTTTAAGATGTATTATAACTTCTCAGTGATACCTTACTTAAACACAAACTTGCATAACTAACATAAATTAGCTCCCCTAGTCGTGGATCTGCTGGATAGATAATCCAGCAAAATTGAAACTATACAATAAGTCCACTAAAATATTTAGTTAAACCATAGAAAGGATAGAAAAACAATATAACATACGAACATCAATTCAAAACACAAAATACATTTAGATCGATTTTATCGCACACTAAACCAATAAATACTGAACAACAAACAAAAAATGTAATATACCAAATACCATGTGAATGCGATAAATTTTATATTGGTGAAACATCTAGACCATTAAATGTTCGAATAAAAGAATATAAAGGTTATTTAAGAAAGTGCGACTTTCACAAATCTAAGATTTGTCAGCATTCATGGGACACAGGGCACAGAATAGTTTTAATAACGCCAAACTTATAATGAAACAAGCGATAGCCTCTAAAAGAAAAATAAAAGAGGTTTTTTTAATACAATCTAATAAAAATAAATGTATTGCTCATGAAACTGTAGATGTTAGTAATGTATGGCAATCGCTTCTTTGATTTTAAAGAACATCGTCGGTGAAACGTGATAAACTGCTAAGTCCATTATTCCTAATTTTACAGGAGAGCAAAAAAACGGTACAAGAAAATATGTACACATGTGGGAAGTATTTTGATGCGTTAATATGATAAAGAGATAAGAATTTTATTTGCTGGGGAACAATAAAACTCAATATTTGGTGTTACGTCATTTTTTTCCGACATAATAAGGAGATAGCAGATATTCGTCTTGAATAAATAAGAAATAAAAATATACTTCTGGAGATAGCAACCTTTATTGTTTGAAATTTTGAAGGTAGAAATGAATATTACCCAACCAGATTTATAAATAATCAATTAAATTTAAAAAATATGATATTCATAACCATATATTTATAATATCGTCGGTCTAGAAGCAAAACATACAAGTCCAAAAACGAATAAAGTTTTTAATGAAAACTTTAAAACTTGCAGTTTTAAAGAACTGAAGTAGCAGAATTTTGGATTTAATGAATATGAAAATAATTTAAAAATTAAACTTATAATTCTTAGAAGATATGGTAGAATCCTTCCATGTTTATCCTCATTTTTATACAACGGTAGAGTAGACCGAGCTTGGAAGACAGTGCGTGATTTTATTAAATTTTTATTACTTTTCTCCTTATTTTTTTAATTTTTATAAAATGTATCATGTATCATTTACGTGAAAATACGTTGAAAAAAAAAAACTGATTAGGTATTATGGAAATTCTTGTACAAGTAAGTAATGTTATTTATAGCAATCCGATGAATGCTCGTATATAAGAATTTCGTTTTTCCCCTTACCCTTTACGGATACCCCGTATTTACAGAACGGATCGACGCAGGGTCGGACTGGCCATATCATTTACGTAAAAATACGTTGAAAAAAAAAACTGATTAGGTATTATGGAAATTCTTGTACAAGTAAGTAATGTTATTTATAGCACGCCGATGAATCTGCTCAATATACAAGCTTTGCATTGCATTATTGAATTTGCATTGCATTGGTTTACCTTGCATTAGGGTAGTTCCCCGATTTCTATACAGAGTCTTAAATAACTGCAAATATATGCAGGGCTGGTAAATCTCGATAAAAGAAACATAATATTTTCTCTTTACCGTTTTTTTTTTTTTTTTTTTTTTTCAAATAAATCCAAAACAACCGAGTTATTTCACTTTTAAAATTTCCAATTTTTTGCTATAATTTTGAGAATCATTGGATTTTCTTTCTTGTAAATTTAATCTACTACCTATGTTACCATATTACAAACAAAGTATGTTTTTAAAATAAAAATTTATAAAAAATCCCATTTTTTTTTTAAATTCCAAATTTAAAAAAAAAATCGCGCATAAACCTCATAATCGTGTTTCTTGGTTCGAAATATACTACCCTAAAAATATTTGCACTTATTTAAGACTCACCCTGCATATAATAGTGAAAAATTGACCAAAACGTAAGGCGAAAAAATACGCCAAAAAAACACACTAGCCCCTCCTTACATGGCCACCCAGGCCCCTTTGGCCTAGTGCGACCCTGGATCGACGTACTGTACTAAAAAACATACGACTAAGAATCTGTGTGTTTGCTTTAGCGTGATCGTAACGAAAATTACGGAGATAGCAGCATTTCGGTGGCTATTTCAGATCACTAGGAGTTAGCAGTTATTATTGAGTTAAAATAAAAAAATTTCTTTAATGGGAAAAAATATCTTAGCTTTCCCTACTTATAGAGTATTTTTTTCTCTTTCTAATGGTATAAAAAAACTTATTAACGTAAATTGTAAATGGAGTTAGCAGGTTATCACGTTTCACTGACGACATAACATAACTAAACATAACATATCCGTAAAAATTAAAAACAAATTAAAAATTATCATAAAAAAAGTTTGAAGCTTTTTGGTTTTACCTTATTAAGTAATTGTTATCAGGTAGTAATTGTTAATGTTGAAGTTTAACTTGATATAATGTCATTTTAACAAAGCGTCAACGGTTTTTGTAGACGTATCTGTTTTAAAAAAACTATAGTGTTCTCGAATAGTTGCATTTAAATATTTTAAATAGTTTCTTTCTTTATTCTTTGTATTTTTTTGCTTCCGACGACGGAAAGAGGTAAACTTTCCGAAACGTTACACATTTTTTTGTTCGTTATGTTGTAGAGGCACAGTATAAGGCAAATTTGTTTATCAGTAAACTTAACAGCCGACAAGTAGTTTCCGTTGGATTAACGCCAGCAGTGTTTACAAAAAATAACTATTTTATTTTATAGATTTTCTTGCAGTGGCGAAATGCCCATATAGATTCTTTTAGAGATATGAATCCGCCATATAGGTATAGACACTTTTCATATGAACTATAGTTCCGGCAGAACTGGAACCTATAAATAAATAAATGCCTTTATTGTCAAAAAATTTTACAATTTATAGACAAAGGTAAAGTAAACGAACAAACAAGAGAATACAAAACATTATACAAATAACATTGTCAGTCTTATTGTTTAAAATAAACATTTATAAATGTTTACAATGTCAAAGAATAAAAAAAATAAAAATAAGATTCAAAAATATTTAGTTAGTTTATAGTAAATATCAATGACCTCTAGATAATTTATTTCGATGTCATCGGTAAATATGTACAGGGTGTCCCATTTTGGTTGAAATCATACGGTATCTCCGTTATTAGTGAAGATAGAAGGGTGCGGTTTGCACAAACCTGTCTCACTTTTTTGTCAAACGGAAGATGCCGTAAACAAAATTTTCATAGCCCTCTTCGTTTCCGAGCTACAGGGTCTTTTTGAAAATTTTGCAATTTGGGTCACCTCCTGTATCTCTATTATTGTTAAAGCTATCGAGAAGGTGAAAACTGTTTATTGTAGAACTTTTTACGTAGAATACAGTGGCGTAGTCTGTTTTTCTACAAAAAAAATATTTTTGAAAATATGAACTAAAGTTATGTTTTTTTAAATGGATCACCCTGTATATTTATAAATCATATGATCTGTCTTGCCATAAGCTTCTCAAAAATATATATCACTCTATATTTATTTTCACTTTTTACTGCAATATTTAAAAGTTTTTATTAAAAGATCATATTTATTAGTAGGCCATGATTGATAATAAAAGAATCTAAAGAATTATTAAAAGTATACTCCTATCTGTCTCTTGTTTTATTTTGGGAGCCGCTAATAAATTCTTTATATATTAGGGAAACTTAAGTCTCTACCGCTATTTGTAAATCTTGGAGTACGTGTATACGTAAGACTAATCTATCGTATCGGAAATTTTAGATATTCCTTTAGCTAATTTACGTCAAATATACTTTCAGCAAGATGGGGAACATTCCCCCACATAACTATGGAAATATTAGAATACTGTTAAATTATTATTTTTCAAATCAATGAATTGGAACCAATGAACACATATTGATAGCCTCCTCGATTCCCGGATTTCGTCGTTCTCGATTTCTGATTTTGAGGATTTTCGAAATACGAAATATATCGTGGGCACTACAACAATTTCGAACACCTGAAAAATGCTTTAATAATTCAAGATTTAGATATTTGCAAACCCATCCCGTTATAAAAAAAGAAAAATATATTCACAGTTTCAGTGGTAACAGTTATTTCGAAAGTAAAATATATCAATCCCAGATAAATTTTAATATGTGTATGACTATTTTAGTAAATACCATTTTGATTTTTTGTTATTTATCACGGCCTACTAATAAGAAAATGATATATTTTAAATATTGCAGTAAATAGTAAAAATAAATATAGAGTGATATATATTTTTGAGAAGCTCATAGCAAAACAGATCATATGATTTATAAATATATAGGGTGTTCCGTTTGAAAAAACATAACTTTAGTTCATATTTTCAAAAATATTTTTTTGGTAGAAAAACAGACTACGCCACTGTATTCTACGTAAAAAGTTCTACAATAAGCAGTTTTCGCCTTCTTGATACCTTTAACAATAACAGAGATACAGGGGGTGTCCCAAATTGCAAAATTTTCGAAAAGACCCTGTAGCTCAGAAATGAAGAGGGCTATGAAAATTTTGTTTGCAGCATCTTCCGTTTGACGAAAAAGTGGCACAGGTTTGTGCAAACCACACCCTACTATCTTCACTAATAACGGAGATACCCTATGATTTCAACCAAAATGGGACACACTGTACATAGAAATAAATCAATTTCGTAACAAATGGGGGTGGGGGAGAAACGGTCAAGTTTGCCCCCCGTTTAAAAAGACCCTGTAGCTCGGAAACGAAGAGGGCTATGAAAATTTTGTTTACGGCATCTTCCGTTTGACAAAAAAGTGAGACAGGTTTGTGCAAACCGCACCCTTCTATCTTCACTAATAACGGAGATACCCTATGATTTCAACCAAAATGGGACACACTGTACATACATATAGTAATAGCAAACATTAGACCAGTGTTTACAAGATCAAATTCGATTATCAAAATATAAGTCATTTACGGCGTAGAAAGCCTAGTCTATATAGTAAATAAGATTTCAATGCTTTGCGAAATGAAGAAAATGATGTTATGGATTTGATTTCTAATGGCAGGTAATTGTGCATTTTTTCGAGTTGTATATATTGAACTCTGAGCGTTGGGTAGGTAGATAAAAATCTTGCTCTGCGTTCCTGAGTGGATAAGTGTGAGATGGCCTTTCTTGAGAAGCCGATATTCAAATATAAATAAGGAAGGAAGAGTTAATATTTTTAATTTTTTAAAAAGTCCTGGCAATGAGTTCTGCTATTTAGTCCCAGTGAATATCGAACAGCTCTCTTCTGTAGCTTGAAAATGCGGTCAAATTGATTCGCACAACACGTACTCCAGAATGGAAGGGCATATCTGAGGTGCGACTCAAAAAGTGCATAATGAACAGTTCCAGCCATTGACAAGTTAAGCTCCTTAGAAACAGACCTTAATGCAAAACTGGCAGAGCTTAATTTTTTCGACAAAGCGTCGATATGCATGTCCCATTTCAGAGAATTGTCTACAACAAGCCCTAAGATTTTACGACGTCAATAGTGGTGTTGTTAAGTAGAAAAGGCTGCAGCGAGTTTTTATACGACAAAGCTTTAGTTTTAGAAATGTTGAGACTCAGGAGATTCGAATCGCACCAAGATTTAATGGCGATTAAGTCATTTGATATAATCCTATGAAATGCCGTGACGTCCTTGTTGCTCCAAGTGACGCTAGTCCTAAAGCTTAGTCCGCAAATAAACATATTTGACCACTGATGTTTATGTTAGCAATGTCGTTAATAAAAAGAAGAAACACAATAGGGCCTAGTACTGAGCCTTGAGGCTGCCTTGCTTACTCCACATTCTATTGGCTTGCTAGAAGACAACGTGATATCTACCCTCACAAGTTGACTTCTGTTGACGACTTAAACCATTCGAGAGATGTTCCCCTGAACCCATTGTGTTTCTCTTAGTGTTCCCCTGAACCCATAGTGTATTAATTAGGATCTTATGATTTACACAGTCGAACTCCTTAGAAAAATCACAGAGAATTGTTGCTGCAGAATGATGGTTATTTAAGCTGGAGTAAACTTTATTAAAAAGGGAAAACATAGCGTCATTTGTGGACTTGTTGCTTAGAAATCCAAATTGATGTTCAGTAAATATTTTGTACTTAAACAGAAAAGATACCAGTCTTCTTTTAACCAACCTTTCTATGATCTTAGATAACCACCTGAATGCAGGGCCAATGAAGCTTGATAACTCCGGACCCGATTCTTTTAAAATACTGGATCTACCCATGCATCTCTAGTTGGAATATTATCTTAAAAATTAATTTTCAAGTAACTTGAGTTAGGTATATCAGAAGTCTGTTAATATATATACGGTGATAAGTTACAAGGACTTACAACATTATTTATTACATCGTAATTAGAACATTATAGGTGTTAGTAAACACATTCGGAAAAGCCTAAGTTAAAATTTATAACTACACCGGGTGAAAATCGTTACATGAGCCGCATCTCCCTAATATTTCGGCGATGATATACGCGGAAGACGCGTGAGACGGGAGATATATGGCCGTCATCTAAGGGGCAATAAAAGGGCATAAATAAGGGACGAAGGGGTAGGTATAAGGGCTAAGAATCATGCCGAAAGGGTTGAGGTGATTAATAACCAAAAATAAACGTGAGAAGGGTGGACAATAAATTACATTAAAGAAGATCAAACATTGACGTGGCTGATGTAGAACCGTTGTTTTTGTGCGGCGTGTGTATATGGCAACGGGGGGATATTTATGGGATTATGGCGGGGGAAGAGGGGTGAAAAATAATTGGAAAAATAATGGCTCGCCCATTTCTAATGATCAGCTTAAAATATTTAGTCCGTTAGGGAGCATCAAACCTTAAAAAAATGAATACATATTTTTTAAGATATTTTACCCAATTTTTTGAGTTTTTAGACATAAAATCGAAACAAAACCTCTCCTGAGAAACATTGCGAAATAGTTTTATCACATTTTTGATACATATGATTCGGAACATAAATCGCTTTTTGTTTCGAAACATTTTACCAAAATATATGTATATATTACTTAAAACAATAAAGAACTTATAGTGTCACAAATTTTTCGAAACTTTTAAGAAACAGATGTGGCTCACATTTACAGATTTCGTACCCGTTTTGTATCTGAAAAGTTTCCATAAGTTACTTGATATTCTGGAATATATATGAGAACATAACCTTACTTTATTGTTTGGATTTTGTTCTGCGGTTTGGCATTTAAGCATTCTTCAAGTTTTTATAGTACTACTAGCGTGTACCCGCGACTTCGTTCGCGTCGAATTAATCATTTGTAATAGTGATGATAAAGCAAAGTAAGAGTTTTCCGAAAAACTCACCGGTTTTTAAATAATAAAATATGTTTTCTTTTATTTATATTAAACCACACGCATATTTTCTGGTTAGATCTCGAATTCATACCTCCAGAAGTGTGCTCAGCAGTAAAATGGAAAATTGCAACCAAAGTATTGTATGCTGTCAGGGAAGTCGTGATGGCCATTTGGCAGATATTGTGTCCCACGTATAATTGTACACTATCCAGCTACGCACTGTCATAAATAACTCTTAGGTATGTTATGAAAGTTTTATTTTATTCGTTATCATCCAAAACCTCTTATTGGAATCTGTACTAATATATAAAATCCTTAAGTGACTGACATACTGATTAATCACGATCCTGCTCAAATCACTCAACGTAAGAAGCTCAATTTTGGCATACAGGTCGATTCTAGGGTGTAGAGGTTCGATAAGAAGGGATTTTTCGAAATTCCAGTTCCAAGAGGGTGAAACCACCCCTCAAATATTTCAATATTTTTTATTTAAAAAACGGTCAAGTTCCCGAAAAAACGCTTAAACACGTGTATTTTATTTTGTTTTTTTACATATTTTGAGATTTTTAAAAATGTATACAGGGTGTTTCGAAAAATCTGGTCATTGATTAATCACGATCCTGCTTAAAGCGCTTGACGTAAAAGCTGATTTTTGAAAACAGATTGACTTTAGGGTGTAGGTTCGATAAGAAGGGATTTTCGAAACTCGAATTCTAAGGGGTGAAACTATCCCTCAAATATTAAAATATTTTTTATTTAAAAACCGGTGAGTTTTTTCGAAAAAACTCTTAAACACGGATATTTTATTTTGTTGTTTACATATTTTAAGATTTTTTATAAATTTATACAGGGTGTTTCATAAAATATGACCATTGAGTAATCACGATTCTGCTTAAACTGCTTGACGTTTTAAAGCTGATTTTTTTGCAAACGGATTGACTGTGGGGTGTAGAGGTTCGATAAGATGAGGGGGGTTTCTCGAATCTCAAATTCCAAGAGGGTGAAAACGCCCCTCAAATATTACAATATTTGTTATTTAAAAAACGGTTAGTCTTTCGGGAAAACGCTTGGACAAGCATAATTTATTTGGTTTTTATACATATTTTGAAATTTTTTAAAAAATCATACAGGGTGTTCGAAAAAGTTGGGTAATTTCTTAACCACGATTCTGCTTAAACTGCTTTACGTAAAAAGCTTATTTTTGGCAAACGGATTTTTCGAAAGTCAAATTCCAACGAGATGAAACTACCCCTCAAATATTACCAAGTTATATAATAATATCGCCATATTTTTTTTTCTCATGCTGACATAAATGTGAGAAAATTTTATCCAGTTTGTATGTTAATGGAAATTCTTGCTTTGCTTTATCATCACCATTACAAATGATTAATTCGACGCGAACGAAGTCGCTAGTACTCTTTATAAATAACAAATCACCATACATTTTTTGTCTAAGGAAATCTTATAAAAGCAACATATACCTACAACAGATTTTAGCCTGGCGCAGTATATTATAACACATAATGATTAAAGTCTTTTCAAGATGTTGCGTGAATACGGAGATTAAAGTATGTTTTTTTTTCGGCGGCAATATAGGACAGGCCCTTTGTACCGGCGTCCAGTACCGGACTATTTATTATCCCCCCGGGCACGTCATCGCCCGATACGATTAGATCTCCGAAGCCGAAGGACCGTCAAAGCGAACCTATTAGCACTTTCATACGAACGGGGCCATCTTTCATCTTTTCTTTTAGATGGGGCCGGAGCGCCGGCTTCTATACGTGTGGATCTTTTCCACACGGACCGGAAATTATAATGGTCACATCCACGTCGCATCGCTCTCTTTTAATATATTCATGAGTTATGGACGTCAGGATGGACGCAGAAGCGAAAATATGGAGAATTAGAGCATTAGGGTACGTCCAGAGTGCACCGGCTTCCCGCTTTATCGCCGCACACTAAAGCTCCGCGCGCACTGAATAGGTATCGGCGAGAGCGAGCGACACGTAATTTTCAGTTTACGTTGAAATAAATGTAAGCCCGCGCACCGCATTAGATCGGTGCGCTCGGTGCGCTTCGAGCTATCGGCGGTACTCGCGCCATCAGGCGAAATCAGAGAATGCATGGGAGGGGGGCGAATAGTCTACGCCTAGCGACTGTTTTTAGTGGAGCGGTTTACATTAAACATGTCCGATGAATTATTAATCGAAAGTGTACGAGACCATATCATACTTAATATGCGGTTTTTTTATAAAAATTTCTTACAAGCACGTAACCTATATTGTTTTTACTACACTTATTCAATACCTGAATTAGAAAACCTTCCGATTAAACCCATTTTATTTCTCATCTCGTTTTGATTATTATCACATTATTTTGAAAATCGAATTTAAATATCGTCAAAAAACTTATCACATTATTTAATTTTGGTTTGTTTGACGTTTGTAATAACAGCTGATAAATAGTCATCCGATGTTACTATGTTGATCGCTCCGTAAAAGGTACAAATAGAGAAAATAATATTTATGTTTTGAATAAAATATTTGTACATATATCTACCGTATGATAGAAAAAACGGCGTCCAGTTGGATGGGAAATGACGATTGATGACATTTCCTATATAAATTTACATAAAAATGGCACCGACCTTCATTTCATGGTCATCGCTGATGCCGTTCCTTTTCGATAATATGGTACTATAAAAACTATTTATATTTTTTCTTTTTCAATTTTCTTTGACTTTTTATTATATTTTAAGTTTTTAAAATCTTGGTTTAAGTCAGTAGTGGATAAAAACGAAACTTGTGTTTACATTTTTGTTTAATGATTGACGTTTCGACTAATTTAATTCGGTCTTCTCTTTAGAATCCATAATATACAATACAATTTTATCACTAACAATGTGTTTAATATATAATTTTTCTTACCACAAACGTAGAAAATTTTTATACGTATATTATAGATTCTGAAGAGACCGAATTAAAATTGTCAGGCGTCAATCGTAAACAAATGTAAAGACAAGTTTGTTTATTTGACGACTTAAAACAAATATTTTAAAAACTTAAAATAAAAAAACTATATATAAATGTTTGTAATGACACTTATTTAGATTCAAAAAAACTAAAAATAGAAGTTTTATTTGGCTATTTTTCATATCTAGCTTTGTTTTTAAAGAAGAACAAATTAAACCCTTTTGAGTTATACCAAATTTGTTAAAATCGGTTAAGCTAAGAGTCATGTAGTATATTTTATCCCCATCTTCCACTCTATTTCACTAATTTTATGTGGTTTGTTAAGATCTAAATATATTAATGTGTGTTTGGTTAAGATCTAAATAATATCAATTTCCATCATAAAACATAAAATATAAAAAGTTGCATAAAAATATAAATAGTAATAATACTTTATAATTTTTTGAAATGCCGAATGAATTTGACTAAATTTGAATAAACTTCCCCTCGTCTATGCTCAAATTTATGCTGGTGACGTACTCTCGACCGCCGATCGTGCGACTCCAGTGCGCGGCTACAATCGACTTTCCGACCGGTCGTGTCGGTCGCGCCGCTCGCTCTCGCCGATACCTATTCAGTGCGCGCGGAGCTTAACGGTGCAAAATAGAGAAACAACAGTATGCGCATGGCAATAGTACGCAAGTCAGCCAGCTTCAACCTAGTCAAGTAGCATTTTTGGACACATTTTAGGTAGGTAATGTTTCTAATAATCGTGTCTCTGTTTCTTGACACAAAATGGAAACGGTAGGTATACGACAAATAGGAAACATTTTTGAAATCTATTTATTTTATATGGATATATTACATGTGTTTCCAATGTGGTGGTACTATAGCCGTTCACTGAAATGTTTCGATGCGGAGTCAAAACTTTTAGAGGAAATGTTTCCAAACATTTTCTGCAATTTGATGTCCAAGATGTTGTAACGTTTTCTTGACACAATACAAACGGCAGCTTTTCGTCTTTGCGAGCAGTCGTCGTAGGTTCGTTTTTTATTTTTTTATTAGGTGTTCTAATTAATCAATAAAACAATAATTATTGGGCGCCAAGACATTCACTCAGAAATAATAGATCTCTTTACCCCAACTTAAATTTATTTATAATTAAAAAAATATTAGACAAGGACAGCAATTGATGGATGAAGTTAAGTTTTTAAAATGAATTCATATTTAAGAATAATAAGTAATCAAAATTTAAATGTATGATATATAATATATAAAAAATAGTATCACTTGTTTTATTGATCAAAAATCATTGAAATATTAATATTAAATTACGCAAAATAAAATAAAATAAGTACCTCAAACTAACACAGTTCATGAACCTTGTATGCGCACATAATTCCGTAAATCAATCAAAAGTTAATTAAATAAATATGCCAAGTGACACCATCACAAAATACTTGACAAGATATTAAAATATATAAAAATTTGTATATTTAAAATTAAGAAAATTATATTGTAATAATTAAATTCAAAAATGATATCTAATAATTACGTAATTCGTCAACAATAAGTAAATAGATTTGAAATGAGTTAATAAAAATAAATATGTATGAAATCTGGCCTGATTATCCGGTGCAATCCTAGGCTTTGGCTCGTCCTTCTGGATGGTGTGTGGACGTTAGGTGTGGGAGCTCATCCCCAATCTACCACAGCCTCGAACAGCCCCTTACAATACCACCAACCATGTGGAAAGCAAGCATGGATCACAGGCTCTCGTACCTCAAACCACCAATCACGACATATAACTCGCCATGTAACTGGACGGTAAAACTCTGGAAATGACACAAATTATGCAAAAAATGCATTTTAGAAGTTTTAGAAGTTACCTCACGATGCTGAGGGTTTACTTAAAAATTAAATTCATGACAGGACAACCAAAACCACGTTTAGAAAATCTGTAAAGAGATAAGGTTGAACCAAAGGAGTAAAAATGTGATGAAGATCAAACTTACCACCAAAATACCCATGAAAACTTAAAATTGATTCCTTCCCCAAATGCCAGGAACCATTAGGACTACATTCCAAAGTTTAAAGAATAAAAAGGTTGAAACTTTCTCGGATGACTTCAGATAAGTGTGGTTGATGTTTAAGCCACGAAATCTGAATCAAAAATGGTGACTTCCGATAGTCAAAAAGATGCTCTAGTTCTGCGCCGACAAGGGCAAGTCGATCAACAGACTGTCCGAAATTAGTCAGAACTAATTCGGTAGGCTGTATGTTGGGTTACCAATGGTATCGTTTTATTAAAACGTTACAATGTTTCCTTTTTCAGCAGCCACTGTGTGCCACTGTTTCTAAATATGAAGAAACAAAATACCAAACTAAAATAATTTATGTCTGTGTGTGGATTTTAAAAGCCCAACAACCGATAAAAACATATATTTTTAGTTATAAACGCTATCACTATACCCAACATGGCGGAATTTTAATTAATTATTTTATAAAATTGACGTGAAGTCGGATACAAATCATCTACATTATATCATATTTGTGTCCAAAAAGAAAGAAACTCGTGTTTCGTAAACGAATCGACAATAAATAGAAATCTTGTTTCCAAAATGTTTCAATTTAGGGCTGTGTAATTATCGATATAGAAGCACCGCGTGTGCAACAAAGGAAAAAGGTAAATTTAAGTCGTTGTTTGCGACAGTTTTCATAGTGATTTACTTACCCACGTAAGTATATTATGATTTAGGTTTCTAAACCGTATAAAATTATGATTATTTTGGAAATACGCAAATTTTAATGCGCATGCGCGTAACTTTTAATGCGCATCGAAAAAGACAAATCTATTGAAAGTTTCATAAGTGCAAAGGGGGTTTAAAAATGGTATGTCAGGATATTGGAGACATCGTTTTTAATGCTAAGCGTCAGGGTTCGGAAAACTACATGTTACTTTTAAAAACTACATAAACTACATTACATGTAGTTAATGTAGTTTATGTAGAGGGTGTAGTTATGTAACCTATGTGTATAACTTTCAAATATCAAAGGTTTGAGGTGAGGTTATAATAAGTTGAAGCTTTAAAAATACATAATGTATTTAAGAAAACAGAAGAAATATGGATTTACATATAATATTTACATCATATTATCTCTATTACACCTCACACAAAGGAAAATTATTCATAATATCAATACATAGTTTATTAATGTAGTTTTCATGTAGTTAATGCACGGGAAAGGACGTAGTTTTTGAAGAAAAACTACACGTAGTTAATCAGGGAAATTACGTCTTAATTAACTACATCCGAACCCTGCTAAGCGTATGTCATTTATGCATCCACCTAAATATATATGATCTAAAATTCGTACACGTTAGAATGCCACTCTTACTTGCTAAAATCCCCTAAAAATGTATTGCCAACTGTCTCAATCATTCTGGATGGCTCAGTAAGTACTTATACCTTGGCACACCCCGATTATATTACACTATCGTTATATTTTATCTATATTACTCTATCATAAAGTAAATAGTTCTAGAATGTAACCAACCAAGAAACTATATTCCGAACAGCTCGCTTAGTATTAAAATCGGTATTGTCTTTTTTTCGAAAAAACAATAATCTTCAATATTTTAGTCGGTTTTACAACCCATAAGCACCCGGCTGGCCGACTCACCCATAACGCTCCTTTTTTCCGAAAAGCATCCCATATAATGATATGATAATGGTACCGGCCGGGTCATTAATTCGAGAATGATGGTACTTTATGAATGTAACGTCCGCTTTTATGAATGTTTATGCGATACAGATGATTGGTTAGTATGGGTATGGGTTCAATATTGCCTCGGGAATATTGTCAACTGCGCATATGGGTAGAAAACTGCGAAATGGTTCTAATAAGATAGAGGATTTAACTTAAGTCGCTGCGTCAGAGTCATGGGTATTTGGTGGGATTATAATAATAATTAAATATCATAATTCCATAACTGTAGGAGAAAGTAGCACAAACCGTACGAAATATCAATTTTTCAAAAGCCTTGTTGTCAAAGTCGTATCACTGGACTTCCTTCCTAATCCTTCAAAAAAGTCCTATGGGTATTTCGCCACTCTAAGAAAATCTACAAAATAAAATAAC
Organism: Sitophilus oryzae; assembly: GCF_002938485.1. Lineage (NCBI taxonomy): Eukaryota > Metazoa > Arthropoda > Insecta > Coleoptera > Curculionidae > Sitophilus > Sitophilus oryzae. Next base: position 359,104 of record NW_022146057.1, read on the forward strand.
ACAAAGAAGCAAAGACACACAAAGAACAAAAATCTATACTTTGAATGTAGTAGACACTGATTCAGTATTTAAACTAAAAGAGTTTCCCAAGGTTTCCCAAGCTGAGCAATATAAAATTAAAACTGTTTTTAAGTCTGGGACTACTCTAAGAAGTGTCTTAACAAACACAAAACCTGAATCATCAAACCAAGAGAAAGAGTGCATCTACCAGGTACCTTGCGAGTGCGGTGAGTCGTATATTAGAGAGACAAAACGTCCGTTAGATGTACGCCTTAACGAACATAAAAAAACATACGCAAAGAGGTGAAACAATGAAGTCGGTCATTGTAGATCATGTGTGGTCCAAGCACCACAACATAAAATGGTCGGAAGCCCGTGTTGCCTACAAAGAACGACATTGGAAATAGCGCAAATTTGAAGACGCCGTATTCATTTCTAACAATAATAAAATCTTTAGCAATCCAAGTATGGAAATTTCAACAATATGGCAACCACTCAAAAAACGCTCCAATACATAATGTATTCTTAGTGGAAAACCTCATGCTTGACTCTTGACTGCGCACCCAACAAATTCACGGGTGAATGCTCGGCTCTACTACATAAGCTCAGTAGTTTTAGGATTTAGTTTAGCTCACACTTGATAACGGTCAGAATACTTCTGATCGAAACGCTGTGTAAGCAAAACAAATAACGACAATGGAAGTCCAAAACTCTTTTAGTTAAAAAAACTATTTAAATTACCAAATGCAAGGATACGTCTATAAAAACCGTTGACGCTCTGTTAAAAAAATCCTAGATATAGGCTTCCTATCATAGAATGAGTAGAAGGGGGAATAATAACCGCGACTTTAAAGATCTATTTTATCCCCATTTCTTGAGTTATAACTCATCATACATGTGGATCTTCCTGTTGTAAGGGGGACAGGGTATTTTCCATCCTCTTCTGACCACAACTGTTGATCCTCCGAGAAATAGATAACTATCTCTTACGAGGATATACATTCACAGGATATACATTCGCCGATGGGGTTTAGCCCTCCTTGCCCTTTACAGTCCAGGAGCTTGTCTCCGGCTCAGGATATCTGAGTTGAAGGCTGGATGATATCAACTCAAGGATCTATTGAGTTGAAGGCTGGAGGATATGTCTCCATTTTCCCCACCTCTTTAACTTGGTCTCCCCTTAGACCTGCTATACCGGTATTGTCTAGGATCTATAAAAAAGGATATATCTCTCTTTCTCTATTGCCTCCTTGGATTTGAAGTCAATTCCTATTGCGAGGACCTGACCAACCTCCCTCGAGTTGATGACTTGCCAATTCGATGTTCTTACATTGGAGTTCTGACAAAGCTGGTGATAGGTACACCGCAATGGTTAGTCGGTCCACTTCTACAGAGCCCTGCATGTAGAAGTAAGGGAGACGATAATACAATGGGTGCCCCAAGGTTGATACCAGTAGGAGCTTGTCTTTTATCTAGCCAGAAGAAAAAAAAAAAGAAAATTCCACTTCTCCAACTCCCCGTGGATGATATACTAAGACTTTACAACTTTGAGAAACACCTCACTGTAGTATTGAGTAATAAAAAGGATTGGAAGGAAGAAACGCTTACTCAGCATATAAAAGATCATACCATAACGTGGTATACTGATGCTTCCAAAACCAAAGCAGGGACAGGGATAGGAGTATTTTGGTTTGATACGGGAACCAACTGAAAGCGGAACTGAAGAATCTGGAAGACTCCATCCGTAACTTGGAATGGGTGTCCTCCAACGGTTTAAGACACTCGAAAAAGTTCCTCAGAACTTACGACCGAGAAAAATCAAAGGTTTTCCTTGATTTAAGTAAAAAGAATCTTCGGATTGTCACAGGGTTTCTAACAGGACACTGTCTCCTCAACGAACACCTCAGTAGGCTAAAGCTGAGAAACAACGGCGAATGCAGATTCTGTGGGGAAAATGGGGAAACATCAGAACAACTTACAACTATCACTGAGTGCGCCGAGACGACGACCATTCGTGTCATGAACTTTGATACGGCTGATGTCGAGGATGTAGAGCTGGCCTCTGTGGTGAGCCGTCTCAGATACTGGCTTTTTGTTAAAACACTGAGATTGTATGATGAGTTATAACTCGTTATAACTCAAGAAAGAGGAACACACAATAGATCTGTAAGGTCGCGGTGATTAACTCCCCTCCTAAACATTCTACATTCTACATTATCTAGCCACATACCTCTTTGACTTGGTTCAAGTCCCGCTAAGCCAAGAACATAATATCTGTTTTCAATCGCCCAGTCGAATTCACAACTGGCCTTTTTTCTTCGCAAAAATCTCGCATAATACCCTGTCGGTAATTAAGTAACATATTTGTGGCTCGAATTAGTGTCACCGATATTCAAATCCCCCGGTATTTTTTTCAATCATAAATCGATACTTATTGTATATTTCTTCTTATTGTATATTCTGCTTATAAACTGATCATCCGAGAATGGCTAAAAATAAAATCCTTTCAGTTTGTTTAAAATTGTACATACTTAAAATATTTTAAGTAAACCATTTAAGTACGTTAAAACTTCACTAATTCGAAAAAACACGTCAAACAGCTTAGAATTATAACATTATACTATTTTATATCTAGTTAATTCAAGAGAAAATTTCTTCTTAAGGTGCCGTGCAGATTCCTGCGTAGGCGTTCATCTTTTTCTTCCTCATCAGATGGTTCTGTTAACTGCAGCGACTTGGAGTGCTTGGAAGTCCTGTATGCCTGTCCAATGACGAATATTTCTCAGCCAGGATAGCTTCCTTCGACCTATTCCCCCTTTGCCCCCCCTCTATTTTACCCTGGAGAATCAGACGCTGAAAGTGATAGCGTTCTCCACGTAGTATGTGTCCCAAATAGGCTATTTTCCTCTTCTTGATGATTTCGAAGAGTTCACGTTGTTCCAGACCAGCTCTTCTGAGAATGTCTTCATTCCTCACACGGTCGACCCAGGGCACTCTTAGCATTCGTCGTAGGGTCCACATTTCGAAGGCTTCAATACGGTTTATTGTTGCTACCTTCAGTGTCCATGCTTCCATACCATATAACAAAACGGACCAGACATAGCACTTCACCATTCTGTATCTAAGGCCGAAGTTCAAATACCTATCTGTGAGAAATCTTCGCAGTCTCAGAAAAGTAGATCTTGCTTGTTCGATCCTGCATTTGATCTCCTGATCCGGATCCCACGTTTCATTAACCATGCAGAGAGAAAATTGAACGATACTTTAATAAACGTTATTATTATTATTTATTAATCATTGTTGATACACAGTAGAACTTTACTAATGCGGACACGCGCCAAATCGAACACTCCAGAAATTCGGCGTCTCTTATCAAACCGGAAAATTTTGACATTTATTTTGCCTCTTTATTCATGATGCCAACAAAATTCAAAGGTAAATGAACGAAAGTCCGCATTTTTCTTAAATGGTGGAAGGTTAGATGCAGTATGTAGACTTTTCTTTGTAGTACAAGAGTCGGGAGTATCGTATATTGCTAAGAAATGGACCTAACTAAACGAATCTTGCTGAAGAAATGCAAGATTAAATTGCATTGACAAGGAAGGAAGGATACGTAACATTTCTGTGCCATACGTAACATTCCATTTTTTGCTGTTCCTAAATTTAATATTTCAGATAGAAAAAGATATTGACTGAAGAGGGCGATAAATAAGGCGAGACAGATATTGAAGAGAAAATACTAGGCATTGAAAACAAAGGAAACAAATGACTACTTAAGTGAAACAGAAAATAACAATGTTGCTCTTGGTCACTAAATATGGTAACTGCCCAATTACCGTCACTGTCCTAATTATCGTCATATTTTGATATTTTTTAAATAATTAGAATTATTCTTAACATATTTATTAAAATAATGTGATTTAAAGCATTTAACACTGATTGGAAGAGAATTCCATAATTGCGGCGCAAGAAAAGAAAACGATTTCTGAAAGCCAGCCGTCCTATGTTGAGGTATTCTGAAACAATGTAAGTTTCTTGTTACATGAGTGTGGTCAAAAGGTATAAATAATGATTTTAAATAAGGCGGTTGGCCAGTTTATAAGATACGGTAGATAAATGTTAACATATGAAGTTTTCGCCTATTTACCATAGACAGAATATTAAATTGATTTAAATATGGCGTAATATGTGTACGAAATGAGATATTATACGATATACGAAAATCTCATGCAGGAATTTTGAAGTTTTTGAATGGATCTGGCAACCATTTGAGTCAATGAAGAGCCGTATACCACATCTCCGTAATCAAACAAGGACAAAATTAGCGAATTGCACAGATAATATTTTGTATTCTGAGGAAGATGTTTCTTAAAATAAACCAAAGCTTTTAGTCGCATATATCAAATTTTAAATTAGAGTCAAAATATATGCCGAGATTTCTAGCGTCCTTAACTATTGGTATTTTAGTATTATTAACACATATATCAAGATTGTCTGATAGATAATTGAGAATAGTCTGATTATTTCCAAGCATAAAATAAGCATAAATAATTAAGAAACTCAGAGAAAAAATTCAATAATAATTTTTTTAAATTGTTGTTTTATATAGTATCTGGAAACACCGCAATACATCTTTTGTTAAATGGCGCACTTCATTTACGTAGAATAACGACTATGTTAGTTATAAATAAATAAATAAATAAATGCCTTTATTGTCAAAAAATCTTTCAATTTGTAGACAAAGGTAAACTAAACAAACAAAGTAAACAAACAAGGTACACAATCAAACAAACAAAAGATGATACAAAACATTATACAAATAATATTGTCAGTCTTATTGTTTAAAATAAACATTTATAAATGTCACACAATGTCAAAGAACAAAAAAATAAAAACAACATTCAAAATTATTTAGCTAGTTTATAGTAAATATCAATGACCTCTAAATAAATATATATCGATGTCATTAGTAAATATAGCAATAGCAAACATTAGACCAGTCAGTGTTTACAAGATCAAATTCGATTTTCAAAATATAATTCATTTACAGCGTAGAAAGCCTTGTCTAGTAAATAAGAGTCCAATGCTTTGCGAAATGAAGAAAATGATGTTATGGATTTGATTTCAAACGGCAGGTGATTGTACATTTTTTTCGAGTTGTATAATATTGAACTTTTAACTAACTCTGAGCGTGGGGTAGGTAAATAAAGATCTTGCTCCGCGTTCCTGAGTGGATAAGTGTGAGATGGCCTGTCTTGAGAAGCTGATACATGCTTACGTATTAGGCAAACGGATTCAAATATAAATAAGGAAAGAAGAGTCAATATTTTTAATTTTTTAAAAAAGTCCTGGCAATGAGTTCTGATCTTTAGTCCCAGTGAATCTCTTCTGGAGCTTGAAAATGCGGTCAAATTGAGTCGCACAACACGTACCCCAGAATGGAAGGGCATACCTGAGGTGCGACTTAAAAAGTGCTAAGCCCTAAGAATTTTACAGATTTTACGACGTCAATGGAGGTGTTTGGTTTGGAGGAGGAAGAAGAAGAAGAAGAAGAAGATATCAAGATTCTTGCTTTATGCACAACATACATTCTTGCTTTATGCACATACAGACATTTAGAAACTATTTTACTAACTTTAAAAATAACTGAAATTATATTTTTATATATCTATTATATTTCCAGGACTTTGACTAGTCCTTCAAATACTTAAAATATCTCTAGCACTGTCATTTTTCCTAAATAAGCACAATTACGGAACTTTTCTGAAAAGAAAGAGATTTATTAAAACTAAATATTGATATAACCCGACTCTCTGAAAATTTTTAACTAAAGCTTCTTATAAAACTTCGCTACAATCGCGTCTCTTTTTTTTTCGCGCACTGCCATATTTCCATCTCCTAAGGGCACGAAAAAGCAGAAGGGTTAAAATTTGAAATAGCACTGCAATAAAAATGCAAGATAAATAAGACTTCTGCTCAATTTGTCGATCCGCCTCATTGCCAGGCTGGCAGCCCTTCCTTCTCGGTTACAAATCAAATTAACAGGAATACTGGCATTTTTCAGCGGACTAAAGAGTTTTAAAAGGGCTGCAGTGTTGCCAACTGTTCAAATTCGTATGGCTTAAACAACGAAAGTGAACCGAATAATATTACTAAATAAATTTGGATTTTAAATGTATTTATTTCATACTGTGTCCTAAAACACACCTTTACCTACTCGATTTCAATCCGTACAATAAGGTTTTACACTTATAGTTGGAGTATGGAGTGTAGAGATGAGGAGAAATATCTCTTATGGGACTTTATTTGAAAAAGTGGTCACAAAAATGGTAAGAAAAAGGGTTCACCAAATGACCATAGTGGCGCTAATGACGCATAAATCTAAAAAATAAAAAGTAACCATAGATAAGAGAATAAAAGTAACATAAGCAAACATTACCCAAAAAAGCCTTGTTATTATTTTTTAGAATATAAAACAATTATTTTTATATATTAGAGACCCAATTTATTGCTGCTGAATAAAAATCGATAATTTATTTCATGTGACATGAGCATAAAATTTGTATTCTTTTGAAACCCGCGCCTTCACGCCAAATATTTATCTCTTTTGAATAATTTCCTGTTCTAAAAATTTTCGGCTCACATTTTAAATTTTAGGTTTTTGCTACAGCAGTGCCATCTTAAGTCTTCCCGTTTTATGACCATTTTTTAATGCAGGAAGGTATTTCTTCTTACCTCTACACTCCATAAGTTGGAGTTAGGCAGGAATGTGTCTTAGCGCCTCTTCTATTACTCGACATATTCAAGGTAGCGCTCTCTATTATAGTGGACAGCAAACTGCAGGAAAGGGGAATGGGCATTAAATACAGATACGACGGTGGTCTGCTCAACATAAAAAGACTCAGGGTAAAAACAAGTATAAAATTAATCACAGAACTTCAATACGCTGACGACTGCGCGACTAGTTTGGTTTGACAAACACGTTACAGCAATTACAAGAAATGCTGAACACATATGTATAATTGGGCATACGAGGCGATATATAATTTATTGGAGAACTATTGGAATATGTCAACATAGGACAGCTGGCTTTCAGAAATCGTTTTCTTTTCTTGCGCCGCAATTATGGAATTCTCTTCCAATCAGTGTTAAATGCCTTAAATCACATTATTTTAATAAATATATTAAGAATAATTTGCTGGGGGTTTTACAATCGAATATAATATAGAACTTATTTCTTATTTATCTTTTCTCTTTTGTTATTTTGGCTATCTGTGGTGAACGGGCCTTTAATTTGATATGGTTTTGACTGGCTCACTGCTCACTGCGCAGTGTACCGAGCAATAATAATCCCCACCATGTTATATGGAAGCAAAACCTGGATGCCGTACCGCCGGCAGATGAAGGCATTAAACAAGTTGCAACAGAGACACCTTAAAGAATCACATGGTTAAACCTATCGACCCTTGAAAAAGCTAGTTGCGAGAGCGCTGAAGTCATGATTAATAAATCCCTTTAGTGTCCAACTCTCTACGCCGTAGAGGAGTACCGACCAGACGTAGCATTCCACAAATCTCAATCGAAGCTCAAGGTCGAAATCGCTACAGGTGAAGACTTTTTTATATATATATATATATATATATATATATAGCATATATATATATATATATATATATATATATATATATATATATATATATATATATATATATATATATATATATATATATATATATATATATATATATATATATATATATAGCTATATATATATATATATATATATATATATATATAACATATATACGCCTATATATATATATATTATTATATATATATATATATATATATATATATATATATAGAAAATCTGGGATTATATATATTAATTATTATTATATATATATATATATATATATATAGATATATAGTAAATCTGGGATTATATATATATATATTATTATTATTATATATATATATATATATATATATATATATATATATATATATATATATATATATATATATATATATATATGCTGCTATATTACAGAGAAAGAGTATAGATAGGTATATATATATATATATATATGCTATATATGCTGCTATATGTATATATATGTTATATATATACTCCAGGGTTGTCGTCGCAACTAACGTCGCATCCCCACCCCTAACCGCCACCTGTTACGATCAAGAACATCTTCCTCTTCCAAGTTACGGTCCTTCATTGCCCTTCTGATGGCCTCATTCCAGGATCTTCTAGGCCGTCCTCGTTTCCTTTTTCCAGGAGGTGACCAGCTGTAGATACGGTAGGGCCATCTTTGGTGTTCCATGCGTAGCAAGTGTCCAAACCAGTTAAGGCCCCTCTGTTCGACTCTATCCACTATTGTCTGTGTGGCATCCATTTTGGCTCTGATTTCCACGTTCCTAACTCTGTCCAGTTTAGATACTCCCGCACTGCGTCTCAAATAGTCCATTTCAAGTGCATTCAAAGCTCGCTTTTGTTCAGCTTTTAAGGTCCAAACTTCACACCCTTAAGTTACTACCGACTCCACTAGGGCTCTTCCAATATGTACTTTTGTGTTTGGTCTTATGTTTTTGTCCCACCAGATGCCATTCAGTGCTCCTATAATCTTCCGTTCTTGCTCTATTCTAGCAGATACTTCTGTTTTGTCCAGTCCCTTTCTCGTTATACGTGCCCCCAAATATTTAAACCATTCAACCTGTCTGAGCTTTGCTTGTCAGTAATAAAAATGTCAAATTTATCATCTGAATTGGTCACTAGATATTTCGTTTGATCAATGTTCACAGTAAGGCCCCATTCCGTGTATGCCAAATTTAACCTGCTCATCATGAATTCAAGGTCGTAAGCATCTTGAGCTATGACCACCTGATCATCGGCAAAATTCAATGTAACCAAACAGTCATCTCCTACAGGGACACCCATTCCCCCACACCTCTTCTTCCAGTCCCTAAGAACCACTTCCAAATCCAGATTAAATAAAAGAGGCGACAGAGAAGGCCTTGTCGAAGGCCTTTAGTTGTAAAAATTACCTCAGACAGTTTGTTACCGCTCTTAACACGAGCTGTGTTGTTGTTGTACAGCACCTTAATTAAATTTATGAGACATTCATCCACATCAAGTTGTTCCAGTATGTACCATAGTTTAACTCTGGGGATGGAGTCGTAAGCTTTTTGAAGGTCTACAAAAGCTAGATGTGTATCTTCTTCACGTGAATTCCGTTTTTCTATCAGTTGTTGGATAGTAAATAGATTATCTATACATGAACGCCCTGCAATAAAGCCACTCTGCTCTTCACTGATTTTGTTGTAAGTAGATATTTCTAACTTATTTCTAATTATTTTTGTAAAATGTCTGCTGAAGGTGCAATTCACACTAAGACCTCTGTAGTTATTCGGGTCTTTTCTGTTCCCTGTTTTATATATAGAAGTGATATAGGCTAACTTCCATTCATTAGGTATTTTATTCCGATCTACACACATCTGCATTAAGTTTGTTATTTCTGTTATAAGACATTCTCCGCCATATTTTAGCATTTCAGCCATAATACCACCCGGTCCTAGAGCTCTACCGTTTTTCATAGACACCAAGGCTTGATTAACTTCCTCGATCGATATATTTGTTCTAGCTTCTGTAATAGTGACGGCTTCATTGTTTTGTAAAAACTGTGGTCGTTGCTCTATTAATAGGTTTTCATAATGTTCCCTCCAATCACTTAAAGATATAGTTCCCGTCCATCGTTCACGCGTATTTGCTTTCATCCCTTTCAGAGTTCTCCATGCTTCCGTAGATCGAAATCCCCCAATGTAAGTCTCAATATCATTGCATTTTCTTTCCCACATACTATTCTTTTCCTCGGTTACTTGTTGTCGAACTTCCTTTTGTAACTTCTTATATGCTAACCAATTTTCATCTGTTGGATTCCTAACCAGTTATTATAATTCAACTTTTTCACTTATCTTCTCTTCAAGCTTATCCGTCATCCATATAGGTTGGTTCTTGATTTGCTCCTTATATCCTACAGCTTCCTGCATTGCTTGATGTACGGCTTGTGTAATTCGGGTATGTTCTTCTTCAATAGTATGCTTGGGTTGTTCTTTCTGCAAATGATGCTTGATACGTCGTTGGTAGAAGTATTTAATACTGTCATCTCCTAACAAGTTGACTTTATATCTTGGATATGACAGAGTGACTTGCTCCGTTTTAGCTTCTGTTGTTTCATATTTGTTGTTTGTGTTTTTGTTCATGTAAGGATAAATCATCTCAGAGACAACCATAAAATGATCCGACGCACAATTCGCTCCTCGCTTTACAGAAGACTTTTTTAAATTTCAGGAATGCGCCCCGGGCTTGCTCGAGTCTGCACTTAATTTCCCTGTCAGATGACCAGTCCTCATGAAGACAAGCTCTCAGGTACTTGAATTTGGCAATGTACAGGAATTTTGCGACTTGTTCTAAGAATTTTCCCTCAAACTCATCCAGCTCTCGCGTGAAAACCATGAATTTTATTTTCTTTGTGTTAATGGCAAGTCCCATTCTTAGACTACATTCTGCTACCATACTAACCAACTGGTATAGCGTGTCAAATACTCGTCAGCAAGTAGTGGCAGAAGTAGTATAGTAATGATTATCAGTTGGCCGGGTTTTATGTTATGTTTACTAATTACCATGAATTTATTTTTTTTTTATTAAGAGATAGTTCATATTCATTTCCAATCATTTCTTTAGACAAAGAAAATGTAAAATATATTGGTAAAAGTAAAATCAGTGGCCAAAAACAAGGCAACGCCGAACTAATCCCGTTTTCTTTGGGCGCGTCGAAGCGTCTAATTAAAAAAATAATATCGGCTACAAATTGAATTATGGCCAGTAATTTCAAGTTTAAATAAAGGGTTGAAAAAGTTTTCTTTTTGCGGAGGGGACCATGCCCCAGAGGTATAAATCACAAATTAAGTGGTTTTTTCCTGTTACGGCCTCTTACAAAGGTAAAGATAAGGATTGGGCGGCCGGCGGGGTGGACAAGAAATAGTCAGGGAGCAAAAGTAAAGCTATGTGATAAAGCGGATTGATCATATTATTGAAGAAATGACAATCATTGAATGTCAACGGTGTCCAAAATCTAAATAGTTTTAGCAAATACACACATGGCCAAAATTATTGCATATAACGATATTTTTATTTTATTTTGGACCTAATATGATTCTTTTTATATTTTTGGACATCTTGGCTTACTACACGACTAACTAATATATCAAATTAAAAATCTAAGTGCAACTAGGCTGTTTTTATAATTTTATTTCATAATGAGTGAAAATCAACAAAAACAAATTTCATTTTAAACAGAAAATATTGAAAACAATTTTAATTATTTATCACAACTAATAGTGTGTGTTGCCTTCTCGAGCCTCAATGCAAGCTGTGAGACGACGTGACATGTTCCCAATTAAGTTGTCCAGAAGCTGTTGAGGAATGGCTTCCCATGTTTCGCGCGCAGCAATTTTCAATTCATTTAAGGCACGGGGGGGGGATCATTCCTTTTGGCAATATGGCGTTTTAGCATGTCCAAAGTTCATCGCGAGTCTGACACTAGGCCTATTCTTGTTTTATCACTAAACATGACGAAATTCCAATTAGGTCCATTTGCTCTCATCTCCTCAGCCCATTGTAGTTGCGTAATTTTGTGCTGTAAATTAAGCTTCGGAACACGTAGAGGGCTCCTTAAATGTAATCCTGTGTCATGGAGTCTTCTTGATATGATCTTTCTTGAAACATTTACTTCTTCAAGGCGAGCTAACTCATTTTTAAAAGCAGTACTAGAAAGCAGGGGATTGCGTCGTGCAATTAGAGATATTTGATGGCATTGCACAGCAGTAGTAACTCTCTTTCTACCTCTTCCAGGCCGGTCTGTAACCTTGTTTGTCTCCCTGAATTTTTTTAATATTCGCGAAACATCGCTTTGGTCCAACTCCTACAATTTTAGCTATTGCAACTTGCCGGTAGCCCTATTGAGACAGTGTTACTATTCTGACTCTATTAAATTGTGAAATAATGTTTCTAGGCATTTTAAGGCCAAAACAATGGTCAAATTTCTCCTGAAACCCAAGAGACCACAAATCAAAATGTGCAAGAATTTGTAATAATACTGGGTCTGAACAATAAACATTGTTTACCATATCCATTTTAACAAAAAAATGTTTATTACAGATTATAAAACAAGATTCTTTAAATTCCTTTCCGTATATTTTTAAACGATATATGCAATCATTTTGGCCATATTTGGCCTCTCAACAATAAATAAAGCAGGAAATGTCAGAATACAAAGATTTGATGACTGACATAAAAAACATCACTTAGCTGTTTGGCAGTACTCAGATAGAGACTTCTGACCGAAACGTTGTGTAAGCAAAATAAATAAACACAATAAAAGTCCGAAATTCTTTTAATTTGAATACTGAATCATGGTCTACCATTAAAGTACAGGTTTCTAATTTATATATATGAAGATGGCAGCCAGTATTTTCGGGACTCGGTAATCTGCGCCAAATCGAGCACAGCCGTAGGTACCATCCTTTTCTCGAAGATATTAGCGGCTCTTTTGACCACCCTGTAACTTCGTTGTGGATAAAGCAAGAATATTAATTTTCACACACTTAGTATAATATTGCTAAATGTATAATATTAGTTATATTTTTTTGTGTTGTGTTTTTATAGGCATTTGCATCTTTAATTGAAAATGATAAGTTTTTTTCAAATTTAGTTAAGTTGGTTTCGAGATTGGTTGATGTTGTTTCATGTAATTTTTAAGCTACCTATATGTGTTTTTTTTGCTTGTGTTCATGTTTACTTTCTCATGACTTAATAATTTGATATTATTTTCATTTGAAACTCAATGTTTTATTGGTTTTACTTTTGAGAACCATCCCTTGCTTGCTGATTGACGAACTCCACAATCATTGAACGAAAATATTTTAGTACGGTTCCGGAAATTCTAATTAATTCTACCAATTAGGGTTCAGATCTTTTTGGCCATCGCAGAACCGGACCTCGGTAACAATAATTAAAAATTATTTTTTTGTTACTAAATAAGTAATGATGCTATTTCTTATCGTTCTTGCTTCTTTTCTCTTTCGAAGTTCCTATAATATTTATTATGTTATGTTTTAATAGATATTTGCATTTTTAACTCAATATTTTAGAGCTTTTGTCTCAAATTCGGTTAAGTTGGTTTATGTTGTTTGATGATAAATTTAAGTTACCTATATTTTTTTCTTTACTTATGTTCTTACTATTTTTTTCATGACTGATTAATTAATAATTTGATATTATTTTCATTAAAAATCTCAATTTTTTATCCATTTTACTTTGAAAACCCATCCCTTGCTTTCTGATTGAGGAACTGCGCCACCATTGAACAAAAATTAGTCAGTACCGAAAGTATGAGAAATCTCGGTTCCTAAGAGGAGCGGTACCGAAATTCCCATTCCGATAAACAGCTCCGGTTGCGGAAACCTTAGTCACTACCTATGCCACGCCCTTTCTAATTTGAAGTTCAATAAAACACAAATTTACTTAATTAGGATGAGTTGCATAGAGGCCACTAGCTTTTTAATTTTAACAGCCGGGTGGTCGGGGTTCAAAGATGTTAATAAAAGGGCGCCACGAGATTATACTCTATGAACTCGGCAATAAACTCGGCAGTCTTACTCTAAGTCTTGAAATTACTCAGAAGTTCCTCCGGCTGAGCTACGGTGTATAGCTATGGGTGGCTACGACGGTGTACAGCAGCTCGATGTGATGTCACTGGAGCCCACGGATGTCAGCAGAGGTACAGATGCATGGCAGGTGTTTCAAATGATGAACATAAAAACCCTAAGTAACATTGGTTGTCTTATTAAAGAGCCTCAATTATAGAATAAGGACTAGCACAACGTGTAGGAGTTAATAAAGGTAATAAAGAAGGACTAATCAAATCTGAACTTTACCTCAACGAGGGTTTATGATGTCCAACGGGTAACTCTACACACGGGCAACAGGAACGGATAAAATTCTGGACTGTTCTGTACTGTACGGTCTGGATCGGTCTTCTTGCTCTATAACTACGAACAACCAAATAAGCCTTAAGAAAGATAACACTCAACTAATCTTTCTACACCACGTGGGCGTGGAAAAGTCGAAAACCAGTCAACAATAGGAATAAAAATCAGTTGAGCATTGACTTAGAATAGGCAGAAGAATTATAGCATACCTTGGAACTATTCGGGGACTTCTTGGGCACGTGGAATTGGAATATCGGTCGGAGAATTTGGCTATTTTAATCCCATTGCGGAAATTGGTCGGCGGTCCATACAAATCAACAAAATCCAACCACGTCTCTGACCAAAGGTGTTTCGGAAGCCTTAATCCTTCTTTACGAAGACCTGCTATTCACCAACAGGGAATGCTTGACGAAACGGCAGCCAGTTCTTCCCGACGACATTCGGACGGTGGGTACACAAGAAGTGATGCAAGGATTCGATTTCCTTCACAAAATCAGATTTCAACCGGAAATCTCCCTCCAGGATATAGATAGAGAACTATATATCTTGACTAGTCCAACTCACAAAAAGGCATAAATAAAAAATAATGTTTTCTTCTCAGCCAAATTCCATATCCGGTCAATGAACGAACTAAACTCAGAAATTCCACAATTAAAAGAACGAATTGCACACTGCGATCCACATCAAAAATAACCAATTTAACTACGAAATTTTATCTGATAATTATAAAATTTCAATAATCAAAACAAAGGATAAATAAATCCAAAAACATCTGATTTGATCTGACAGTGACAAGTGACGGAGGTGATGATCAAAGATATAGAGAGATGGACAAAAAGCCTACTACTGCTGGTGTGCCTGGTCCAGTGACAATATTGTGTATCTATAGCTGTATATCGCGGTGTATATCGGGTTGCATAATTGTAAAATTTAAATAAAATAATATTTAACAATAAAATTATAGTAAACATGATGCAAAAATAATAGTTATTTGCGATAATTTATGAGCTAGCACACAGAGGTCGTTGCGAGGAAATTTGACTGTTACACCTATAGTTCATAGTTTATTTAAGAAACGTACCTTTTTAATCCTGACTATACGTCGAAGCCAAACGGGGAGGTTGAGAGGGAGAACTTACAAAGGACCGAAGTCCTAAATTAAAAAAGGGGTAAGAAGGAAGGCACGGTCCTCCGGAAAGGTCATAAATTCCGGATTCTATTTAAAAGTTTAAATACACTTGTTACTCCTCGGCGACTATAAAAACCGAGAAGAGGGGAGACCTTAGACTCCCCCCACACTCTGATTAGTTCTTAAAAATTTAAAGGCGAAATTCGCATTTATTTTTTTAATTTGACCGGAATATT
The DNA here is from genome assembly GCF_002938485.1 of Sitophilus oryzae. NCBI lineage: Eukaryota > Metazoa > Arthropoda > Insecta > Coleoptera > Curculionidae > Sitophilus > Sitophilus oryzae. Next base: position 374,530 of record NW_022146057.1, read on the forward strand.
TTATCGCTAAGATGGATTTGGCTCGGAGGCGCAATATCTAATGCCGGCGACGGGAACATAAAAGAAGAAAATTAAATCGACTCCCTCTAACAACTTTTCAACGTTAATCGTTGCGTCGTCGTCTCCTTCAAAGGGAATCAAATTTTATTAATCGAAAAACTGGATATGCGTTGTGTAGAAAATCGTTTCGGTACATATTTGTTTTAAAAGTTATTAAGTACGAGGTAAATGAAAAAGGTTGTTATTGATTTTCCTGTAGATGAAAATATTAATATTTATATAAATATGAAATGGTTTTGAAGTTGGAAAACTAACAGGAACAATGGAGGTAATCAATGACTAAAGAATACAAGGACATGTATTATTATTATTATTATTATTATTATTATTACATGTAACGCCCATATACGGGCTGCAGCAGGATTTATGACTTATGAGTTATCAGCTGGTCATCAGCGACAATTTTAGCGATTTTTAATAGTTTGTGTGTAGTGAACTTTGTATAAACTTCATTACAATGGTGATTAGTTGTTCAGCTTTCAAGTGTAAAAGCCGCAGCAATAAGAAGGAACCACAAAGGAACCATGAATTACGTTTCATAGGTAAATAAATTATTAGCGTTTTTTTTAGTTTTCTTATTGAATTCGATAATTATTTTTCTGATATTATATATATGTACTTGATGTGTTCTATACGTCGATACTAGTTTTGTACCTTTTGTTAACATTTTAATAGGTTTTTTTCGTACTTAATTAGTATGATACCACCGTATACACCATAGGCATAGTCAAAACATTTATCAAAAATATAAATATCTCTTCAAACAGCTAAGTTAAGAAAAATATGTACCACGGCACTGTTTCGGGACATGGTAACAATTTGCTCTCGGGTGTTATTTGTCCTTGGATTCTTTAGTCATTGGAGGTAATTCTAGACCTAATGACACTGCTAGGGCCGGCGGAAGGGAAATATTAAGACCGAGCGAGTACCCTATCTGGCGCCCCCCTCCCCCTTAATAACCTAATACACTACTCAAAACAATTATCGCATATTTGAATAATACTTAGTAATTATTACATATGTAAAATCGTTATTTTTGGGGCTTACTCAACCGGGTCTCACAATGCAAATTCACCTCAAATATCCCTTTAGTTGGTCATTGGCAAGCACTCTCTCATTGTACATGAAAATAACAAAACAAACATTTACTGATCTGGATAAAATTGATAGTTAAATAGTAAGACTCACCCGGGGACTCCGCCCCCTAGCCACTGACATCACTGACATTCTATTCAATATATCCCATTCCATATCTTCCATCTAATTCAAATATTATTCGGATCTATTGGTTAATAATCTTCAACAACTAGCTAGTGTCACCTGAAATAGTATAAGGGCTTCCCCCGGACGCAATTCTGCCGCTAAACAGGTTCGCATCCCAATCGAATAAGCTATTTGGGTGGCTCACCATCCCAACGCCGCATCGTCAATCGAGAAGACATTATGGAGACCTCAAACTATCAAGACCAACTCGAAGGCAGGACGTCACAGAGGTTTTCTTACCGTGGTCAAACGACCCCGTTGGCTTACAGTCAAACGACTTGCAACTATATTAGTCAAAAGACTCGCAACCTCCATTTGTCAGCTCTGTGACAAAACACAACACTACACAGCCGGCCGGCCTATCAACGACTGACTGACCTGCCGCGCCCGTGCAAGCTAAGCCTCCTCTTACATCACAATTTTACCTGATCACAAATATTTACATCGCTTGCCAATGAATCATACTGTTTTCTCTAATCGACTTTCATATAGAGTGTTTTAGCATTACTGGATAAATAAATAGAGAGTTTCTGAAGGAAAGCCTATTTTTTATTAGAATAGTGAATAAATAAAAGCATTATTATAACAAACTTATTTTCCAAGTTTTACACATATTTCTAAATGAAGCATGCATTTTTCTGCCTTTCACTTGTGAGTTTTTTTAGGATAATTAGGGTACGCACTGACATGTAATTTTTAGTTGACCTACTACTATTTAATTGTAAAAATGAAAACAATACATTTTTATGGAGCCGATCTGTCCAATATTTGATTGCATTGCGTAGCGTTAGGCTATACGCTGACAAGCAATTTTTAATCGGCCGACTATTTAGTTACACATTTGTAACCAATATATTCTTATGGAGCCGCGCTCGCATGCAATCAAATAGTCGACCAATCGCCTTCATAAGTATGTGTTGTTTTCACTTTTGCAAGTAAATAGTCGGCGGACTAAAATTATTGCACAGGTCAGCGCGTAGGCTTATTGTATCAAATTTCCCCTCACAGTATCCATACTATTTAAAATCGTAAGTCAGGGAATTCAAAGTGTCTTGTTTTTCAAATTCATATTTTTTTAGAAAATATGCGATAATTGTTTTGAGTAGTGTATATAAAAAAATATGAATTTGTTTTGAAGTTGAAGGAAAACTAACAAGAGCAATGGAGGGTAATTCTAGACCTAATCCCACTGCACATTGTCGTTGGTATAATAAGCGATACGAATTAAATTTTAGTTACGTAATCCAGGGCGCGATTTTTAAATTCATTATTGGCAACCATGAACGTATTCGGTGCTGGGCTGACTAACTGGAATTTAAATTTCCCGCTGGGGATTCAGTTGGTAGCTCTACTGTAAAAAATGTCACGTTGTTACATTTATTTATTTATTTCCTGACGTTGTCATTGGTTCTGTCTCTTTAGTTTTGTATTACAATACGAGTTTTTGATTTAAATGAATTGTGTTGTGATATTTTAAGCTTAAACATTTTTGCTAGTAGACCTTGCAGTCGAACATTGTTATTTTTAGAACCGCTGTTAGTGCGAAGTGGGGTACAAGATAGCTTAATAGCCAATGCAAAAACTCATCGCAACCTTATTAGAATATTTTGAACAGGAATGCGATGGTAATAGCCCTTTATATCCCTGTTATATGTTTATATCCTTGTTTATGTAGTACTGTTAAAGAGGTGAGTTTTGTTGATGTAAATAATAACTATTTATACATACATGTATAATTTATTTTTAATAATAATAGCTCCCGTATATAGCGTTTAACGCCTTGGGAGTAGCAAGGCAGAGCTTGCCATGCTAGAGCCGTTTATACAAGGAAGGTAATATGGCTAGCACTACGCTTTCAACCGCCTCAGGATTGTGAATACCAAGTACGCATTTAAGGCTGTGTCGACCTAGGTACCCAAAGTATTTTTATTTTAATAAATATAGTTGGCTGATCAAATGCCGGGTGTAGGATTCGAACCCACAACCTAGAGATTGGTAGACGAGAACCTGCACCTCTACGCCACCGGGCACCTATAATTTATTTTTGTTTCCTAAAATATTTTGATTAAAATAAAACATGTAAAAGTGAGTGAGTAACGCTATGCCGGTGAAGCTTAAACACGCGACTAAAAGTTTAATTGGTATGAACTATAAATATGTCAATGTGACAATGATTAGAATGGACATTGACGAAAACAGTACTGCGTGGGAGAATTGTCAGCTTAGGGGCTTGGGACGCACATTGAATGACATACCAAGAATGTACAACTTTGAGAAACACCTCACTGTAGTATTGAGCAATAAAAAAAATTGGAAGAGAGACACGTTAAAAGAGGTAAGCAGTTATGCCATAATGTGTTATATTGATGCTCCCAATACTTTCGTAGGAACAGGAATAGGAGTTTTTACGCCAAATCCTGACAGCATCAGGCAGAAATCTACGCTATAGAAAAACGCGAAACAATAAATAGCCATCTTATCCGATAGTCAAGCAGTCTTAAGAACGACCAACTCAGTAACCATCAATTCGAAGTAGCTAAAAGAATGCCTAGAGCATCTGAAAAAATTGGGCAAAGAAAATAAAGTATTTTTACTCTGGGTGCCAATCCACCAAGGGATAGAAAGGAATGAAAAAGCAAACAATCTAGCTAAAAAACTCCACTAACTGGACCAGAACCGTTCTGTTTCTCAAGTGAAAACCAACTTAAAATAGAATTCAGAACCAGGAATGGGAATCCTCCAACGGTTTAAGAAACTCGAAGAAATTTCAATCAAAGATTTTCCTTGACTTAAGTAAGAACAATCTTCGGATTGTAGCGGGGTTTTTAACAGAACACTGTCTCCTTGACGAACACCTCAGTAGATTGAAGCTGAGAAACAACGGCGAATGCAGATTCAGTGGGAAAAATGGGGAAACACAAGAACTCCTTATCACTGAGTGCGCCGAGACGACAATCGTTCGTACCACAAATTTTGGTACGGTTGATATCAGGGATAAAGAAAAAAAAAACTTTTTAAAACCGTCTCAGATACTGGCTTTTGTCAAAACACTGTATGATGAGTTATAACTCAAGAAAGGGAACACAAAAGATCTATAAGGTCGCAGTGATTAACTTATCCTCTCAAATACAATCTACAAAATCTACTAAATAAAACCAAAGAGTTTAAGCTTTTTAAACATTATGATTTATTTTTGTATTCAACACTCGCCACTGTCTACAACCTTTAAACAAACTAAATTATTTACGTCGTATACATTTAAGTACACGCGCTGAAAATACTTAAAGAAATACCGAATATCGTAAAATATATAGGATCGTTATTATACGGCGAGATGCCAGTAGCCACAAAATTGTGAAATATTCTGTATGATTTTTCATAATCTACACAATAAAGCGAGCCTATAAATTTTTATTAGCCTGCTACAAGCGTTTTATTATACGCATAATTTATTTTACGCTTTATAGCCGAATAATTTTTCTCAATACGTACGTATTTTCCTTAAAGATATTTTCAAATGACCGAGAATTCAAACTACAGCGTGTTATACATTCAAATGTTAAAAGGTTTGATTAAATAAGAGATTAAATAAACTCGCCTATAAGCGATACCAATTAAACTTTTAGTTACGTAATCGAGGGCATGGTTTTTAAATTCATTGTTGCCAACTATGGACATATTCGGCGCCGGGCTGACTAACTGGAATTTAAACTTCCCGCTGGGGATTCAGGTGGTAGCTCTGCTGTAGAAAATGTCAAGTTGCCACATTTATTTATTTATTTCCTGACATTGCCATTCGTTTTGACACTCTTGAGTTTTGTACTAGTTTTTGGTTTAAATGAATTGTGTTGTGTTACTTTAAGCTTAAAATTTTTTACTAGCAGACCTTGTAGTCGAACAATGTTCTATTTAGAACCTCTTGTACAGTATACAAGATAGCTTAATAGGCGCTGCAAAAAACTCATACACTGAAACAAAGGATCAACCCTGTATTATGATATAGACTTATAGGCTTGGTCCATTCTCCGCCGGTGCTGCCACCATCGGAGAATATCGTAAACAACTGATTTTTTAAAACTGAGAAAGTATAATTTGTGAAAATTCTAAAAATTAAAATAAAAACTACACTGAAAAAAAGGATCTCTCAGTCGAAATGAATATGACTTTACCCAAAAGATTGGCGCTTTTCAATAGGGCCAAGAACGACGTTTCTTTGCCCAAAGCATTAACTATCTTTTCATAAGCTTTAAAAAAATACTTTAGAGAATAGAAGAATCTATCAGTCCAAAGTATTTCACTCTTGACCGAAAATGAATATGCAAAGAAGTTCTTGCTACAAGAACCACAGTCTCTTTCAGGGCCGGATCTACCTAAGGGCTGTTTGGGCTGCAGCCCAGGGCCCCGAGGTTACAAGGGGCCCCCAGACCCCGCTAAAAACAATAGGCGATATTTTGAATTTAAAAAAAAATCTAAATTAAAAAACTACCATAATTTTTAATTACTGCGCTCATTACAAAGTATTCACGTATTCAAATGCAACGATTATCTCATTCACTGTTTATTTATCAGAAAACTATCAAGTTCATTTTCAGAAAAAAATCAAAGTCTTAATTTACAATAATGTCTGGTCGAAAGTATAAAAGTGGAGCTGAGAAACGCCTTGGTATTTTTTGGGGTGGTTCATCACTCTACAAATTACAAAAAAAAATGTTACATCACGATTAATCAAAGTAAAGCAAATAAATTATTAAAATTATAAGCTTTGGTCAAATTTTGAATTTTTTTAATACGACGACTTGAAATTCTAAAATTTTTTGTAATTATTTGCATAAAAAAAATCGATACCTATATTCTTATTCTATCTATAGTCATACATGCATTATCTAAACAGGTACATAGGTAAATGTCTCTTACCTTCAAATATAGCAAATAAATGCTCTAATTTCCATTTTTTTCAGAAACTCCTTTAAAGAATCCATATATCCTAAAATTTGTCCATAAAAAATGACAAATGCATGTTAATAACGATCACTAATTTGTTATACGATATGCGTTTAAAAAGCAAATTGTGCAAAATTTCAAGTGGAAAATTCCAAGCAACAAAACCCGTGCGTACTATGATGTGCGATCTATGAAATGCGACGTACGACTGATCGAACTGCCGACTGATTGTATATACCGTCCTTCGTCATCGTCTTTGCGTCTCGTTATTATTTTTCATCAAAAGAGTATTTAGCTATTGGAAAAATGGACATGTTTCTTAAATGATGTACTTCCTACCGTATTTTTCTTATTATCTTAAAACAAAGTAACTTGCACTTGGTTGAAAAAAAAAACAGATTCAAGAGAAATTTACGAATTTTTCAAGAGAACCAGTTTTCTTGACTTAAGAGAGTTTTTCTTCAGGCAAAATATTTTCTTTTGCGCTAAAATAAATTCTCTTGCCACTAATTTTTTTTTCAAGAACGATGACGACTGTAGTTCAAGTCTATCATTTTTATCAGTGTAACAATCTTATTAGAATATTTTGAACGGGAAAGATCTAGTAATGGCCCTTTATGTCCCTTAAATGTTGTTAAGGAGGTGAGTTTTGTTGATGTAAATAATAACTGTTTGTATATTTATAACTAATTTATTGTTTTTGTTTCCTAAAATATTTTGATTCAAAGAAAATATATAAAATTGGGCAACGTTGTGTCGGTCAAGCTTAATCACGTGATTGAACGTTGATCTCTCTTTGAACCACATCTACATACATTCCGAATATCAGTCCCCTAGCTCACATAGGGACCGAGTGACGTTCCATGATTGTTACCACTTTTCCTCTCGCGAGCTCGTGTGTCACGGCCTTGAATTTTTACTCCCATCGCGCGTACAGAAGTTTCACTTCAAAAACACGATGCTCTGTATTATAAAAACCGAATCGCATTCTCCATTCGTATAAAACTTGAAAAGCCCATTCCCTACGCGGCGAAAGGCTATTTTTCACGGATATACACATCAATAAAATAAAATCAAATTCTCTTTCCGCCGACAACGGTCGTATCTTTCTATATTTTTATCTGTGCTATATGGAGAGGGCGATAAAAATAAATCAGCCGCACAATAAGAAATCGGCTATTAGCGGTTATTTCGTGCCTTTTTATGCGTTTTTGTTCGGTTTACGGTCGGCGGATCTCTAAGAATCGCGAAAAGGAGCGGAGGAAACCCCGCGCCATATTTCCGCATTAAAGGTATATATCGGCGAAGGCGAGGATGGAATTGTTTTTTGTGTATACCGGGTTTAATATAAAAGTTTGTTTGGAAATTGTTTATTTATCATTGTAATCTAGCCTATTAAGCCATGTTTAAAAAAGACATGTACTGTATACTTTAAAGTAGAGGTGTGTAGTTTGTGAACGAACTAGTTTCAATGAACTATTCCGACCCTGGAACGAAAGGAACTAGTTCCACGTTTCAGGAACTATTCCGAGGACCGAGATGTAATAATATGCGACCGGCGACGGATTGACCAGCGCGATCGTTGACCGATGCTAGGCCGGAGTGGGGTCTGATGAGGGCTCTGAGGTGGGGAGTAGGGGATAAGTCGTATGTTACTGGTCTCGGATCGAAAGGAACTAGAGGAACTAATTAAGACTGTTTCACGAGAATCTATTCGGTTCGAAGTTCCCAGATATAATACAAGGCGACGACCACAGAAAATCTGTATCACAGGTGCCATGAGCACATGCCCAACAGCAGCAATGGAAGTCATCTTAGACCTAACACCAAATTGCATATTGTCGTTGGCAATTATGCTAATGCGACAATGATTAGAATGGTCATTGACGGAAACAGTACTGGGAGAGGTTTCCATGTCAGGAGCTTGAAATACCCTACTACCCACTAAAAAGAAAATTCCACTTATACAGCTCCCATGATATACCAAGAATCTACAACTTTGAGAAACACCTCACTGTAGTATGGAGTAAAAAAAATATTAGAAGGGAGAAAGGTTTGCTCAGCATGTAAAAGACCATAACCATAACATACCATAACGTGGTAAACTGATGCTTCCAAAACCAAAGCAAGGAACGGGATAAGAGTATTTAGGCCGAAAACTAAATACTACGAATCAATAGGCATCTACCCCAGAATCCTTCAGGCAGAAATCTACGCTATCGAAAGATATATCAAGCGTACAATTTATCTTAGATAGGAACTAATCGAAAACAGGAAATAGCCATCTTATCCGATAGTCAAGCGGCACTAAAAGCGGTCAACTCAGTAACCATCAATTCGAAGTTGATCGAAGAATGCCTAGAGAAGTTGAACAAATTAGGCAAAGAAAATAATGTCCTCCTACTCTGAGTGCCCGCTCATCAAGGGATAGAAGGCAATGAAAAAGCAAATAATCTAGCTAGAAAAGGAGCGAACACTTCAACTTGACCAGAACCGTTCTGTTTTCAAGCGGAAACAGAACGTAACCTGGAATGGGAGTCCTCCAATGGTCTAAGACACTCGAAAAAATTCCTCAGAACTTACGACCGAGAAAAATCAAAGATTTTCCTTGATTTATGTAAAAACAATCTTCAGATTGTCACGGGGTTTCTAACAGAACACTGTCTCCTCAACAAACACCTCAGTAGGCTGAAGCTGAGGAACAACGGCGGATACAGATCCTGTGGAGAAAATGGGGAAACACCAAAACACCTTGTCAATGAGTGCGCCGAGACGACGACCGTTTGGTACGGCTGATGTTGAGGATGGAGAGTTGGCCTCTGTGGAGCCGTCTCAGATACTGGCTTTTGTTAAAGCCCTGAGACTGCATGATGAGTTTATAACCCGTTAAAACTCAAGAAAGGGGAACACACAATAGATCTGTAAGGTCGCGGTGATTAACTCCCTTCCTAAACATTCTACATTGTACCACAGAACATTATTGTAACAGGATCCACATATTGTTATTAATTTTTAGTTTGTTCATTAAAAATTTTATGGGAATGTTTCACTTTAAGTCCAACAAATTAAGAAATATCTTGAAAAACGAAGTAGATATTCTGACATTTTAGATAAAAATAATAAGTTTGAAGCGAGGAAAATACAATTTTTATTTGCTCCAATTGATTTGTGATATAGTTTTTTATCTGCAATAAAACTTGATGTAAATTTAAAAATTACCCAATCAATATATTTCTAGAAGTGGCCGCTTGCAAATACTAATACGATGGCCAGCCAGACACATATGTGCTTCTGTATCACCCCATAAACATCAATAATCACTAACAAGTCGTCTGGCTGTAGGTCTTCGAAGAGGGATATAAGGGCATTCCATATCCATAACAAGCCTAATGGGCTCATCGCCGAACGATCCTTTTATGATCTTTCTATGGGCTCAGTCATTGAGATATATATTTATCCATTAGATATTAGAGGCTTCGATATATTTAGGAGAAACTGAGTTTAGTAGTGGTGATAAACCTAAAATAAATTATCAGAAAAAAATGTTTCCTTAAAAATTAAACTTTTAAAGTATTAAGTTTGAGTGTTTATTTTAAATTAAATTTTTAAACTCACAAAACTTATTGTGAATTTAATATCGTTTAAACCGTTTTGCAAAATTACATTTTTTGTGAAAATATGCAAAATATATGATTTTTTGTTAAAAATACTATAATGTACGGTTCATATCAAATAAACTTTTAGCTACGTCATCGAGGGCGCGATTTTTATATAATTGTTGCCAACCATGGTATATTCGGCGCCGCACCGCGCGCCGGCGCCTTGCTGACTAAGTGGAATTTAAATTTCCCGCTGGAGATTCAGGTGGCAGCTCTGCTGTAAAAAATGTCAAGTTGATTTATTTATTTATTTCCTGACATTGTTATTCGTTTTGACACTTTACTTTTGTATTATGAGTTTTTAGTTTTTAATAAATAGTGTTGTGATACTTTAAGCTTTAAAATGTTTACTAGCAGACCTTGCAGTCGAATATTGTTCTTTTTAGAACCTCTTTTAGGTTCTAAAACTTCTCTATTTAATGGAGGAATCTGTCTCTATACAAAGGAATGGCCCCAGTCGACGTTTGTCACAATTCCAAAGAAGCATAATGCCAAAAAATGTGAAGAACATCGGACGATCAGCGTTATAAGCCACACACGTAAGATCTTTCTGAAAGTCATCCACCGCAGGATTTATAGAAAATTAGAAGAAGATATACCGTATGATCGAAAAAAACGGCGTCCAGTTGGCTTGGAAATGACGGTCGGTGACATTTCCCATATAATTTTTCATATAAAATGACAGCGATCTTCATTTCATAGCCATCGCTGACGCCGTTTTTATTCGATCATAGGGTAGCAGATACTCAGTTTGGCTTTAGAAATGGTTTCGGTACTAGGGAGGCTTTGTTTGCCTACAATGTCTTAATGCAGCGATGCCTTGACGTCAATCAAAATGCATATGCCTGCTTTATCGACTATAATAAAGCATTTGATAAAGTAAGACACAAGCAACTAATAGAAGAATCTCGATACGAGAGATATACAAATAATAGTAAAACTGTACCTCAACCAAAGTGCGTCTGTTCGCGTCCAATCTGAACTGACGAGAGCAGTGGATATCAAACGAGGAGTTAGACAAGGATATGTTCTTTCACCACTCCTTTTCAACGTCTACTCAGAGAAAATCTTTAACAAAGCCCTCGAAAATTAAATAACGTCATCACAACTAGTCGAGAATATGGTCTGACACTCAATGTTAAGAAGACCAAATACATGATTGTCACTAAAACTGGAGTGCCCAATGAACATCTGTACACGGAAGGCGAGGAGTTCGAAAGAGTAGAGACATATGACTACCTGGGTACAAGTGTCGACTGCACCGCGGATTATTGTTCAGAAATAAAGATTCGCATTGAGAAGGCCCGTGCATCTTTTGTGGGGATTAAGAAGCTGCTCTGTAGCCGCGATTTGAGCCTAGATCCGAGAATTCGTATGCTCAAATGTTATGTTTCTCAGTTTTTTTGTATGGTATGGAAGCTTGGACCCTCAAAGAGCTTTGCGAGCGGAAACTGGAAGCCTTCGAAATGTGGGCATACCGGAGGATGTTGAGACCATGGACAGAACATGTAACCAACGTGGAGGTTCTGAGAAGAATGAGGAAGGGCGTAGAGATCCTCAAGGAAGTGAAAAAAAGAAAATTGCAATACCTCGGCCATATCATGAGAGGTATGAGATTTTGCAACCTAGGGAAAAATTGTAAGAAAAAAATCTATTGGAAGTAGAAGAATATCCTAGCTCAGAAACCTGCGAAAATAGTTTAATGTCACGTCATCTGACCTATTTAAGGCCGCAGCTGTCAAGGTCAAAATAGCAATGATGATAGCCAACCTCCGGTATGGAGACGATACATGAAGAAGAAGAAGTACAAGATAGCTTAATAACCGTAAAAAACTCATCGCAACTTTATTAGAATATTTTGAACGGGAAACGGTTAGTAATGGCCCTTTATGCCCCGTAAGTGCTGTTAAGAAGGTGACTTTTGTTGATATAAATAATAACTGTTTATATATATTTATAATTAATTTATTTTTGTTTACTGAAATATTTTGATTAAAAGAAAATATATAAAATATACAGGGGGTTGTTCACCACATACGACGCGGAGTATTGTAGCTAAACGATGATATTTTTACAAATTGTAAGTTTTGGGTTCGATGAAGGACTATTAGAGGTACAACTTAAAAATAATTTTACAAGATACAGAGTGTCCCAAATAAGTAAAAAATATCAAAGTTGTATTTTTTTAAATGGAACACCCTGTATATTATTACATTTTTAGTTTCTACGATTAAAATAAAGGTAAATGCAATCGTCCATTTGTATTTTGGCCATCGGTGCAGGACCGTAAATATACATTTGCCAAAGGACACATCCAGATAGTTAGATCTACGGATACTTCTTATGGCACCCCGATAATAGCCACCGAGCTTAAAAACCATCGGAAAGAACAGAGACGAGTCGCGAAACGACGATCCCGCCTCCGAAATATTTTCAATTTTGTGAAATTACAGTAAAAAGTACAAAACTTCATTTCTCAAAGGAGTTATCAAAGTTTTTAATACTAAATATTCACTGAAGTTTATTTACTGCTCAGTTATTGTGTTGCAATAATAAAAATAATACCAGCTTATACAGAGTGTCTAAAAATTGATTTTAAATAATTATTAGCTTCAAACGGTAATAACTTGTTTAATTTAAGTGGAACACCCTGTATATTTTACGAGAATCAGATGCACAATTTAATTGTCTATCAAATTACATTATACCATTTTTACCTATCTCTTTAAATTTCGGTAGAAAATGCATTTTCTTGTAATTTAGAACTTATTTATCAATATACCCATGGGCTATTGACATTTTAGATTATTTTTAAAGATGTACCAAATTTTTAAAGAGTACAGATACTAATATTGGCGATATAATTCGTTTATTTCATTAAAAAATGAAAAAAAACTGTTTAAATACTTGTTAAAGAGGACCAATTAATATGATTCCAGTATTCAAACTACATTAACTGACTGTTTGCGTTGATTAATAATAATTGCTCCAAATACTAAAAAACTGAATTTTGTATGGGCATTAGACAGTGTGATAAAAAGTAACACCTTAAAAATGATTTTCATTTTTTAATAAATGCTTATTTATAACAACAAAGACTTTAATTTGATAACTTATTATTATATTGATTTCTGACTCCACTGAAAAATCCACATTTATTTATAATAATTTATTAACGAACACAATTAAGTATGTCATTAATTAGTATATGGGCGGAAATAATGGTGTTATATTTAATTAATGGTATACTCTTTTATAAAGATTTAAATAGTTTTCGTTTTGCATACAAATCGGCTAGTAATATTATCGTTTTGCTAAAATATTAACATGTTATCGTTTTGCTAAAAACGATAATATTACTAGTCTGTACATTTTGTACATTTTTTGCTTTAAAAACAATCTAAAATGTCAATATTCCATGGATATATTGATAAATGAGGTCTAAATTATAAGAAAATGCATTTTCTACAAAAAACTTGAAGGGATAGGTAAAAAATAGTATAATACAATTTGATAGACAATTTAATTGTGCATCTGATTCTCCTAAAATATACAGAACATTCCATTTAAATTAAAGAAGTTATTGCCGTTTGAAGCTAATAATTATTTAAAATAAATTTTTAGACACTCTGTATAAGGTAGTATTATTTTTATTAATGCAACACAATAACTGATCAATAAATAAACTTCATTAAATATTAGTATTAAAAACATGACAATTCTTGGAGAAACAGCTTCAAAATTTTACCGCAATTTCACAAAATTGAAAATATTTCAAAAACGGTAAGGTTTAAGTATAATAAACCTTAATCAAATTTACCTTTATTTTAATCGTAGAAACTAAAAATGTAATAATATACAGGGTGTTCCTTTTAAAAAAATACAACTTTGATATTTTTTATTTATTTGGGACACTCTGTATCTTGTAAAAGTATTTTTAAATTGTAGCTCTAATAGTCCTTCAACGAACCCCAAACTTACAATTTGTAAAAATCTCATCGTTTAGCTACAATACTCCGTGTCGTATGTGGTGAACAACCCTGTATATATGACTGTGCCGGTCAAGCTTAATCATGCGACTAAAAGTTTATTTGGTATAAATTGTATCTATATTTTTTGTAAAATCACTTATACTTTTTTCAACGTACAAAAGAGAAAAATCAATGCTTTTTAGATAAATTTCTGTAGGGTTCTGAAATATGTTTCCCAGCCCAAATGGCAAGGAATCGTCCATTTGTATTTTGGCCATCGGTGCAGGACCGTAAATATACATTTGCCAAAGGACACATCCAGATAGTTAGATCTACGGATACTTCTTATGGCACCCCGATAATAGCCACCGAGCTTAAAACCATCGGAAAGAACAGAGACGAGTCGCGAAACGACGATTCCGCCTCCGGCAATATTAATAAATTTATTAGAATTGAATGTGGCAATGGCCCTTTGGAATCGCGCGATGGAGAGAATGGAAGATGGTCTTTCTTCCCTTCTGTGCGGATATTAATGGGCCCTGCGCCTCTATTGAGGGCTCAAGGAGAATAATCGTCGCCGGTAACGGTTATGGCGATGCTTCGGAAATTAAAAAGTTTCTTTCTTAGGCGGAAAGATGCGGAAAGATATTTCGGAATAAGAAGTTTTATTGATTTTCCCGGGCATTAAGTTTCTTTCAAGGGATATTAGGTTTTCATGATTTTTATTGTGTTTTTAAGCTATGAATTTATTTAGATTATGTTATGCTTATGTAACGGTTAATTTGAAACGTTAAATTAATTTGATATCATTATAATCATCATTTTTTCAGAAAGGACTTTGAAGGCACAAAGAGCCTTTGGTAGGCTTGCGCCTGTGTGGAACTCCTCTATATATATAGCAAAAAAATTCACAGATTTTGCAACATGCGTAACCATCATAGGCGTATTGAAAATACCAGACACAAAAGTTGGCGGTGGTCACCTGTTTTTTTACATTTTATATTAACTTGTGACGTCATTTGGAAGAGCTCAATAGAAATATAAAAGAACTAAATCTTGTTTGAAAAACAATTTGACATTCGTGACGTCAGCACTCCGGCAGTCTAATGTATCGTTAATTGCCATTCGCAAATATAGTTTACATTCAGTATGTCCAATTAATATAGAACATTATACCTATGCATGATTTTAAAAATTTGCTACCATTATATTTTGATGGTTGAGTTTTTGAAATTATTTGTTAGCTTCTTAAACAAAACAGACACATAATAATTCAAATCTTTATCATCCAAGACGAAGTTATTAAATATTAACTATTTCTACTTAATCATTTAATAATTCTGATAAAAACACGCTTGTTTATTTTACTAGCCGTTTAGCTATAGTTTGATTTCAGATAATGCAGATTTTAATGTGCTATTTGTGTTTTTTATTGGAATTATTATTTTAAGCATATTTGGAATACTCTATGAAGTGATTTTAAGTGCTCCTGTCCATTTTTCAATTATTAAAGTGCCTATTTAGATACATTTAAAATTAATTAATTGGTTATAGTACCTATTTGTATTATGGGTTTGTTTATATTTTATGAAATTTATTATTATTTTTCTACTAAAATAAACAGCTTACTAAATCACTAGCTAGCCCATTTTTAAATACAGGGTGTTAATTAAGTATCTGGCCAAACTTCAGGAGGTGATTCTTTGAGTGTTTTTAAGGTAAAAAGTTCATATAAACATGTGCCCGGAAATGTATAATTTTAAAGATACAGGGGTGTCAAGGTGTTTTCTGATAGACATTTTTTATTAATATCTCAAAGATCCGTTGGCCGATTTTGTTGAAATTTCGCCGTGTTGTGAACTTTGTTAAGTTAGCACTAATTAAATGACAATTATTATTTACAACAATATTCAAACGATAAAAACTTATCCCAATAAATATTTGGCACCGCCTTGGATTCATTTGTTTTTACGCCTGTTGGCGGTGGAAACCATGCAAGCTTTTTCTTTGTCCTAAGTTGTTAATTAAAAAAATAATAATCATATAAAAAAACATAGGTCCTAATAGCCTAAATTTTAGCAAAATGTATCAACAGATCCGATGAGACCCGAGTTATTATATGTATATAACTGAATGATTTAATTAATTATTCCCTTTAATGCATTGATTGTGCGCATTATCCTACGCGCCAAGATAACATATTGCATTAGTCTAAATTTATTATTTATGTTATTCCGCTCTTTCACGTTTAATTTGCCCCTTGCTTCTCATACGGAAAGAATTAGATTAAAATAGCCCAACTGTACCAGCAACCCATGCCTTGACGCATATTCTTTTTTATAATAATATCGGCTTTCCCAGTCTAAACATCAGTATTCATAAAATAGTTGGCCCACACTGATAAGACCTCATTTCGGTCCTCGAACGTCCTTGCTCTAATCTATGATGAACGCCGGCTAAACTATCGACTTACATGTTGACAAGTTGATTAGGCAGGTTATTGAACTTGGCCTTACCGTGTCGCCTCTAGCATGTCATTTTTTCAAAGATGGGTCCCATATAAACGCGGCCAGAAGTATTTTCAATACTAAAAAACAAAGTTCAGCTCTTCAATAGCAATGTCAAATCTATTTTGATTTATGGATGCGAAACATGGAACGTTACGCGTGGTCTCCTGGATCGCCTGCAGGTGTTTGTCTTCGAAGAATATTGAGAATTTTCTGGCCCAATCAAATTAACAACGAAGAACTGCGGAGAAGAGTATCACAAAATCAAATAGACATCGAAATTAAGAAAAGAAACTGGGATTGGATTGGGTACATTTTGCACAGACCTCACAGAGATATCGCAAAACAGGCACTTGAATGGAATCCACAGGAAAGACGTGCTAGGGAAGACTAAGGAATACCTGGAGAAAAACAGTAATCTCTGAAGCCCAAGAGATTGGGAAAACATGGGGAGAGATCAAACATACCTACAGCTCAGAATAGGATCAGATGGAAACATCTCTTAGAAGCCCTATGTACCACGAAGGGATGACGGGAATACATGTATATATATATATAATCATCATCATCATTTTCAGCTTATTTAACCATTTCCAATTATGGTGTAGCCTCCCTCACATATCTAGATACTCTCTTTGTAGTGTGGTCCATTGTTTTGTCCATTGCGGGCCCAAGTTATCCCTGCTGATTTTCTAAGATCTTGGACCCATCTCAGGTTCGGTCTTCCTCTAGGTCTCTTAATTCCTCGTGGGTACCATGCTGTAATTCTTGTGGTTCATCTATTGTCCGTTCTTTTTGCCAGGTGTCCTGTCTATTATTACCACTTGAAGGGTTTGACTCTGTCGATGATATCTATTACCTGAGACTTTTGTCGTATCTACTCTATTCTTTTACGGTCTTTCTTGGTTATACCCAGCAAATTTCATTCCATTGAGCGTTGTACGACCTGCAGTTTCCTTATAATGTTTGTTTTTAAGTGTCCAGGTTTCGCATGCATAGGTCATGACTGGTAGTACACATTGGTCGAATGTTTTCTTCTTTAAAGTGCCAATCTAGATTTGAATATGTTTGAGTTTCTTCCATAAGTACTCCATGCTAACCTAATTCTTCTGTTGATTTATGGTAGTATAGATCCCGAGCTGTGTATTAGTTGTCCCAAATATACCTTCTTCTACTATTTCCAGTGTTGTGTTATTTATTAGAATGCCTTTTCTGTCCATTAGTTTGCTGTATATTACTTTAGTTTTTTGCTAAATTCATTTTGAAACCTACTTCATGGCTGTAGTATATGAAGTAGTTAGTTCGTTAGTACACTGAAAAAATGAATTGGTTATATTAACTTAAAATTAGTTACTATTACTAAATGGCTTATTGAAATATGGCTTATTATACATTTACTGGCAAAAAACAAGAAACTTGTTTAAAATAGTTAAATAAAGCCCTTATTTAATAATATATTATTTCATTAATAGTAATATTCATGCATATTATATTCAAATGTATGTTCATTATTAATAAATAAATACTTAGTTTACTGAAATTTACCATAATTCATTGGAATTTATATGTATTAATAGTAAATTAATATATTGTTGTCTAAGAGGTAAATATTATTATATGTTTATTAACAGTTATTAATGCATCTTATATTTAAATGTACGTTTATTAATAAAAAACATATATATTTTCTACTGAAATTTACAATAATTTAGTGGAATTTTCATTTGTTAATAATAAATTAATACTTTGCTGGTTAAAGAAAATTTCATTCTACAGCTTATTGGTAATAAGAAAATATTTTTGTTGTCAAAATAAGTGCATTGTAATAATCAATTTGATTTTAGTTTAGTATAAAAAAGGGTATTTATAATTAATATTTTGTTTTGCTACGATAAAATTTAAGTTATTTACTATTAATAAATAAATGTTATTCAGTAGTTTCTTCTTGGTTATTAGGGATTTTAAAATAATAACAAAATTTTTAAATCATAATATATTTATTTTCAGTAGCTCAGCGAGTACATATTATAAAAAAAAACATTTTAAAGATATATAGACTCTGATATGTCAACAAGAAAAAATATCAAAACTATAACATTAGACAAAATTCACATTTTGGCACGCACGCATCAGTGCATGGGGTGCGAGACAAAGCGAACGACAAAAAATGGTCACCATTGCCCGATTTAGGCAGATATATAAAAATAGAACATGGCAGACATATATTTTAGTACGTACTATCTACTTACGCTTATAGTTTTCCAAAAGAGTCCAATTATCATCAACGATGCCACAGGTTTCCAAAAACGATTGTAGTTCCTCCGGGGTAACTATTTCTTCTGCCATTTTCACCTCTCACCTTACATCTCAATAACTAAATGCCGGAAAACATACATTTACCACAATCACGAATCGAACGAACGCCAACTTTGCATATTTGAAACTGCCGAATAACCGAATTCTACTATATATGCAATAAGTAAAAAAGATCAAATGCGTTTATGGCGTTGAATGATACTCATAAAATTAAACACAAAACATCAATAACGCCGCCCCAAGCCGTGAAGTGATGGCGTGGCCCATTAGAAAAAAATAATAAATTATAATTATTAGAGATACCTACGTTTGTTTACTAAAATTATAATTTTATATAAAAAATATATTTATTTTTAGATAGCAATAGATAAATTAGTTTTAATCAAATTACGGTAAAGAAAGATGGTTATATTAATTAACCTATAATTTCCATTGAGTAATAACTACCAAACCAAAAGTTAGCTACTACTAAATTATATTTGTAAAGCCTGCAAAAAGCATGTAATAAGCTTTTTATTTATTTTTAAGGAACTTTGTTTAAAATTAAAAAATCAAACACTAATAAATCCTTTGCTTTTTATAAATAAATATATTAAACAGTCCTATTTTTTACTACCAGCTCAATGTATTTATTAACCTAGCATGTTAATTATAAAATTCCGTTTGTATATGTAACAAAATTTGCAAGAAACAAACATTTTTTTATTAAAACTCTGAATTTTCTTTCAGTGTAGTAATTTGGTGCTTGTAGTTCTTGAAAACTATTGGCAATTAGGACTATGTCATTAGCGAATCTTAGATAATTAAGATATTCTCCATCTATTTTCAATCCTTGGTGGTCCAGTCCAGTTGACGGAATATTTCTTCTAGTGTTTTGTTGTAAACAGCTTTGGGGACATCGTATCTCCCTGTCGTTCTCCTTCGCAAGTTGGGAACTCTGGGATTCATACCTTTAAAATTTCTTTTATCTATTTTAAAATTCACCAAGATGTTTTTCATTAATGTTCTGTTTTTTTATGAATATTTTTTACTTGGAAAATATACAAATTGATATATTGAAGCTCTAGGAAACCGAAAATAATAAAATTGACCAATTCTAGTGAAAAATAATTAAAGGCTGACGCTGACGTTTCAAGAAATTGCAATATTAAAATAGTATTTAAAGGTAATGCAGTTTGCCACGCCAGGAAATGATTACTTAAAATTATGAGACTGCCAAGAATAATTTGACCTCAAATTGATATCGACTTGTCTCTAGAGCGTTTCGATAAAGTTTCTTTATAAGTCATCACACAAAAAAGTTTGTATATATGTTATTTTTCATTATATAAATTTTCAATTTATATGCAAATTTTAGAAGCTGGTTGAGAAAAAAAGTTGCCCAAATAATGAGAGAAGTAACCGCGTTTATCACACATATCTTTATTTTTATTATGTTTAATGTACTCCCCGTGAACTAATATAGTATACATAGGTATATTACAAAATCTGATATAAAATATATAGTCCTGCCCTGTTCACAAAACACACCTTAATTTTATTGATCAATAATGATTGAAGGATAACAGACGGCGTCTGTATTTTACAGCGTCTAAATTCATATGTATCATAAAAATCGGCGCCAATACTTATTATAGTCCTTTGTTTATGACTTTTTAAAGGTGCCTTTCGACGTTTTGTGGATCTTTTATTTATTGACGTCTGAAATATAAAACTTGAATAAAACCATACAAATTTATTGACCTACAAAGTGTTATTTTTTGAGTTTACTAGTTGATGCATTTGTATGTTCTTATTCTTTTTTACAAAAAAAAAATATGGATAGCAGTATTTTTAATAAGAAACTTGTAAAAATAAGATATTTTTACATAGTTTCACAAAAAAATAGACATATCTCTAAACATATTCAAAAAACTTGTGTAAATTTACCATAATATATTTAGTAAAATGCTATATGTAGTTTCTGTAAATATAAAGCCAGCCCTCTTAAAAAACATAGTCTCCATTTATTATAATTATTTGCATTTTAATTTTAGCGATTTTTTTTTATGTAAACATAATTATTGTTCTCTTATCTCTCTATATCAACATATCTCAAGTATTATTTATTCTTTCAGATTGTGTTTCGGAGGACAAATAAAATAGAGGACCACGGGGTAGAGAACTCTATACATCCATAGTCTCTAAGTTGGTAAGTTGACTGTTTTGATTAGATATCTTTTTCTTGCATGTTTTTTTATTTTGTGTCTAATGGCAATTTTGTTTCTATTTTGTTTATAGACTCAGAATTCCAGTAAGGTTCTTCTAGACAACAATAGATGGCAATGAGTATCTTACATACATAAGTTCTATTTTGTGACTTTTGTTAACCTTTATAATAAATATTATAATTATAAACAAGTTTTTTATTATAGTTATTAATGATATAAGTTCGATACGAACATCATAATGAACTAAGCGTTAACGAACTTTACGTTACACAAGTTTCATTAAAAAGTTCGTATCGACCGTTATCATTCAAAATTTAATCTACGACGCGACACGAGGGACGACCCAAAGAGATTTGATTTAATTAGTTAAGAGATATCCTCATAAAAATTAAAATTCAAAATTATCAGGTGCCCATATTAGTCGACGCCGTGGTAACCGTGCTTGTTAATAGTTTCCATTTTGCCTTTGACAACTCAATTATTGATGTTCAATTTTGTGTTAAACGTTCAGTTTTAGCAAAAAGCAAAAAATAATATTACTATGGGTGATTCTGATTCTGAAAGTGTCCCTTCGGAAATTGAAGGCATTACGCAAAAGTTTGTCGATTCCCTACTTCCCGAAAAATCAAGACAAACGTACAAGCGAGCCTATGTAAAACTTGAAGATTGGTGTAATGGGAAAGGAATCAAGAATAGTAGTAACGAAAAGGTTCTCCTGGCATATTTTGAACATCTTTCAAAACATAGGAAGGCTTCATCACTTTGGGTATATTATTCCATGCTACGTTCAGTTATATCAGTGAAGAAAAATACAGATATTAGTAAGTACGTCCATTTAATTGCATTTCTGAAAAGAAAATCGGAAGGATTTCGGTCAAAAAAATGGAGAATTTTAAGAAAAGAAGATATAACTCGTTTTTTTTGGAAGCCGATGATAAAACTTATTTCCTGACAAAAGTTTCATTGATAGCGGGACTTGCGGGAGCCTACCGGCATATCGAGTTGACAAATCTGCAGCTGCAAAATGTTAAAGATGAAGGACAATGCATTCATGTCATTGTTCCATTTACGAAAACAAATATATCACAAGATTTTTTTATAACGAAAGGGAATGTTGAAGGAATAAATATGGTGGAAATGGTTCGAAGATATATAGCTATGCGGCGAAGCAACACGACAGAGCATACTCGATTTTTTGTGGGGTACAGAAATGGAAAATGTATTAAGCAACCCGTTGGCATTAATACTTTAGGGAAAATGCCGTATAAAATAGCATTGTTCCTAAGTCTTCCAAATCCACATCAATACACTGGACATTGTTTCCGTAGATCATCTGCGTCGTTGCTTGCAGATTCAGGAGTGGATTTATTAACTGTTAAAAGACATGGTGGTTGGCGCTCAACACAGTTTCAGAGACCTATGTAGAAAATTCCAACGAAAATAAGAAAAAAGGGTCACGTAATATTTTGGGTAACATTTCTGGCAATGATGGGTCTTCAACAAGTTCAACCACTCAGGAAATAAATTTACTTTCTAAAAATTCAACTCACCTGTCATCGTCTGGAATTAATTTAACCAATTGTACTGATATTATAATTAATGTTTACAATAAATAAACGTATTTATAGGTATCTTTTTTTGCTTGTGTCTTATTTTAAAATTTGCGTGTTATTATGAATTCATAATAGCACTAGTGCTATTATGAAAGCCATAATGACATCCAAATCACAATGTTAAATGTGTCATAGTGACATTATCGTAGGTTAAGTTTATTAATGCTTACTAAAGCTTTGTGAATTTACAAAAGTAATTGAAGGGGTGGCTACAATAATCGGGCAGCTCCACTTTTTTCCGAAAATTAGATTTTTACTGAATTGCGTTTTAAAAAATAGTCTAGTTAATTGTTCCCTGCAACAATCAAATAACTCGTACAGCGATTTTACAAACGAGTTATAAAGCTAAAAAACGGATGGTAAATTTACTACAATAATCTGTGGCAAGAAATAACCATCAATATTAAATTTACAAATTATTTTTTTCAGTGTATGTTTGACTATATGAGTGAGCCTGTATAATAAGTCAAATACTAAAGTTTGCAATAAACTGAGGTTACGAATTAAAATTGATATATTTATATACAGTTTGCTAAACAAAATCAAGAAAATAGGGTTAAAAATCAAAAAAAAATATAACGTTTTAACTAGACCAAAAATGTTTTCGTTGCGTTTTTTGCATCTGAGTATGGATTGTTAGCTAATATACCTACTAGTTCGTAAATCAAGGAAAACGAAATATTTTAATCCTTATTTGTCGTAATGTACAAACCTCGCTAATAACCCTACACTCCCCTTTTAATGAAAACCATTCCGTGCTTTTAACGATATTTTTCGGCATTCTCCGCAATAGATCTTTGTAATACAATTAATTAATTAACTGCGTTTAGCTTTGCTTTACACCTGGTCACGCCACAAGATCACTATCCTGTGATACAGTAACATAAGTTACTAAAAATAATTAAAAAATCTTTCCCACAATCCAATCTAGTTGGCGTATAGAGGGTCACGCATGAACCGCCGGACGTACAGGTGACCAAATATGACCCCTAACGACCATAATTAATAATCATAAATGTACAGGTGCCGCACATGCAGACAATAGTTACGCTAGAATACTTTTTCGGATTTGACGACTACGGCTGTGTACAGGGCGTGTCACTTATATAAATTCGATAAAATATCTGCATTACTGTTTTTATATTAGGCTGTACTTAAACTGCCGTTAAACGGTAGCTTACTAAAATGCCGTTAATAGGTATGACGTCGTTGATGTGACGCACTTGACGGCTTTATGAAATATAGGAATTTTATAAGGACTAACCAACGCCATCCACTCCACCAAATAACCAACTTAACCAACGCAACTAACCTCGACACTGATAAAAAAATATAAAAAACAAATATAAATTAGTAAATACCAACCAACCCCACCAAATAACCGACTAACTAATGAATTAACACCCTCCAAATAATCACGCTAACTAACCCGCCAAATAACTAAACCTATTCAACCAAAAAGAGTGAAACCAATGCAATAAGAACACACTATAAGCAAAAAAATATAAAAAAGTCTTGGTCGGCGTGAGATTTGAACCACGGACCATTCGCTCACGGAGCGATAGCCTCAGCCACGGAGCCACAGATGCTCTTGCAAAATGCTTATAGCTAGGCATTACTTTCCGCCGACATGAACGACGTCACAATATCTATTAACGGCCTTTTAGTAGGCTACCGTTTAACGGCTGTTTAAGTACATCGTTTATATTATCACAACTAAATAAATGATAAATAATAAAGGTGGAATGTTAAGACAGATATGTACAGGGTGTTTGTACGTATAATAAAAAACGCTGCTAAGAGTATCAAAATGTTGATCTAATAACAATTTGACGTTTGTACTATTACGTCAAAAGCAACTTTTTTCCAAATCCTACCATAACTTCACTGAGGCATCGTTTCTTGTTCACTGTTATAAACATCTTAATTATTAGATATTAATACATCTGGTATTATGATATTCTGGTATATTTTCGATTTTAAAATAAACTAATCGTTTCTATCTTATTATTTATTAGAATGGGCATAATCAAGAGAGCTACTGATACCGTGTTATAAAAATAACGTAATTAAGGGCTTATTTTTTCTTATATTATAATTTTACTAAAATGTTCGTTTTGAAAGACATCAAGATGCGGTTTTCGCTTTTATTACTCTTTACTATTAGCTATAATAACATATACTATCGTATTTAACTTTGTTGACAAAACACGCAAGATTTGTTAAATTGTAAGACGGCGTCCCCTAGCGTCTACGTTCAAAAGCTTATTATTATAATTTTTATGGTATAATATAGAATAAGGAACGAGCCCTCGCTTGTTCGATTAAGATCATCCAGTCCGGAGTTATTAACATTTAAATAAAAATAGATCTAACTTTGCCCCACCCAAAAAAATCAAAATTTCCTGAAGATTATGAAGCTATTATTTATAGTACTGTCTCTAGGCCAAATTTTGTAAAAATTCTATTTTATTATTTTCCATAGCAGTTGCGTCCTCTAGCGGCCGGTCTACAAACTTGAAAATAATTTCCAGCAATTCCTTATGGTCTCTTTAGTTATAAATATATTTACCGCAGGCCCTACGGCTAGGATGATTCACGGTACACCGGACCGTACCCGAGCCGGGCACGTTCCGTGAAGTAGACACCGAGCGACGTCCGGGCCTTCAATATATGCAACACCGAGTGGACAACCGGGATCATGTCCGTACCGAGAAAACAGTCGCTATAGGCCCGTAGACGAACGAAGTATTTAGCCGCGGCGGCTCATTTATGTTTGCCGCAACGGGGCCGGAACGTAGCGGATCCGAGGAAAAATGTACACCGACATTTCTTGGACGGGGCACGGACGCGTTCCGGCGAAGCTCGGACCGTGCTCGGCTTAGCATGAATTTATAAGTATAAATAACATTTGACAATGTTTGGCCGTGCCTTCACCGTCGCACGGCTCCGGCCCGTCACGGTGTACCGTGAACCATCCTTAATACTTTCCGAGATACAGCCCAGAGCTATTCTTAGTGGGACGCACCCTGTAGTTGCAAAATAATATTATCAAAATTTATTTGAAGTTTAGAAAAACTTGCAACTTGCAACTGACCTTATTATGCCGAGCAACTTGTAGAATGTAGAAAATAGATTGCAGATCGAAAGGAAATTCCACTCCTGCAACTCCCAGTGAATGGCATACCAAAAATGGAACGACCTTGAGAAATACATTACTGTAGTAGTGAGCTACAAGAATAATTGGAAGAGAGAAACGTTTGCTTAGCAGTTAAAAGCCCATACCATCATAACTTATGCTTCCAAATCTACAGCAGGAACAGGGATAGGAGTATTTAGGCCGAAATCTAAATACTCTGAACCAATGGGCACCCCAGCATCCTTCAGGCAGAAATCTAATGCGTACAATTTATCTTTGACAGAAACTATCGGAAACAAGAAATAGCCATCTTATCGTCAAGCAGCCTTAAGAGCGATCAACGCAGTAATCATCAATTCGAAGTTGGTTAAAGAATGACTAGAAAAGCAGAACAAATTAGGCAAAGGAAATAAAGTCCTCCTACTCTAGGTGCCAGTTGCCAGTCCATCAAGTGATAGAATATGAAAAAGCAAACGATCTAGCTAGAGAAGAAACCAACACTGCGTTATACCTGGACCAGAACCGTTCTGATTCCCATGCAAGTTCTGATTACCAACTTAAAGCGGAACTCCAGAACCTGGAAGACACTATCTTCGCAATGAACACCTCAATAGATTGAAGCTAAGCAACAACGGCGAATGCCGGTTCTGTCGGAAAAATGGGGAAATTTTTGACATTTTTGAATCAAGCACTTTTTTACAGCATTGATTTTTTAGAGTTGCATTTAATAAAACCCTTTTCTCCAATAATATGGACTGTTAAATCAGAGAGAAGTTTTTCTCTATAATAGCGACACCCTGTATACTTTAAATACATTAAGAGAGAGACAATTAACGATTACCGCAACCGGAAATGTTCTTCAAGTTGAACTTGTTAGTTTTTTTTTATTTTCTTTCATAAAAGCGAGGAATCGGCGACAGCGTTGCCAAGGGACAACAAGTCCATTGGGCGGTCAACCAAATTATAATCGACGAAGACGTTGTCGTTTTGTATTCATAGAAGAACATTATATTATTTAACTTTACAGAGGACTAAGAAATTTGATATTTTATTTGCATATTTTAAAAGCAAAAAAAATATTTTTTAATGAGTTTCTTCTTTATCATAAAAAATAAAACAATTAATGGCAAATAATAGATTTTAAGTCTAAGTCATTGGAAATATTTCAATTCATACCTGGAATACTTTTTAGTTGGAGGCATTCAATTTATGATAGCGGGAGTTACAAAAAAAAACAACTGCCCCCAAAAATCAAAACGATAATTACAAAAGTTCATTTCGTGTTATACGTATCTAAAAATTGATCAGTTCCCAGTAATGCAAATACCGAGAGAATAAAAAAAAATTAGTTTTAATTGAAAATACTGTATAATATTTTTTCCTGTTTTTTTTTTCAACATTGTCTTTATTTATTTTGCTTACACAACGTTTCGGTCAGAATTATCACTGATCGTTATCAAGTGTGAACTAATCTAAATACTAAAACTACTGAGGTTGGGGGGTCCCCTAAGAATACCTGCATTCACGGAAAAAAAGCTAAACTGGCTTAAAGATTATTAATCTTGAACCAACGATATGCTAGTATTCCCATTCCGCAAATCTAGTTATACTTCTTTTCAAGAAAACCCTATCCTTAGAAGCTAAGAAAATTTATCTTTTATTTAAGATTTACCTAGTATTGAAATTAAGATTATAACTACACTCCAGACAATTCGAGATAAAATCTTGTTTCTAGTACTACTTATACTTATTTGTAAATTAGCAAATTATTGCATTAAGTATAGAAATTCTTTGTGTACATGTAATAATTACTTTATTCAAGTGTAATATCACCTACTATAAAATAAAGCCTCTTCTTTCTTTTAGGTTAGTTACTAGACGCGCCGACTAGGTAGTTTATAAAATTATAAAGTTTTTTTGTTATCGTTTGTGCTTGTGATATGTGAAAATGGAGGACCTTCTTCAGGCATGGGAGATGACGATTTGATCTCAAAATTTCAATGTAAGTTTGGCAATAATCCTACATTATTTGATGACATTGGTTGGAGGTTAGGGGGACTCTATTTTAATATGCATTATTTCTTATACACTGGTGGTAAACTAGGTATGTACGCGTTTGGAATGATTCAATTATGTTTTAACAATTTTTATTACTCTCTCTCGTTTTTAATTAGCAATGCCGCTGTCCAATATTTACCTATATTGGGAAATTACACAGTTTTATTGTATTTTCTTATTACAAAAAGCATATAATTTGGTAGGTGATGTTTGGCTAATCTAATTTAAAAAGTATTAACCATATTCGGAGTTATTCTGGTGATATTTCAAAGTTCCATACCTATTGTAAATGGAAATTAAGAAAAGATTTTGCCAACACAAGAATTTCTAACAAGATCTAACCCGAACCTCCGAAAGCACGTTACCGAATTTTGTGAGAACTATATAGTTTTTCGATCCCGGTTAATATTCGTAGAAAAACTAGTTTATCCTAAAATGGGGTTTGCCCGGTAACATACATGAATATAATAGAGTTGGGACATGCTAAAAATTTTAATTTCCATTTCCAATAGGTATGGAATATTAAAATATCACCAGAATAACCCCAAATATGGTTAATACTTTTTAAATTAGATTAGCCAAACATCACCTACCAAATTATTTGCTTTTCGTAATAAGAAAATACAATAAAACTGAGTAATTTCCCAATATAGGTAGATATTGAACAGCGGCATCGCTAATTGAAAACGAGAAACGATAATAAAAATTGTTAAAACATAATTGAATCATTCCAAACGCGTACATACCTAGTTTACCACCAATGTATAAGAAATAATGCATATTAAAATGGAGGTTAGGGGGAACCTCTAACCAATGTCATCAAATAATGTAGGATTATTGCTAAAATTACCTTGAAATTTTGGGATCAAATCCGTCATCTCCCATGCCTGAAGAAGGTCCTCCATTTTAACATATCAAAAGCACAAACGATAACAAAATAACTTTATATAAAGTACCCGGCGCGTCTCGTGTCGCAGAGGAGAAACAGAAACCAAATGAAGATAGGAATCAGGAATGCACTGTTGCGTTGTTGCTGTTGGGGATGGTCACTTAATATAAGAACAGTAACTCTTGGAAATGGGGTGTTATTCTCGCGTCGAGAATAATATACTTATTTACAGTCTTAATACACCGATTTCAAGTAAAAGTTTTAAAAAGTTGAGAATACTACTTATTATTATATAAAAGCATTTATACTTCATTTAATAATAGTTTCTTTGTTGCTAAAGGATTTATTCACTTGATAGTAATATAAGTTTTTCTTAAATATAAGTCATTTTATTCTTTTTTTTTTTTAGATTCAAAATTACTTAAAGTGACTATAACTATATTTAAAAAGCAAGTGTAAAAGTAAAACAGTTCCAAATATTTGTTGTACTCATGGAAAGAATACTATACTTAAAGAAAGTGTAAAATTTTAAGTGTATGATTGTTCTTGAATATAGAAATGATTTTTTTCCGTGTTGGAGCGTTTTATGATTGATTGCAATATTTTTGCGAAAATTTCCATTCTTGGATTGTTAAAGATTTGAATATTGTTAGATATGAATATGGCCTTTAAATTTGCGCTTTTTCCAATGGATTCTTGTTTAATTTAAATGGAACACCCTGTATATTTTACGAAAATCAGATGCGCAGTTTAATTCTATCAAATCTTCAAGTTTTCGTAGAAAATATGTTTTCTTATAATTTAGACCTATCCAGGATGTCCCAGAAATAAGTGAATTAATTATTTAATAATTTAGTAAATCAATTCATATCATATTGAATTCATATTCATATTCAATTCATATATATCATTCAAATCAATTAACAAGTGAATCAATTTAACTGATAGTACAGTTCAACCCCAGAAACACGCCTATAAGGTTTCTTTCGCGAAAAAAAAAATTTGAAAATTCGAAATCTTTTGAAACATTTTTTTGGAATTTTTTTAAATTTTTATAAGTAATAGATTAAATCAAGAAAGAAAATCCAGAAAAGATCCAGTGGTTCTCAAAATTTTAGCAAAAAATAATTTTTTTTGGAAATTTTCAAAGTAAAATAACTCCGTTATTTTGGACTTATTTGAAAAACGATAAAGAGAAAATATGTTTCTTTTGTCGAGATCTACCACCCCTTAAAATACTTGCACTTATTTCCGGGACACTCTGTATAGTATGTACTCGTATAGGTATACAGGGTGGTCCGAACTGTATTCCGGAAACTTCGGAAGCATATTCTGCAGATAAAAATAAGTAAAAAAGTATAAATACATGTCCTAAAATGCTTAGTTTCAAAGATATAGGGTGTAGAAGTTTCATTTTTATTTCGATTTTTTCCAAATAATTTCTGATGTAACGTCAATATTTGGATGAAAATTGGTGTCCACTGGGGAGCCACTTTTTTAAGCCTAACCTCACATGTCAGAGGAGGATGGGGTCTGCTTATATCCTAAGCTAAAAAATGAAATTAAGATGCACTAGTGTAATGCAGCATCTCTTCCGGATAAAAATCATTTACGGGTGGAGGCAAGACATCACTACTACTATTATTATTTTGCAAAAGCCTCGACCTCTTTCTATAAAATGTAGATGAATGTCTAAATGCCTTTTTAGTGTTTTTTTAGGCATAATAAAAAATTTAAGTTTGTTTACAAAAACTTTTTATTAGGTTATGTTCATGATGTTCATTAAGTCGCAAATGCTACTTAATGGGTTGTATTTACGGACATAAATAGAGATACGTAAATTAGGTTATAAATATGAAATACAACAAAATATAATTGGACGTTAGTTTAGGGATTATCAGTGAGACGTATCCTATTCGGACAACGGGTAGACGTCGGGCTAGCTCAAATATATGTACGTCGTGCAAGCCAACGTGGGAACGACGTTGGGAAATTAATAAAAATGGTACTTGTTATTTTGTACGTCGACAGATCGTTGGATTTACCGTCTCGGATCCAACGACGTCGCTTTTAATAGGAAAGCGACGTCACAGGTCGTATCACGAGCACCCGACCTAAATTTGCACAAAGTCTGACGTGGCTTCAGGTCAGATTAAGTTCGAAGTCAGATAGATGCTACTTGGGATATTTTCAGGGCTGGTAGATTTCGATAAAAGAAATATATTTTCTCTTTGCCGATTTTCAAGTAAGCCCAAAATAAACCGAAAATAAAAAAGAAATTAAATTTTTGCTTAAATTTTGAGAACCGCTCGACCTTTTCTTGGATTTCTTTCTTATAAATTCAATCTACTACCTAAGTTGCCATATTATGAAGATATGATTTTTAACTAGAAATGAAAAAAAAAATCCAATGTTTTTTTTTATTTCCAGTGTTTTTTTTTCGCGTAAAAATCCTACAGATGTGTTTCAGGGGTCGAAATATACCACCCTTAAAAATATGTGCACTTATTTAAGACCACACCCTGTATAATTAATTAGATATAATTACTAGATAATATATTACTTCTATATTCAATTTGAAATAATATTAGACTCTAACTAGATAAACTGCAAAGTTCATTTACAACTTATTAATCATCATTATCTCTATCCTTCTCCCACCCACGCAAGCATCAACAGCGATCGATCCAGTACAAGGATGGACATAATAACACATTCCTATAATATCCTGACAACAGGATTAACAATTTGTTAGGCGCGCCGGGACAGGTTCTTGATTCGGAACACGCTTCCCTAATAAGGACGGCAGCGTCCCGGGAGCGGGACGACGGACGTCCAGGAAATTCGAGCTTAAATGAACGGACGCTCTTGCCTGACAGCAGCATTATTTTGTATGTGGCGGGCAGGAGGACTTCTTGAAATGGGATATCGTCATAATTCGGATGTTTTCAAACATTCAGAGGCGGCGTTTTATTTATTTTTCTACTGAAAACAGTAGAAATTCGGTAGAAATGATAGTTTAAATTGACATTTGTAATGTAATTTAAACATTGTTTTAGTAGTATACTAATAAAAGGTATTTATACAGGGTGTTTCAAAAAACATGTGCTATCTCTCGTGGGGAGATTCCTCATGTAAAAATAAGATTTATTTTTGATATCAACATAGGATCGATTCTGCTTTGTTTCGTAGCTAGAGGGTGTAAAAGTCTTAATATTTTTCCGATTTATTATAAATTTCTTCCAAGACTTTTAATAATTAAATTTCTTCCAAGACACTTTTAGCATTTCAAATGAAATTTTGAGGGTAAAAGTTACTCTAAATGCGATATATTTTAAAGCTAAAAAAGTGTTGACATATTCTCCAGGGACGTACATATGGGTTATCACTGTAATAATTTTCTAAAAAAAGCATGTATGCCACTGACTTTTTTTTCTCTTATTAGCCAAATAGTATAAGCAGTTTAATGCCGATTAAAAGTTGTCTTTTAATATTTTCTCGATTTCTGCCTCCTTGATGAGATAAACGCAATTTTATTGATTTGCCTGGATCCAAGTCTAATGGCAACATTTAAAAAAAATTAATATCACTAACTTGCGAAAGTTAGTGGCGGGCAGGAGGACTGATAGTACTCATTGATTCCTCATCATTTTATACTCATCATCATAAGTACTCATTGATTCCTCATCAAAAAATATGAAAAAAAGTTCCTGTAAACATGGATATGGAAATGCATAGTTTTAGAGTTACAGGATGTTAAAACTTTTTAAAATAAGGTTTTTTGTAATTATCTGAAATGCCCATTATTTTTTTATTTTAAATTGCTCTAGGTTGGACTAATAGTAATAATAACTAATAGAAATAATATTTAATAATAAATTAGGTAAAATATATTATTTATTAATTTTATTTTTATTTTAATTGTATTAATTGTGATTACTAAAATAGCGTTTATTTCATCAAGGAGGCAGAATTCGACAAAATATCAAGAGATAACTTTTAATTGGCATTAAACGGCCTACACGATTTTGATATCAAAAGAAAAAAGTCAGTGGCGCACATGATTTTTTTTGAAAAAATATTCTAGTGATAACTTATATGCACGTCCCTGATGAATTTATCGAATTTTTTTAGCATTAAAATGTGTAGCACTTATAATAATTTTTACCCTCAAAATTTCATCCGAATCACTAAAAGTGCTTGAAAGAAAATTATAATAAATCGAAAGATTATTAAGACTTTAACACCCGGTAGCTACGAAACAAACTAGAATCGGACCTATAGTAAATTTAACAAAACTTTGATTGCACATCATAATACGACCACCAGCAAACTCCATAAGACAACGCATGATGTCATTGATGACGTGCAATCAAAGTTTTGTTAAATAGACTATATGTTGATATGAAAAATAAATCTTAGTTTTACGTGAGGAATATTAAATTTGATGTACACCCTGTATATCAAATTTAATGAGTGTTACTTTATTTTTACACTTTTGGCTTGTTAGGCCTTCTTCAAGATTCTTATTAAAACTCGTTTGACTACAGATATATACAGGGTGTCCCAGAAATAAGTGCAAGCATTTTAATGGGTATTAGATCTCGATAAAAGAAACATATTTTCTCTCTTTCGTTTTTGAAATAAGTCCAAAATAACGGAGTTATTTTACTTTGAAAATTTCCAAAAAAAAAAAAGATTTTTTGCTCAAATTTTGAGAACCACTGGATTTTTTTTGGATTTTCTTTCTTGTAAATTTAATCTACTACCTATGTTGCCATCAAGGTTGTATTATCAAGAAATTATGTTTTTTAACTAAAAACTTAAAAAAAATTCCAATATTTTTTTCAAAAAATTCCGAATGTTCAGAAAATTTTATTCGCGAAAAAAAACTCATAGGGGTGTTTCTGGGGTTGAACTATACTACCAGTTAAAATACTTGCACTTATTTCTGGGACACCTTGTATAATAATTTAGTTCAATTTTCAATAATCCTGTGACTATTTAATATACAATGGCTTGCTAGACCGGAACTTTGCTGCAGATTATTAATAGATTTTATATATTCTCTAATCCTTATATCTAAATTTCTACCCGTTAGGGCTATGTTCACCCTAATATACATCCGACTTATTTTTGAAATTAGTTATGTCTTTTTTATTACAGCAAAAATATAAACAAAATGTGTTGTTACAGTGGAATTCTAAGGATATCATGGATGGACAAAATCAATAATGTCAGAGTATTTGAGATGGTTAATACGAGCACCGCGGTTATAGAAAGTATAAATACCAGAAAAATGGAATACTTTGGACATCTTATGAGACAGGAGAAAAACCAGCTGCTGCAGAACATCATGCAAGACAAAATAGAAGGGCTCAGCTGGAAGAAGAAGGATGCCCTGGCTCAAGAACATGCGGGAGATGGTACGGAGTAAATACAATCACTCTAGTTTAGAAGAGCCGTGAATAAAATACAAATGTCATTGATGCGGAGCCAACGTTCTTCGAGGACAAGGCTCATAAAGAAGAAGAATAATTTTAATCAGTTAACTTATTTTGATTCCCAAAAACACGTAGTAGTTCTATGTCCACTGAATATTGAGACACCTTTTATTTTACTGATCCCTCTATCGGAAATAGTATATACGAGTATAGTTTTTATTCGAAATCATATCTTTTTTATTTGTCACCCGCCAATCACTGATGCCAGTCCCGCTTCCACGTACCTTTTCTTTTTACAACTTTCCTCGACACTCCCGAGATTTTACTGGTTTTTGATGGTGAAAACCTATTAGACAAATGTATACATAAAGAGTTGTTGGGATATTTTCGGGTTTATCACTATGATTTTTTCTTGTATCGACGGTTTTAGCGTAATAAAAAGAGAACGTAATAAAATATTACGTGTCGCTTTGAGACCTATTCTGAAGACGTGTGGAGTTTCCCCTTCGAGTTTCAACCGGAACATAGTAGATATTCAGACGTAAACTATATAAAATTTATTACCAAGTGACAATGTTTGGAGTGTACGATTCCGCAAATAAATACGTAATTTGTATAATAAATTAATTAAAATTCTTTAGAATGAACAAAAAATACAGCATTATATATTTAATTTTGATTTCATTTTATCCGTGAAGGAAAGCTCACAACAGTGTAGTTTTATTGTCATTGAGTTAATAATTTTTAAATAGCTCTACTTAAGAAACCGGGAGGTTTAGGTATAGGAACATGATAATATATCGAGTGATATATCGTTGAGAAGAGCAATTTTATTAGTCTTTTGATTTTTTGAATGATATACATAGAGTTGAATTTAAAATAACAAAAATTTGAACAATTTTATAACAAACGGAAATAAATTGTATTTTTGCTCCAATGCTCCTTTGTGTAATATCCAATTGGTTTTTTAGACAGATCGAATATATCGACTTTCATTAACTTTTAACCCAAATGTCAACTTTGAAAATGCTTAATTCATTTTTATTAACTATTCATTCTCATTCTCGTTCATTTCACTCTCTCATTCTCATTCTCATTCAGATTTTACCTTATTGACCATCATGTTTTTGACAATAATTTTACACATGTTTTATTTTTTATCTCAAAAAATATAGAGATAAGTATAGGTTATTATAATAGAAAAAATATGAGATATGAAAGTAGTTTCCCAAAATGTAATTATATACTAACTGGATGTTCCATTTAAAATAAGAAAGATGCTACCATTTTTCGAATGATGTGCACGGCAACAGTGTAATGCTGAAAATATTTTAGAAAAATGCAGTAGTCCAGTCAGTGGGGTGTTTGGTCAAACAAAAGGTGGTGTAGTAGTATTTTTTTATATGTTGTTAAGGTTTGGGTCTTGACAAAAATTCTAAGTTTTCGACCTTGGGGTGGGACCGCTAGAGCCGCCATCTTGGATAGAAGGTACAGTGACGAAAAGTTGAACATATTTTCGAAAAAAATAGAAAAACTCCCCAATTTTGTAATTTTTCCGAAATTATCGCTATTTTTACATAGGTATAAACAGCAGCGGCTGGTGAAGTAGTGCCACGGTGCCACGGAGCGAAAAAAGTTATAACCTTCGTATGTCTCATTGAAATATAACGCAAAATATAAAAAAACTGAAAAATAAGGTAGTGCCATGTCGATTTATTAACGTTTTCTTTTCTTTGATGGCCCGGTTATTAATAACGTTTTGAGTATTGTCTTCGGTGTCATCGTAATCGGTGCTTATGGGAATATATTGCTCTTCCATTGTTAAGTTTGGTCATCTTCGTCCTCAATGTCGATGTGAACCTCCGGGACATTTTCGCATGACTGACCACTGCAGAAGCCACATACAACGGAACACTTCAACCCAGCTTTCCTGCAACCACATGCTGCGCCGCATCCTTTTCTACAAGTGCATGAAATGAATTTGAATAAGTTGTTGGGTGCTGCTTGTTTTCTTATGGTGAGTGGAACAAGTCCATTGCTGCCCAGTTTCCAGCCCCAGTCTTCAGGTTTTTTCTCAATTCCATACCATTTCTGGACTTGATGATATGTCCTGAAAGAATGATACCGCGCAACATCCTTCGTTGGTGACAATGAAGCAAGATTGGATTTACTTTTTGTGGTTGATCTAGCAAAACGTTGGTAGCGGATTTCTTCTAAGGTGTCTTCTTCCAAGTTGTCACCGTACAAAGCAAAGAGAAAGCGTGCTCCAGCATCTGCGATGTCCTCTGGTGTTGCATCCTGATGTTTAAAAATGCCAATGGTGTCACTGAGTCCTGCTGTTTTCTGGAGAAGCAAACAAAACTTCATTTTTCCTTGGTTGAATATTGACGATGTCGTGTCACAGCCACTAAAAGCATGGAGAAACAGAATTTTCTCAGCTACTTTTTCAAGTTTTAAACTATTAGCTGAACATATTCTTTCAGTAATTTTGCCTTTTCCTGGTTTGCGGAGATAGATATTTCCTTGAGACGCAGACGGTGCCAATGCTGTCAGTAAAACGAGAAGGTCAACGTCTTCGCCAACTACGAAAACAGCATCAAATTTTGGGCACAAGGAAATCGCTGTTCTGACAATCAACACATCAGCATCTTTTTCTGCCTGGTAATAGCAGCCTGCTCCATTTTTTTGGTGAGCATCGAAATTCAACGGCCTTTATTGTTTTCGTTGGCTAAAAATTATTTCTGGGAAACTTGAACGGGCATTATTTCATCGAAGAGAGTATCCGCAGGCATATACTTCTTCGATCGGCGAAGTCTTTCTGCGGCCTTGGTATTCCCTTTAGCTCCATCACTCGGATATCCATCAAAAACAACGACTTTATGCGAACCGTAGTGATTTCGTACATATTGAACGTACTTTTCGGAAATGTGCGCAACTGAATCATTACGGTGCCATACAACTTTGTGCAAAAGATATCCTCCATCCAAAATATTGATTTGGTTATATCCGAATTCCACACTTTCTGGAAGTTGTGTCAAAATAAAAAATAATAAATTAATAATAAATTTTGATCGTAAGATTAACCGCTGCGGATATATTTTGAAAAATACAGTTTTTTGTATCTTTAATTCAAGATGGCGGCTCGAGCGGTCGCACCCCAAGGTCGAAAACTTGGATTTTTCATCAAGACCTAAACCTTAACAACATATTAAAAAATTACTACTACACCACCTTTTGTATAGCAGAGGCCTATATTGGCCCCCACTGATTGGACTAGGGCAAATGCCTTTACGTAAAAATTCAAATTTTTAAAAATAATCTATCATCGGTTGCATAACCCTATACCCTATATAGGTGGTATATAGGGGTAATAAGTGCGTCGGGCTGTGATCTGAAAGAAAGCAAAAAATGCAATAATATACAGGGTGAACCGTTTAAAAAGTATAGAAGTTAAAAGATTTTCATGAAATACATCCTGGTACATACTTTAGGTTTGCACTTAAACTAAAGTCTCAATTTTTTTTATTCTAGGAGCTACAGATGCTTAACGCACTGTTGCCGGACCCTGTATACATATTATACAATGATAACTAATCTAATAAATATCCAGTAATATTTTCCTCAAATATCTCCTAATAAACGATTATCTTGGACTTAGTAACTGGTCTCTTTCTTATCTAATTCCTGTTATGATCGATTGTTACCATTAAACGTATAAATTGCCATCTCTAATATCATGACACTCCCCTTCTTTTGTGTTCGAGTTCGAGCCAGGCTATAGAAGGCAGAAATGAAACTATCTTGATGAAAAGAAATCAGCAATAACTTTTCTTGTTTACTTCTTATGATATTGTAGGTTGTAGTTTATGAGGTTTATATAATATAGGCTTTATATATATAATACGTAAATCAGTGTCAATAATAATGGACATAATATCGAAGAAGCATTCATTCCTAGTAGAGAAATAAAATTGTTGACTCGTCGGATAAAAGCGTAAATGAACAGCAACGAAACTCCCCCCACCCCCACTCGAATATTGACCACACCATAATTGATTTTGAGTAATTCGTGGGAATTTTTAGAAAAAACGGGAAATTTTTTTTTGACCGTCTTCTTGGGAAATTCTATTTCGGAAAGTTGGCAACACCGCATTAACATTTCTAGTTATATTTTCGGGATAACTATAAGAATAATTTTAAGACATAATTTTACATATCTTATATAATTCTCTAAGCACGCACACAACGCAACGCAACGATCCTGTAATTCAAAAGTTAACTACACTAATATTAAAGCTCAAGAGGTAAACCGCCATTTCAAGTTATATTAATTAATGTATTATTATGGGCGTCACACTTCCATCTTAAGTAGTGTAATGGTAACCATAGAATTAATGCATATACTTTGTATGCTATATGTATCAGATTCTAAAAGAATAGGGATTCCATACAATTTTTTGGGAATTCTGGACAAGTGAAATCTAAAATCCGGACAAAATCTGGACTTTGTGGAAATATAAATTGTTTTTTTTACTAGTTTCTATAGTTCATACCAAAACACTACTACTTTTACACTGGACGTGCGTTTCGCTAACCATGTTAGCATCATCAGCAGATGATTATAAACTGAGCAGATGATTATAAACTGAGTTTATAATCATCTGCTGATGATGGTTAACTAACGCTGACTAACATGGTTAGCGAAACGCGCGTCCAGTGTAAAAGTAAAAGTGTTTTGGTGTATTGTGGTGATTTAGTGTTTTTATTTTGCTGTATATTTTCTTTTAATAAAAATATTTTAGGAAACAAAAATAAATTAATTATAAATACATAAACAGTTATTATTTACCTACATCAACAAAACTCATGTTTTGCGTTATAAAGGGTCATTACTACCTCTTTACTAGGTCAAGAAAACATATGCCGAAGATTGGGGACTTACTATAAGATGCGGCTCATTCGAAGAAGCAGAGGAAATTTCAACGGCTGATCTCGAGAAGTTAGGGAAATATTTCAGGAAGTGGCAAATAGGGAACTCAGTGTCCAGTTTGAAAACACTACTCTCAAACATAATAAAAACACAAAGTACCTAGGTGTTACACTCTATAGAACACTTTCGTTTAAAGAGCACTTATCAAAAACAGCAGAGAAGTTGAAAACAAGAAACAATATAATACAACAATTGTGCCGGATATCTTGGGGTGCTTCATCTTCTACCCTACGCTTGTCAGCTCTGGGTCTCGTCTACTCAGCTGCCGAATACTGTGCTCCGGTATGGCTCAATAGTCCACATGGCTCAATGTCCACACACACTCAATAATACGATAAAAACGATTGCTGGTGTTATTAAATTCACACCCACAGAATGGCTTCCAGTACTGAGTCACATCCCACCCCCAAGTCTGCGCCGCAGAAACGCTCTGTACAGAGAGTTTAACAAGATACTGGACAACAGAGAACTATCGATCCACACAGACATCGAGGATGCTAACCACAACCGCCTTCAATCTTCAATCCAGAACACCACCAACCGAAACCGCACTAAATGTAATTGAAGACGAATGGAGCATCATCGACGCTTGGTATCAGGAATGGACGTCGAAACAAAACAGTGACATGCCATGCATCACCAACCCACCACCAGGTTTTGACTTACCAAGGAAAATTTGGTGCATGCTAAATAGAATTAGAACGCAGCATAGTAGATGCGCCTATACTTTACACAAATGGGGCAAAAGTCCAAGCCCCTCCTGCGAGTGCGGCAAAAATCAGACCATCAAACATATGAAATGAAACGGCGTATAACGGCAGACGAGAAGATTTCCTACTGGCAACTCCAGAATCAATAGATTATATTAATTTGTTAAATGTTCGTTTGTAATTTTTTTTTCTTTCTTTTTGTCATATACGTACTTTGTGTCTTAATATGCCATACGCTAAATAAATAAATTACCGCTTTTCTGTTC
The DNA here is from genome assembly GCF_002938485.1 of Sitophilus oryzae. Lineage (NCBI taxonomy): Eukaryota > Metazoa > Arthropoda > Insecta > Coleoptera > Curculionidae > Sitophilus > Sitophilus oryzae. Next base: position 414,566 of record NW_022146057.1, read on the forward strand.
AAAATATTCTAATAAAGTTGCGATGAGTTTTTTACGGCTATTAAGCTTTCTTGTACACTTCGCACTAAAAGAGGTTCTAAAAAGAACAATGTTTGACTGCAAGGGCTGCTAGTAAACATTTTCAAGTTCAAAGTATCGCGACACTATTTATTTAAACCAAAAACTAGTAATACAAAATTAAACTGTCAAAACTAGTGACAATATCAGGAAATAAATAAATAAATGCGGCAACTTTACATTTTTTACAGCAGAGCTACCACCTGAACTTCCAGCGCGAAATTTAATTTCCAGTTAGTCAGCACTGCGTCGAATATATACATGGTTGGCAACAATAAAATTAAAAATCGCGGTTAAAGTCCGATGTCCGGTTAATGTCGACATTAACAGGTTAATGTTTGGGTTTGGTTATGTTTTTGGTTGTTTTGTTGTGTGTTATTCTCGAGATGAATCGGGTAATGTCGATATTAACCGAACATCGAACCTTAACCGTAACATATTTATACATTATTCTTATTGGAATTACTAAATGCTTAATTTTATTGGTAAAATTTAATATTGCAGGTTTTACAGGGTGTCCCAGGCTGAGTGTGTATTAGAAGTTTCTAGAGAACTACAATATCTAGATCGACGATTTTTTGCACATCATTGTTTCACAATGAGATCTACCGATTATAAATATTTACAATATGGCGGTACTTCCGGAAATATCGGAAGTGGTAATTAATTATAGAAAAATTAAATAACATACAAATCTGTTACTTAAAAAAATTTTCTCGGTTTTTAAACTAAACCATTTATTACTCACACCCATACAATAAAGAATTTTACAAATGGCTATAAACTACCGTTTAACTGTTTACTATGGTGAAATAAATGAGTTGTTTTAAAATTTATTTCCTACCTGTTGATGTGTAACAAATAATTACTAAATAAAGTGTCTGCTCTTGGAAGCTATTTGACCACTCGTACTCTCGTACGACCAGGAAAAAGAACATATTCTCGGTATCACAGGTCACTTGCCGAAAAACATTGAGTTTCCCATGCTCCCAGGTTAATTATAATTAAAACGTACACGAGATTATCTCGGGATATATATGTTATTGTAAATTTATTATGAATAAAAATAATACGTGTTAGTGTCGTTAAATAAATAATGTCGACAGGCTGATGACGAAAGGATATTCAGTTTAGAGTTGTCTGTTCCAAGAAATTATACTGAAAATCTTAATGTGTGAATTATGCAAATAGTACTATTCATAAACATTAATAATAAAATTAGTTGTTTTTCGATTATTTCGTTATTTATACAGGGTGTCAAAAAATAGTGTATATAACTTTGATGGGTGATTCTACAGATGAAAATAAAACAAAAAGTTCCTATGAACATTGTTAAGAATATTTGTCAACCGATTTTCCTGAAATTTGAAACTCTTTCACACATTTTAATACCAAAGCGGATGGCGATTGTGAAAAGTTCCGTAACCGCCCTGAAAAGGTACTTTCCATTAGGATAGAGAATACTATTGGTGGTACTTCTTTTATCCTTATAGATACAGTAATTTTCACAAATGATATAAAAAGCTAGAATTTTTTTACGTAAAACAGGTGCTCTTCGTTTAGTTCGTAAATGTGAACGGTTTTCGAGATATTGGCGTTTAAAGATTATAAAATGTAAAGAAATTTTAAATAAATTAATCTCCTGATTTCGCTAATGCTAAAATTGATGTTGAAAAAATCAATGATTGTCAGGTGAGAAAAGTGGAAAAAGTTAATAAATAAAAAAATCGATTTTTGTCAAAGGGAATGAAAAGGATCCAGAAAATCGATAATCAAAATCTTTCAAATTAAATATTTGGAAAACTGTGCATTTTCGAAACACAGTCTAAATGGGGCGAATATAGAGTTTCACTAGCTCGATCCGCAGGGGTCTCATTGGTCGTTTAGCTACTTATCGTAGCATCTTATCGTTAGCATCTTATTTTTATTTACACCTTTATTTTTTTTCAGCTGGTATATTTTAATTTAGCTACCAAACGCCAAAATTTGAGTGACCAAAATTAAGTGACTTCCACATTTAATTTCAACGTTAACACCTTAAAAATTATTTAAAATCATTAAAAAATAGGCCTCTTATTAAAAACACGGATTTCGGTTTTTCGACCGGACTATCAGTAAATTGAAGCTAAGAAATAACCGCCAATGTAGATTTTTTGGGGAAAATAAGGAAACATCAGAACACCTCATCACTAAGTGGGCCGAGACGACAACCATTCATACCATAAACTTTAGTACGACTGATATCGGAGATGGAAAACTAGCCTCTGTAAAGCCGTCTCAGATACTGGCTTTTATCAAAGCACTGAAACTGTATGATGAGTTATAACTTAAAAAAGGTGGACACAATCGATCTATGTCAAGTCGCGGTGATAGGTTACTGGCCATATTATTACAGGAGTATTAATTAGGTGGCTCCAGTAGATGTGACATAAAACTACATAAAGTATTTTCAAATTATTTGCCTTATTACGTCGAATATTGTTGTTCGGATCTATCAATATCGGATCTATACAGGGTGTCGCAGAAATAAGTGCAAGTATTTTAACTGATGGTATAGTTCAACCCCAGAAACACGCCTATGAGGTTTTTTTCGTCAAAATTTTTTTTTTTAAAATTCGGAATTTGTTTAATTTTTTTTGGAATTTTTTTTAGTTTTTAGTTAAAAAACTTAATTTCTTGATAACATGGCAACATAGGCAGGGGCGCATATACGGGAGGGGTAATGGGGGTAATTACCCCTCCCAGAAAGAAATTCATTTATTTTAATTATTTCTTAAAACTATGAAACAACTATGAAACTATGAACTCTTCCCGGACACAAACGGTCATTGTGAGACAGGAAATTGTAGAGAGAAACAAGCCCTATAACATAGATTTTAATAGAGAAACAAGCCCTATAACAACATTAATGAACAGTGCTTTCCATAAAATCAATATAATCAAAAATATATGAAATAATATACATGTACTGATTTCTTTCGAAAATCGGCATCTATGAAACTATGAACCCTTCCCGGACACTAACGGTACATTGTGAGACAGGAAATTGTAGAGAGAAACAAGCCCTATAACATAGGATACATCATTTTAATGAACAGTGCTTTCCATAAAATCAATAAAATGAAAAATATACGAAATAATATACATGTACTGATTTCTTTCGAAAATCGATAACTATGAAACTATGATCCCTTCCCCGACACAAAAGGTACATTGTAAGACAGGAAATTGTAGAGAGAGCCCTATAACATAAGATACAACATTTTAATGAACAGTTTTTTCCATAAAATCAATAAAATAAAAAATATACGAAATAATATATGTACTGATTTCTTTCGAAAATCGACAACTATGAAACTATGAATCCTTACCGGACACAAAACGGTACATTGGTGAGACAGGAAATTGTAGAGAGAAACAAGCCCTATAACATAGGTTACAACATTTTAATGAACAGTGTTTTCCATAAAATCAATAAAATGAAAAAAAATATACGAAATATATACATGTACTGATTTCTTTTCGAAAATCGACAACATTGAAACTATGAACCCTTCCCTCGACACAAATGGTACATTGTGAAACAGGAAATTGTAGAGAGAAACAAGTCCCTATAACATAGGATACAACATTTTAATGAACAGTGCCTTCCATAAAATCAATAAAATGAAAAATATACGAAATAATATACATGTACTGATTTCTTTCGAAAATCGATAACTATGAAACCATGATCCCTTCCCCGACAAAAGGTACATTGTAAGACAGGAAATTGTAGAGAGCCCTATAACATAAGATACAACATTTTAATGAACAGTTTTTTCCATAAAATCAATAAAATAAAAAATATACGAAATAATATACATGTACTGATTTCTTTCGAAAATCGACAACTATGAAACTATGAATCCTTACCGGACACAAACGGTACATTGCGAGACAGGAAATTGTAGAGAGAAACAAGCCCTATAACATAGGTTACAACATTTTAATGAACAGTGTTTTCCATAAAATCAATAAAATGAAAAATATACGAAATAATATACATGTACTGATTTCTTTCGAAAATCGACAACATTGAAACTATGAACCCTTCCCGGACACAAATGGTACATTGTGAAACAGGAAATTGTAGAGAGAAACAAGCCCTATAACATAGGATACAACATTTTAATGAACAGTGCCTTCCATAAAATCAATAAAATGAAAAATATACGAAATAATATACATGTACTGATTTCTTTCGAAAATCGATAACTATGAAACTATGATCCCTTCCCCGACACAAAAGGTACATTGTAAGACAGGAAATTGTAGAGAGAGCCCTATAACATAAGATACAACATTTTAATGAACAGTTTTTTCCATAAAATCAATAAAATAAAAAATATACGAAATAATATACATGTACTGATTTCTTTCGAAAATCGACAACTATGAAACTATGAATCCTTACCGGACACAAACGGTACATTGCGAGACAGGAATTGTAGAGAAACAAGCCCTATAACATAGGTTACAACATTTTAATGAACAGTGTTTTCCATAAAATCAATAAAATGAAAAATATACGAAATAATATACATGTACTGATTTCTTTCGAAAATCGACAACATTGAAACTATGAACCCTTCCCGGACAATAAAATGTACATTGTGAAACAGGAAATTGTAGAGAGAAACAAGCCCTATAACATAGGATACAACATTTTAATGAACAGTGCCTTCCATAAAATCAATAAAATGAAAAATATACGAGAAATATACATGTACTGATTTCTTTCGAAAATCGATAACTATGAAACTATGATCCCTCTCGACACAAAAGGTACATTGTAAGACAGGAAATTGTAGAGAGAGCCCTATAACATAAGATACAACATTTTAATGAACAGTTTTTTTCCATAAAATCAATAAAATAAAAAAATATACGAAATAATATACATGTACTGATTTCTTTCTTCGAAAATCGACAACTATGAAACTATGAATCCTTACCGGACACAAACGGTACATTGCGAGACAGGAAATTGTAGAGAGAAACAAGCCCCTATAACATAGGTTACAACATTTTTAATGAACAGCGTTTTTTCCATAAAATCAATAAATGAAAAAATATACGAAATAATATACATGTACTGATTTCTTTCGAAAATCGACAACATTGAAAACTATGAACCCTTCCCGACACAAATGGTACATTTGTGAAACAGGAAATTGTGAGAGAAACAAGCCCTATAACATAGGATACAACATTTTAATGAACAGTGCCTTCCATAAATCAATAAAATGAAAAAATATACGAAATAATATACATGTACTGATTTCTCTTTCGAAAAATCGATAACTATGAAACTATGATCCCTTCCCCGACAAAAGGTACATTGTAAGACAGGAAATTGTAGAGAGAGCCCTATAACATAAGATACAACATTTTTAATGAACAGTTTTTTTCCATAAAATCAATAAAATAAAAAAATATACGAAATAATATACATGTACTGATTTCTTTCGAAAATCGACAACTATGAAACTATGAATCCTTACCGGACACAAACGGTACATTGCGAGACAGGAAATTGTAGAGAGAAACAAGCCCTATAACATAGGTTACAACATTTTAATGAACAGTGTTTTCCATAAAATCAATAAAATGAAAAATATACGAAATATAATATACATGTACTGATTTCTTTCGGAAAATCGACAACATTGAAACTATGAACCCTTTCCCTGACACAAATGGTACATTGTGAAACAGGAAATTGTAGAGAGAAACAAGCCCTATAACATAGGATACAACATTTTAATGAACAGTGCCTTCCATAAAATCAATAAAATGAAAAATATACGAAATAATATACATGTACTGATTTCTTTTGAAAATCGACAACTATGAAAATATGAACATGAACCCTTCCCGGACACAAACGGTACATTGTGAAACAGGAAATTGTAGAGAGAAACAAGCCCTCTACAGGGCCGTATATACGGGAGGGATAATGGCGGTAATTCCCAGAAAGAAATTAATTAATAAGATAAAATTTGGTATAAAATAAAATTGTTACAAAAAAGTTAATAATACAAATTAAAACAGAATATCCAAAGCAATCCAAGTAGATTTTTTCCACAGTTACAATACCTTCCAGCAAAAATTTAATTCAAATTTAGTACTTTTTTGAATATTCACACTACCCCTCCCAGACTAAATCTCTAGGTGCGCCACTGAACATAGGTAGTAGATTAAATTTACAAGAAAGAAAATGCAGAAAAGATCTAGGGGTTCTCAAAATTTTAGCAAAAAAATATATTTTTTTGGAAATTTTCAAAGTAGAATAACTTCGTTATCTTGGACTTATTTGAAAAACGATAAACAAAAAATATGTTTCTTTTATCGAGATCTACCACCCCTTAAAATATTTGCACTTATTTCTGGGACACCCTGTATAATCTTTAATAAAAATAACGAGCAGTTACTTCTGGTCTTTCTTTTTTTTTCGTAATGTAGCGTTTTTTTTAAACCACTACCACTGCGAACGGCAGCTTTTCATCGGAGAGCAGTCGTGGATAAGGTATTTCACTAGAGAGAAAATTAATCAGTAATAATTAACAAAAGATATATAGATATTGGGCGCCAGGCATGTACAGAGAAAGAAAACACAGTTGTATAATACTTAAAACTAATGACTATATTTATTCATGACGTTCTTTGCTGATACATGACATTGTAGAGTTCTAGTAAATATATAGTGGTTATATGTCAAAGAAAGTGGTGGTAAGAGTCGTACTAAATATCAATGAAAACAACTACGATAAAATACAGGACATGTAAAGTTTAAGAGAAAATATGAAATGTAGCATTACTTTAATTAATTTGATATATTCCATATGATGCTAAATCGAAGATGTTACAACCTGTAGATTCTAGAATCTATGTTTGATTATCCATCTATTAAAATAGTGCAATAATATCTATAAAAGTAATACCATTACAAGACGTAATGCAATGAAACTTAAGATCTAAATTATATTTTAAAGATTATATCGACATGAATGTTCTTAACAATCTAACCACTGAATATAGTCTGTACGATATTATTTAAAATGTACGTCACTGTTTAAGACTGAAAATATAGAAAATCTAAAACATAAAAACTAGAACGTAAATCTACACTTAGCTGTTCTTTATGTAATCTTGCTTCAAACAGTAGCAGCGTGAGGTGGTCTTACAGCTGGGAACGAAGCAGCATGGGACTCGAGCTACATCCACGCTGTGGCACTTATATGTAAGAAAAAATCATTCTTACTGGGGACACTCGTCCACAGGACATCCGTACATAAGATAATGTCCGTACATAAGACACTACCCGTATCTTGGACACAGTCCGTACCTTGGACACAGTCCGTATCTTGGACCCTAAAAATATGAAACTCTTGTTTAAAACCAAACAAGGTCTAATAAACAAAATAAACCTACCTCGAAATACTTCCGAGGGCTCAATAAATAATAAACAACATGTCCTTTCTTCCCTGTGACATTCTGAAGGACAAAAAGAAAGGGAAGCCAACGCCAGCAAAAACACAAATACAAGTTGGGACATCCGTAACTCTATCCCTAAAAATATTCAATAATAATATCGAATCTATAAAAGGTAATAACTCATCTTTACCTGTAGCCTCGAAATAGTTGTGCTGATTCAGATTACACAGCAAGATTTAAATAATCACCATTTCTCAAAAAACTGGGACTAATGGAGTCGACAGGCCAAACAGTCTAACCAAAAGTGAAGTTAAATCACAGAGAGTTGACAGAAGCGATGTTGACAGCGCGCGCCTCCACAGAGCGATAACAGGGTTGTGTCAAACGAAAACAGGGTTGTGGACTAGAGAACGTAAAAATTCGTCAAATAAATCATCAGGCCCGAACGATACGGAATCGGGTGACGATATGCCCAGACATCATATATTATATATAAAAAAGACATGTAACGAACTAAAAACGTTACAGTAACAAGCAACCTAGAGTCACCAGAGAAGCCATGAGATAATCTATCGAATTCCCGAACAAGACGTCGATATTTCAAAAGATAACAATCGCACGGCTTCTCCAGATTTGATGAAGCCGTATAAAAAGGTCATCAAACAAGCGCACACTAGACAATAGGCCGCAATGAACTTATCCGTCATTGATAGATGATCGGCTATTACATTAACGGCTCTAGTCGATGCGCTCCCGCTTCCTTTTTATTGAGAAATATCGGGGAGTTATTGTGCCAGTCCCATAACTACCGGTCGTCGTATGGAATTAGATGTGTCGGGCAGATAAGGCCCGGCATGTAATTCGGCTATTAAGTAGAAATATAGTTACAAATATGGCTCCGGGCATAAATTTTTATGGATTATATTGGTGTATCGCATATAAAGATTAAATGGAAGAAGCTTATTATTACACTATATTTGATTTTGTTTCTATTAAGTATATACAGGGTGGTCCGAACTGTATTCCGGAAACTTCGACAGCATATTCTACAGATAAAAATAAATAAAAAAGTTCGTATAAATGTACCACTGCGATAAAAAAAAGTGGTACAGCAAAATATGATTTAATCTGCTGGTCTATAATAAAATATTAAAAATTGCCTATTTTTAAAAGGTAGGTAAATTTTTTATACCTTTATTTCGCCACGTATTTCTCTCTTCAGTCCTGACCCCCATTAGGGAGTGTAGTGGTCAGCGTAACATCATGGATGATTTTTCTCGATGCGCCTCTGTCTTTTGTCATCTCGATGACATCGTGCATTGGCTTGCTACAGCTAGTCGTGATCTGGTCTATCCATCGAGTTGGAGAGCGGCCACGTGGTCTACGTCCCTCCACACTGCCTTGAATTATCCACACTGAGTCTTTCTATATTGTCCGGACTTTTCCTCATTATATGCCCAAAATATTTTAGTTGTTTTAGTCGGATTTTACAGGAAAGCCTGTTAGTAATATTAAGTTAATTTATAATGGAAACGTTTGTACGGCGTTCAGTCCATGGGATACGGAGCATACGTAATACGTACTATAACTATACATCTCGGTAGCATCGATCTTCTTACGTTCCGCCTGCCTGAGAGTCCACGATTCGCAGCCATACGTCAATATTGGGAGTACCAAACAGTTGACTAGCCGGTTTTTGGTGGCTCTTGAAATCTGGCGGTCTTTCCAGATCTTGGTCAGTCTCCCAACAGCTACCTTTGCCATGTTGCACCTACGCTTCACCTCTTCTTCCGATGTGCCTGTATTTGTCAATATGTTGATCCCAGGTATACGTATGACTTAACGACTTCAAAGCGGTCGATATGACTTATATTTGGATGGTTGTTATGTTGCCTATCAACTATCATGATTTTGGTTTTTTGTGTATTTAGTTCCAGACCGAGCCGATTGCTTTCGTTTTCTACCCTATTTACTAAATTGATTAACTCTTCTTGACTGCTAGCGAGTAGTGCTGTATCATCTGCAAAGCGTAGATTATTTATTTTTTGGCCATTTATTGAAATGCCTCCTTCCCATGTTTCTAGCGACCTTCTCATTATGTATTCTCCGTATATGTTAAATAGTTGCGGAGACAATATACACCCCTGTCTGACTCCTTGTTCGAGGGAAAATTCCTTTGAAGCTGAATCCAGTATTCTAATTGATCCTGTAGTGTGCTGATACAACTGGATGATAAGTGAAATAAGGTGTTGCGGTACCCCCACTTCCTTTAAGATTTTCCACAGGTGATGCCATCTGGCTTTATCGAAAGCTTTTTTATAGTCTACGAAACAAATATAAAGAGGGATGTTGAATTTCCTTGCTTTCTCTATGATTTGGCGCATATTCAGAAGATGTTCCCGAGTGCCTCTGCTCTTGGTGAAACCTGCTTGTTCTGCTGGAATTTCTCTTTCTAGAAAAGCTTTCAGTCTTTCATTTATAATTTGCAACATTACTTTACTGGCATGTGAGATGAGGGAAATTGTACGATAGTTGCTGCACTTATGTATGCTCCCTTTCTTGTGGAGAGTGACAATGGTGGAGTGTGTCCATTCGTCGGGCCATTCTCCTGTGTGCCATATTTTATTACAGATCAGATGAAGCATTTCTAATCCAGGTTCTTTAACGGCTTTTATTATTTCTGCTGTCATTAGGTCTGAACCTGGTGCTTTATGGTATTTTAATTTGTTTATGGCCAATTCACTTCACTTTTAAGGATGTCCGGTTCTTTTCTCTGAATTTTCGTGGTAGTCGACATAGTTATATTCTTTCACTGTCTGTATAAATCTTCGCAATATGATCTCCACACCTCAATAATGTCTTCTTTTTTGGTTCTTAAAGTTCCATTTTGATCTTCGATTGCCCAATTTCTGGCTTTAAAGTCCCTGGTAATATATTTTATTTTTTTGAAGAGGTCTCTTGGTTGGTTATTTAGACTGTGTCCCTCGATTTCTTTGCCTATATCAGAGTAAAATTGTTGTTTGTCTCTTCTAGCTCCTTGCTTTATTGCCTTATTCAGGTATTTTAGTCCTTCTTTCTCTTCTTCTGTATGTATGCCTTTCCGGTGGAGAAGTCTTCTGTCTTCGATGATCTGGAATGTCTCGTTCGATAACCAGTGTTTTCGTTTTATCGGTTGATCTTCTTTTACCATGTATACCTACTAATTATTACCAAATTCATAGTAACGCCTAAAAAGTTAGGTGGCATAATTGTATTGTTTTCATAGTGACGACGATATCCACTTCTCGATATCCTTATAGACCAGGAGTTCTATCTGGGACTACTAATTCTTGTACTACTTTCTTTTATCGCAATGGCATATCCCAAAACGCTTACTTCCAGAGATACAGGGTGTGGAAGTTTCATTTTTGTTTCCATTTTTTCCAAATAATTTCTGAAGTAGAAGTAATATAATATTTGGACAAAAATTGGTGTCTGGGAGTTTTTTAACATGAGAAATTTGATTTTGATACCAATATGACTCCTATTTGTAAGGGGCGCCACCTATATGCGCTTTAACTGTTTTAAAGAGTAATAACTTTTCGTCCGTACCTGTATAAAACTACTGAGTGAAAAAATATACATTTCCGTAACTTTTTACGTAAAAAATGTATCTAGGTAAAAATCGCTACGAGCAACCGTTCTCAAAATATTTAGAATGGCAACAGTCAATACATGTAATTATTGACCAAAAATAAGTCTGTTTTATCACCATTTTGGCACACAACTTTTGGCACAAAAAAATTTCAAATTTATGATTTCAGTCTAATAACTATATAGTCAACATGTTTAATTTATGTCAATAATGACAGGTATTAATAATTTCGATTCCAAATATCTCGGGAACCATTACCCCTAGCGATTTTTACCAAGACACCTTTTTTGAGTAAAAAACCTAGTTAATGTATATTTTTTTACTCAGTAGTTTTATACAGGTACGGACGCAAAGTTGTAGGTGGCGCCCTCTACAAGTAGGGGTCATATTGACATGAAAATCAAATTTATCATGTCAAAAAAACTCCTTAACACGAATTTTCTAACTTCTACACCCTGTATCTCCGAAACTAAGCATTTTAGGACATACGTTTATAGGAAGTTTTTTACATATTTTTATCTGCAGAATATGCTGCCAAAGCTTTCGGCATACAGTTCGGACCACCCTGTATACAGGGTGTTTTTTCTTGAAAAAAATTTGAAGTTCTTGAACCTTGTTTCTAAATATTCTAAGCTTGATTTTCTTGGTATTTAGGTTTGAGAAAACGCTGATTAGGTTTTTATTTGGTTTAAGTGTATTTATTTGGTTTTAAAAACCAAATTTTGCTATGACATAACACTGATAAAGGCTATAATGTTAGCCGTAACGTTTGATTTTTAAAACCAAGTAAAGATACTTAAACCAAATGAAAACCTAATCAGCGTTTTTCCGAACCTAAATCCCAAGAAAATCAAGCTTAGTATACAGGAAGTACGACAGAAAAAATATTCAAATAAATAATACTTGAAATATTAGAAGAATATTATTTTATTATTTAAAGCTGGGGTCCTATAGCTTCTGCCGCATCCCGCATTTCGACCTCCATATTGTTTGATTTTGCCATTCTTCCTGGTTAATAGCTCTGTCTCTCATGTACTGGTCTACTCCATCCAACCACGTAGTTGTAGGTCTTCCCCTTTTCCTTCTGATTTGGGGACGATATACTCCATTGCCCTTTTTGGCCATCTTTAGAAGAATATAATATATTATATTTGGAACAAATAATACACAGCTCCGAATCTCTACTGCCAGAAATCAACAGAAGAATTCAGTTAGCATAGAGTGCTTATGGAAGAAACTCAATCATGTTCAAATCATGATTGAGTGCCACTTTATCTAAAGAAGAAAACATTCGACCAATGTGTACTACCAGTCATGACATATGCATGCAAAACCTGGACACTTAAAAGGAGTATTATAAGGAAACTGCAAGTCCCACAACGCTCAATGGAACGAAATATGCTGGGAATAATTAAGAAAGACCGTAAAACAATAGAGTGGATACGACAAAAGATCCAGTTAATAAATGTCATCAACAGAATCAAATCCCTAAAAAACGGACAACAGATGGACCACAAAAATTACAGCATGGTAGACACGAACAATTAAGAGACCTAGAAGGAGACCAAACCTAAGATAAGACCACGATATTAGAAAATTAGGAGGAAAATTAGCAGGGATAACTTGGGCCCGCATAGCCAACAATTGACAACAATGGGCCCAATTACAAAGACAGTATCTAAATATGTGAGGGAGGCTACACCATAATTGGAAATGGTTTAATAAGCTGAAAATGATGATGATGATGATGATGACAGGATGTTCAAAAAATACACTATCAAATTTTAAGGGGCAATTCCTCATCAAAAAAATATGAGAAAACTTCCTATAAATCTGGTTCCTGAAATGGATAATTTTGAATACCTTATTGGCAAGCGAAGTCTTAGATCGGTCTTTACATGTACAGGAGTACCGGAAAAAGAAAAATACGAAATAGTTAATATACATAACCACTAATCCAAGGCTAGATTTCACGCGCTTGGGAAAATACTTGCTCTTCGTCCTTCATGTCATACATCTTATTGTACTGAACTTATTTCGTCGCGACGTCCGGATTTTGTCCGGATTTCAGAGTTCATTTGTCCGGATTTTCTCCGGATATCTGAGTTCACTCAACTTACAAAAGCCTTTATGAAAACCCTAGTTATAACTCATCATACAGCTTCAGGGCTTTGATAAAAACCAGTATCTGTGACGGTTTTACAGAGGTTAGATTACACACTACTCACAAGGGGAGATTCAAATCTCGGATACTAGAAAACTTGGATACGGATACCTTAGGGACTCAAAGACTCTGAAATTTAAAAAAGGTGTCCGTTATTCCCAAAGAGACCCGGTTTATAAATCCAAAAATAGAAGACCGAGACTTCGAGTCCTTCTTTTTCTTTTGGATTCAAAGACTCTGGTTGTCTCAGAAAGCCACTATACAAGTTGTGCGAATTTCTTAATAAAAAAAACGGACAAGTGCATAAGCATTCAAAATTAGGCTTCATTCGGAACCTCGCAATTAGTGGAATAAATTAGCTGTTTCAATTATATTTTTACTGCATAGTTTACGATCATTCACAATGTCTAAAAACACAATTAAAATTAATAGAATATCCTAGTAACAGCTTCCAGCTTCCAGTAGCCAATTATATCCATAGAGAAAGCCAATAAACTTTTGATGTCTAACTAAATTTTGTCTTGACGGATGATAATTAAAGGCCAAAATGACATTTGTCGCAAATTTTATTATTAAAGTACCGTATGATCAAATAAAAACGGCGTCAGCGATGGCTATGAAATGAAGATCGCTGTCATTTTATATGTAAAATTATATGGGAAATGTCATTGATCTTCATTTCCAAGCCAACTAGACGCCGTTTTTTTTCGATCATACGGTATAAGTAGTGAAAAAGTTAAAAGTTTGTTAACTCTTTCTACTAATTGAAAAGACTACGACTAATTTTGACGTTCTGAATGCTTACATTCAAATTACAGGAACAAACTTCTACGCTAATTGAAACCACTAATTCGAGGTTCTGAATGAAGCTTTAGTGGTATTAATTTTCAATTAGTAGAAAAAAAATTAACATTCCTACTTTAAATTTTGCCACTTATTATACTTTAACATTTGCGAATAATATCATTTTGGCCTTTAGAATAAGAAAAAACTCTAGCGGGCAATGTTAATAATAAAGAAGTCTTTCCACTTGTAAAGCTCCGGGGACATACTGTATATACGCCAATATAAATTGCGGGTGGGAACGCATTCCTCATTCCGTAGCCTTGGGTTCGCGTCGGCGAACATCAAAGCCTTTTTACGAAACAAGCATTTTGTGAATTTGTGCGATCGCCATCCCGTATACTGATGTTGCCAATATAACAAGATCAAACTCGCGGGGCTCTCGAATCGACACAGCCGTAATTATCGGCGTTGATTTGTTACGCTGATTTGTCCGTCAGCGTCTGAGACCGTTTTTTTATTGGCATTCATCGATATATATTCCTACTGGATCGCTTTCAAGTCACCGCTTCAGGCAAAAGCTTCAAGTCCCACGGAAAAATATTCTACAAACAAATTTTTGCAAGAATTTGAAAAATAAAAAGAAAAAATTTGGAAAGAACATTAGATATTACTTTCATATTTTATAGAAAATTTTTATGTATTGTCAGGAAAATAAAAATGACAACAGCCTTTTATATACACTCTGATGCAAAAAAAACGAAATCGAAATTTTGTTCTTTTGAAGTTTTTTGAAGTGTTGTATTCCTGGTTGTATTACTTTTACTTTTAGCCCTATTCTCACGATTTTTTACCAAACTGTATATAAATCTATCAACTTTAATTTATAAACTCAGTTTTTTATAAACTTTAGTATTTGGCTTATTATAGAGGGCTAATTGAAGGATTGTTTTTTACCTTACTTTAAAACACCCTGTGCAATAATTTTGTTAATAACTTTTATAAAACATTATTTTTCGATCAAAACCATGTCTCCTGAACATTTTGTTTATTGACACATGGCAACACATGCCTTGGTTAATTTTCAAGAGGGAAATGAACTTGCCACCAACAATTTGCAATTTTTTCAACTATCATTACTTTAAGTAATTATGTCGTTAATTTTTAATTCACGAGGTGACTTTGTAACTATTTGTGTAATAACGTATCGACACTGATTAGAATTTTATATTATAATTTAAAAAACTTTAAAAAGTAAAGATAGAGGCGTGGTTTGGTTAGGTTAGGTTACCAAGCTGGTTTTAATAAAAAATAGTAACACTAACAGATTTAAGGATAATAAAAAAATAACTCTAATAACTAAGTGTACAAATAAAAAGCTTGTAAAAAATACTCTAATACTTTGTATTGCCTACCGCGGCTGCTATAATTGTCTGTAGACGTCGGTTCATAGTATTAATGGGGCTGCAACTATATTGTGTTATGTTTTCCCATTCCTCTTCAAGGACCAAGCGAATATTCATAATTAAGCCGTCTTCAAAAAGATCTTCGACACTGAGAACCATATTCAATCGTACACAACAATAATCACCAAAGCAAGCTCGTCGTTATGAAGAATAACATCAAAAAGTAAGAATAACTGAAAACATAGCAAAAGTTTGGACAAGTTCATTTTGCTCTTAAAAATTAACCAAGGCATGTGTTGGCATGAGTCAAAATAACAAAATATCCAGGATACATGCTTCTTACCGAAAATTTGCTCACAAAATTTAAAGATAGGGTTAAAAACACTTCGATTAACCCTGTATAATAGGTCAAATACAAAAGTTTATAGTAAACTCAATTATGTTTGATGAGTTATGAGTTGACATATATATATATACAGTTTCCTAAAAAAATCAAAGAAGTAGAGTAAAAAATATGATCTGTCTGAAATGTTTGAAATAGATAATTAAGACTCTGTTTAAAAAAATAGTGTGTGCACTATTTGCCCATATTTGAAGTGAAACTTCTTACTAACAGCTATTAAATTAGAGTATTTGAAGAACATGTTTGAAAAGGTCACATATAATGTTGTTTTAATATAAATATTATTTTCAATTTATTTGTGTAATCTGTACAGGGTGTGTCAAATTCGACGCTTTTAAATGGAAACACCCTTTTCTATAGGACATAGACGAAAACTAATATCGGTGTCTGGAGCTCAATTTTCATCAAAAATATGATGGTGAAAACCGCCCATCAATATCTGTTACCGTTTTGGAGTTACGGGGTGTTTTTCAAAAATGTGCATTTTTAACAAATCGCTGTAACTTTTTTGCTATGGAAAATTTTGTATTTCTATGAAAACATTTCCAAAGCACCTTTTTACGTAGAATTTAATGGTTTAAGTATAATTTTTTTTAAATTAATAATTTAAGATTTATCAACAGAAAAATTGATTTTTTATTTGGGACACCCTCTATATTTTTAATTAACTGAAAAGAATTTAAAATTACCTTTCCAAAAATATAGCACACTTGATATTTTGTTATAACCACCTTCGAAATACAGAATTTTTAAAAGTTCGCCACTGTTAACTAGTAGGCTTTGGACCCCTTATTGATGATATGCCCTTAATGGAACTCGAAAACATATTTTTCCAGCAAGACGACGCACCGCCTCTGAACGCTGAAGTTATCAGCAAATTTTTGCAGCCAATTTCAAGAATAATTGAATAGCTAACCAAGATCTCAGCTGTTGGCCGTCGAGGCCGCCTGACTTAGTGCCCATGGATCTAATCCTATGGATATATTTGCGGAAGAATAAGGGTTCCTTATTCTTCCGTATAATCTAGACAAGAATTAGAAATAGTTAGCAGTTATGAGAGGGTATCTTTCACCTCTACTGAGTTAATGAATTCCGCGAGAAATGTTCAAAAACTGCCCCGTCTGTCCATAACAGAAGACGGTCGATATGTCGAACACCTGTAGCAAAATCTCATGTCTTGGTTTGCTATTTATTTTTATTGTTATTAGATATAGTTTAAATGTGTTGATGTCGGTTAAATATATTTTAAATTGTTATGAAATTCTGCATCTCTCATAGCAAATATTATTTTTGTTTTAATTGATGCTCACAGCTAGAATTTTTTTTGCATTACAGCCGGTGCCGTTCAAAGCCTACTTATTTAAAGGGGGCGAATTTTTATATACTCTATATCTCGAAGAGGAATCGAGCAAAATATCAAGTGTGTTATATTTTTGGAAAGGTAATTTTAAATTCTTTTCAATAAATTAAAAATATACAGGGTGTCCCATATAAAAAATCAAATTTTCTGTTGATAGTTCTTAAATTATTGATTTTAAAAAAATTATACTTAAACCATTAAGTTCTACGTAAAAAGGTGCTTTGGAAATGTTTAAGTTAAGTTAAAGTTACAGCGATTTGTTAAAAATGCATATTTTTGAAAAACACCCCATAACTCCGAAACGGTAACAGTTATCGATATGCGGTTTTCACCATCATGTTTTTGACAAAAATTGAACTCCAGACACCGATATTAGTTTTTGTCTATCTCCTATAGAAAAGGGTGTTTCTATTTAAAAGCGTCGAATTTGACCCACCCTGTACATTTTCTATTTTCTCAATAGCCTGCAAATTTTGTGGAATACGGCCCAAAATACACACTTTTATGCAAATGCTTAATAATGTTAAGGCTTAAATTTATTTAAGAACAGAAAAATTTTTGAACCTAACTTTGTCGACCGGATAGCCCTGGCAGCTGTGTCCATTGAACCAATATACTACTACTAACCTAACTTCGTAATTATAGTGGTTTGTAGTAATTTTGTTAAATTATACGAATATTCTCGTTGATTATGGATTTGAAATAAATATGACGATGTCCTCCAAATGAAAGTGCGAGTTGCTTAACTCTAATAATTCTAATTTTGATCTAGCAAATGAGCTAAATACTTTACCTAGACCGTTATTTAAAAGCTAACAACCTATCGATGAAAATATGCATGAAAATTTACTTCCTAGCACACAACCAGAGGATATTAATAACTAGGTACAGTATCAAGTTTATTATAATGCTTTTCTGAACTTTAAATCAAATCTTTTTTGGTGTTTGCGTGATCCTTACCACTTTTTTTCTTGCTAGCTTGTGCGTCGAGGCATGGTCAAGGACATGTCGTGTCAAGTGGTGTGTCACGGCCTTGAATTTTTACTCCCATCGGGCGTATAGTTTCACACACTTTTCAAAAAATTCCAATTTTGAAACTTTTTTTCGCGTAAAAACCTCATTTTTTTCATCCAAAAAGGAGAATTGGTATGTTATACAGGTTAAATAACTAAAAATAAAGTACTTATTAGAAGAATAACTGAAATATCTAGCAACGATATTAAAATTTTTAGATGTTATCACTATGGCTAATAAATCTATTCTGTATCAACAATTGTACAAACTGTTCATCAGATATTCAAAGTAAGCAACCGAATTTTTCTGAAATTCTATCATTTCTTTCTTTTAATTTAATAATTTATTTTATTTTAATTTAATTATTTCTTTTTGAAATTCTATCATACATGTTTGCATATTCTTTTCTTTTTCATACAAGTTTTTTTTTAAACTTGACGAAAAAATTTTCCGTTCTTTTTGCATCTGAGTGATATTTTTTAATTTATTGTGTTATGTTATATGGCATAATATGTATTATAGGTATACACTTGCTGTGTATGTAGATTTTTTGTTCTAAGCGAATAGATTCCCATTTTGTTGAAGGGATTATTTCTATTCCTGCATTTCTGTCTGTAACAAGGAATTTACAACCGAACAAATATTATTCTTTCACAGAACCTTTGGTTTCTCACAAACCAAACTTATCCGACCTTTATTTCGCTTTGATTTTGCGCCGACCACGATTTCGGCCACGACGAATTTGTCGATTATGTGCTAATTGGGGCCGGATCGTAACTTCAAACGTTTTTATCGCTTTCGGATTTCGGCTAAACCGAACCTACGATAATTCTGACGGTTTATCGCTAAAAACTACTGGCTTGCCGAAGACACAATAAGTTCAGCTGGATTTGTTTTTATAACATCCAAAGTCCAAAGTAAACCGAAATAACACGGTATGTTTACTCTAAATCAAAAAAAAAATGATAATCTTCTTATACCGGGTGTTTCTCAAAAGTGGCTCTATAACTTTTTTATTTCTCTAGATAAATAAACGAGATTTGGTTCGTTAGTATATGACGTAAATCAGGATTGATTGACGTATTCACTTCCTGTTTCACCGGAAATATACAACTTTTGATTTTTAAACAACACTCTCGGTATTTTTTTTTACTTTATTCGATAGAAACTAAATAGTTAACTATCAGTTATATTATATTTAATTTGGGACTAGTTTACCATAAATAAATGTTTTTTTGAATATACACTGTAACGTTTTTAGTTCGTTACATGTCTTTTTTATATATGATATATGATGTCTGGCCTATCATCACCGGATTCCCTCTCGTTCAGGCCGGATAGTTTATTTGACGCGTAATTTTTACGTTCTCTAGTCGCCAACCCTGTTATCGTTCGACACAACCCTGTTACTATTCTGAGGAGGCGCTGTCAACATCGCTTCTGTCAACTGTCTCCGGGCTTAACCTCACTTTGTTTTGACGCTCTGTTGTATCCTAGCTTTTGGAAATGGTGATTATTTAAGTCTTGCTGTATAATTTGAATCAGCTGCTATTTCGAGGCTACAGGTAAAGATGAGTTATTACCTTTTATAGATTCGATATTATTATTGAATATTTTTAGGGTAGAGTTACGGATGTCCCAACTTGTATTGGTATTTGGCTGGCACGTTGGCGTCCCTTTGCTTATGTCCTCCAGAATGTCATTTGGAAGAAAGGACAGATTGTTTATTATTTATTGAGCCCTCGGAAGTATTTCGAGGTAGGTTCATTTTGTTTATTAGACGGTGTTTGATTTTAAACAAGAGTTTCGTGTTCTTAGGGTCTTACGGACGGACATTGTCTTACGGACAAGTGTCCAAGGTATGGACTATTTTTCAAGGTCCTAGTAGTGTTCTCTTGTGCCACTATCTTATGGACGGATGTCCCATGGACAAGTGTCCCCAGTAGGATTGATTTGTCTTACACATAGAGTGCCCCAGCGTGGATGTGGCTTGAGCCCCGTGCTGCTTCACCCCCATTTCTAAGCCTGGATCGCCGACAGACAGTACAGAGATGCTAGACCTCCTCGCGCTGCTACTGTTTGAAGCAGGGTTACATAAAAGAACAGCTAAGTGTATATTTAAGTTCTAGTTTTGCATTTAACATCTAAAATGTTTTCAGTCTTAAACAGTAACGTACATTTTAAACAATAGCGTACAGACTATATTTAGTGGTTAGATTATTAAGGATATTTATGTCGATGCAGTAGTAAAAGTGTGATTTAGATTTTAGATTTCATAATATCACGCATTGTAATAGTATTACTTTCTATAGACATTATTATTACGCTATACTAACAGATGAATAACGAGATAGATTCTAGAATCTACAGGTTGCAACACATCTGATTTAACACCGTATAAATTTAACAATTTAAATAAAGTAATGCTACTTTTCCTATATTTTCTATAACGTTACACGCATTGTATTTTCTTTATAGTCTTTTCATAGAACGTATTTAATATTATTTACATATATAGTTTTACTCAACAAGTAACCACTATAATAATTATATTAATTGTACAATGCTATTTACCATCAGAATTCATCACGAATAAATATAGTCATTAGTTTTAAGTATTATACAACTGTGTTTTCTTTCTCTGTACATGCCTGGCGCCCAATATCTATATATCTTTTGTTTATTATTATTGATTAATTTTCTCTCTAGTGAAATACCTTATCCACGACTGCTCTCCGATGAAAAGCTGCCGTTCGCAGTGGTAGTTGTTTAAAAAACGCTACAACACTAAAAATGTTTTGTTATAAATCGAATAATAAAATGTTGTCTGTTATAACAATATGTCTACACTAAAATGATTATACTAGTTCTGCTAACTGCACTATCTTTGTATCAATGGGTTTGCTCTCAATTTTAAGGCTATTGTTGAAAATATCTTATTGTTTTTTCTGTCCACCCTCGGCTGATTTTTTTTCTGACGTTCTTTTTACATTCTATCTCTATAGTATATATTTTTAGTAAAAAATGACGCCACGTCACGTGACTTCTTGTAAAGCTGATGCGCATTAAATAATCGATTGAAGACGTAGTTAGGAGGAAAGACGAAGAACATTTTAGGAGAAAGTCTCAGTGCGTGGATGATTAGTGTTTTTATAATTTAAGAGTAAGTATATTATATTAATTATATTTAGATATATATACTTTCTGTAAATATAAAACCAGCACTCTTAGAAAATGCAATCTCCATTTATTATAATTATCTGCATTTTAATTTTAGGTATTTTTTTATAAACATAATTGTTCCATGATCTTTCTATATCAACATATTTTAATTATTATTTATTCTTTCAGACTGTGTTTCGGAGGGCCAATTTAATAGAGGACCGGAGTAGAGGACTCTATAAAATCCATCCTCTAAGTTGATAAGTTGACTGTTTTGATTCGATTACTTTTTCTCACATGTTTTTTTACATTGTATCAATTTTATTCCTATTTTGGGTAGACTTAAAATTCCAGTAAGGTTCTTCTAGACAAGATGGCAATGAGTATCTTACATACATAAGTTCTATTTTGTGACTTTTTATTAGCCTTTATAATAAATACTATAATTATAAGCACGTGTTTTATTGAGTTTATTAATATCTACTAGCGCTTTGTGAATTTTCAAAAGTAACTGTAAATTTACAATAATAAAATATTTTAATTTGTTGTTACTCTATAGTAATAGTACAAGAAGTTGGCAATTTTAAAAGATAAAGATACATTTACAATGAATAAGGAAATTTACTAGGAGATACACATTTTTACATAAATTCACAAAGAAAATTGGTGAATATAAAGATATATTATAACATTTTTACATACATGCCACAAATTAGCCATACAGCGATTTTACAAACGAGCTGTAAAACTAAAGAACGAATAATGAATTTACTATAATAATCTGTGGCAAGAAATAACCATCAATATTGTTATTAAAATAACAAATTAATTTTTTCAGTGTGCAAAAGTATATACCTACATTGACTGTAAAATATCAGATATGATAGTTATTTAAAAACTGATAAAAAGTCTTAAATTTTTACTTCTGTGTCGATAAATAGATAAACCTCTATTGTTATGTCACTGCACCATTGCACAAGTCTCAACTGTCCTCAAATTGTACTGAGCTTTGAACTTTATTAACTGACACGTTGCCAGATCTATGTACTTGAATTTAAAAAAGTTATGGTAACTGTTACATTTTTGTACCGCGTTACAATTGTACCCGCTCTCCCCTACCCTCTATAAGCTAACGACCCATAGATCGATTCTCCGCGCGCTTCATCGTCGATCCTCGAATTAAATTAGCCAGAGTTTTGACATTTCCAAACCAAATTTAATAAAATCTCCACTTATCCCGATTTAAAATCGGTCGCCGTTTGCCTATCGCCCCGCCTGATCTACCCCGTCGTTTCAACCCCTTCTCGGCCGGCTAAAATGGAAATGCGATATTTCACCCTCGATTTTCCTTTCGCCAATAATTAAATATCTTGATTAATGGCCGTTTTTCCTTTTTAAGTATTTCTTTCGGTTATCTTATCCCCGCCCGGAATCTTTATTAGGCCTGGCGCGTATTTTTTCCACAACCCGACGACCATCGTATCTGCAAATTAGAATCTACCCCTTTTTTGTTTCGATCACAAATTAATTTCGGGTAATGCGTTTTCGCTCTCTCTCTCGATGGCTACGGCGACGGTTATTTTTCGACTTGATTTTCTCATTTGATGGTATTGCTTTTAGCTTTTAGCTTTTGTTTAGTTATCTTTAATTTGGAGGTAGTTTATTAACATAATTCTACTGGGTGCTACAAATTCGGGGTACGAGCATTAGTATCTTGGTAACCGTAATAGATACGAACATGATTAAATTGGGGCAAATTAACGCTTTAGGCTGTTCACCAAGATGCCATCAAAAAAAAAATTAAAAATTTCAAGGATTGCTGAGTTTTTTGGAAAAAACGGATTTTTTTGAAAGTCAATATTATTTTTTCCTGTTGTCACTTTTTCGAAAATCAAAAAACTAATTGCACATTTTCATAGCTATTTTATTATGACTATCTGATAATATTTTTACATGTTCAAATTAGCTCATAATTTGTAAGATAGGTACAGAGGCCAATTTATTTTGTTTTAAATACAGACCTGCATTTTTTGTTTTGAAAGAACTCTGTCTCCTAAGTACAATGATATGCCACGCTTTATTTTTTATTTCTGTTTCGGTTATTTGAAAACTATTTCATCTACTCTTCGTTACTATACCGGGTGCGTCTCAAAAGTGGCTCACCCCTATAACTTTTTTTATTTTTTCAGATAAAAAAACGAGATTTGGTATGTTAGTATATGACATAAATTAGGATTGATTGGTGTATTCATTTGTTTTTGGTCACTTCCTGTTTCACCGGAAATGACTACAACTTTTGAATTTTAAATGGCACCCACGGTATTTTTTTTTTACTTTATTCGATAGAAAATAACATTCTGAATAGAATGACATATCATATGTCAACTTTTGACATTCTCGTTTAATAAGAAATTGTTTTTTAAAATTCAATCTAGAGTGCCATGTGTATGTTAAAAACACTAATTCTGCATCAAGGAGCTTTGGAAAAATAGATTTGATCGTATAATGTTTTTAGTGTCTTGTCCTGATGGCCAGTTAGAAAATGCGCAAATCGTATTTTTAATCGTACCTCAATTTTTTCAAATGGAACAAGGGTGGCTCATTAGCATATTTGGAAAAAACATTTTTTTACGAATAATTTGATACCACACACTTGGTATTTTAAGTCAAATTTTCGTTACGAGCCGCAAGTTATAATTTCAAATAAACCATATGCGAAAATGTCAAAAGTTGACATATAATATGTCATTCTATTCAAAATGTAATTTTCTATCGAATAAAGTAAAAAAATACCGAGAGTGCCATTTAAAAATCAAAAGCTGTAGTCATTTCCGGTGAAACAGGAAGTGACCAAAGACAATTGAGTACGTCAATCAATCCTAATTTATGTCATATACTAACATACCAAATCTTGTTTTTTTATCTGAAAAAATAGAAAAGTTATAAGGGTGAGCCACTTTTGAGACGCACCCGGTATTGATAAGCTTTCAAACTTAACAATGATTTGGGGTAAAACATTGAATATGGAAAATCAAATTCAATAAAATAATAAAAAATAATGTAAAATAAATAATATAAATATAAGTACATATAATATAGTGAAGTTAAATCAACACGTTTCAACATTTACAATAAAGAGTACAAAACGCTTTCGGAAGTACAAGAAGAAGATATGTTCAAAAGGCTATAAATAAAATTGAACAGAAAATAAATTTGTGCAATAGGGAGGATGGTAACTCTTTCGAACATGTAAAGTATTAGTTTTACGTGTTCGACCTTTATTATGGTTTACATTTATTAATTTATTTAGTTCAATGCTGTTTAAACGGTGATAATAGTTATGGGAAAATTTGATATTTCAACAACAGCAAAAAATATAACGTTAATCAAAAATTAATAATAACTATGTATCAAAAAATGAAATCAAAATGAAATTCAACCATATGTTCAGTTTTCTTTTTAATTTTCTTTAAACGGTATGGAAATTTGGAAAAGTATAAACGGGATTAACATTTTAGAACAAGCAAAAATTTTTATGAAGGATGCATTTTTCTCAGTATGTCAATAATAAAAAAAATGTTTCCATAGCAACTGTTAAAATTGTCTTATATCTATCAAAAATAGTAGATAAAATAATACTTTAACCGCAAGGCATAGATAAATGCAACAAGTTTAGATTGGAAAGCCCGTAAAAATTTTGGGTCGCGAAATTATTTTGGGTCGCGACCGTTATGCGCGATCTGGCGCTGCTATAGCGGTCGCTAAGAACAACGGCAAACAAAAACAGAAATAATTTTCTCTTGTCAAAGTCAGAATCTTCAAAAATCATAATAATCTTTCAAAATCTAAACCGCTCTCATTAAAGAAATTCCGAAAAGTGTTTATAGCGTCCATTTTCAAAGTAATTATTGCTATCTTGTGAGTTTAATTCAAATTTTATTTACTCCAACCGGTGATAATTGTGAAAAAGTGGCATTACAAACTTAAAACGCTGTGCTGTGAACTGTGAACTGCAAAAACCATCGTGGATCGTGGCATAACGTCGGTTTTCAATGTTTCATAGGTATTTCATACATGCGTCCTTATATAAAATAAAGTTTCTTGTATGCAACACACTGTATTTTATTTATAAAATTAAACGAAAATAATAATAAATTTGAATATACAATATTTGGCGATATAATTCCGGAAAAAGCCGAACCGCTCCGAAATTTTCAAAAGTTTTGTGTCGCGACCGTTGCAAGAATAGCGCCAAATAGTGTTTACATTGTCCTTATGTGCACTTTTCAATCTAAACTTGTTTCATTTATCTATGCCGCAAGGGTAGATTAAATGATACTTTAACAGCGAGGATAGGTTAAAAACTTTATTTCTTCTCGCCCATTTTTTAATTGCTTCCATTTTTGAAAATGTTTGTATTCCTTGTCATAAGTTATTCGGGGTTTAAATGGAAGTAGTTTGGATATGGCGTTTATTGTCGCCTCAGCCTGAATATCTGTTGGTAATTTACTTATTTCGTTTTGAACCATTTCTGGCTCCAATTCAATCAGCAATCGACACGAAAGACAATTAAAAAATATTGACTCAAAACTGACAACTAAAGAGACAGTTTTATTTATTTCTCAAATTACATAGAAACCAACGCCAACCCAGCACAATAGTTTTTCTACTCGTAATACAAACTTTGAAATAATAATTTCTGAATATTTTTTAAAACGTAACTCGCTATGGAAAAAACTATTTTTTTATACACGACGATAAAATTGCATTATCGTCTCCCGAATTAATCATTTTGGTCGACGATAAAATACCATTCTATGGTCTTGTATAAAAAACAACTATTTCCTCTTGTAATACCAATTACAGAGAGAAAAAAAAACACAAAATCTAGAAAATACACAGCATTTTACCATAAATATCTTTAACAGATATTTAAATCAATATAGCAGTAAAAAGAAATATCACAGTAAAGTAAAAGAGGGAAAGAGGGATATTTTGCGTGATATGAAAGATGAATGCGATAAGGGACGGGATTAGGTTGTGACCAGCGGCCGAGTCGGCGAAGGGGGAGCAGGTCAGGTCCCCAGACCCCCCCGGGAGTATTAGAATTCGAAATTAGTATAAAAGGAAACGCTGGTAGAATAGGTTTGATTAGGTAATATACCCTGAGGATAACCTATAAACAGTGGGCATAAACCGGCCTAAAAATGCGACAGTCGCAATAAGAGTAGGGATGCAAACAATATATCGATGTTTCCGAAACATCGATCTTTCAATATTGTCGTCAGCAGTTAAAAGGTCATACCCTAGCGTGGTATACCGATGCTTCCAAAACAAAAGCCGGAACAGGCATTGGAGTATACGGGAACAGACAAAGAAACCAATATAAAGTTCTTCATTTGCAGAGAGAAATGTTCAGGTTTTCCGTCATTATCACATAATACACAGAATACGCTGATAAGTAAGAACTGCATTATGCAAAAATGTTAAACTCAATATTGTGTTGAACGCCCAAGAGAATCCTAATAACCAGACGACCAGACCTTATAAATTGCAACAGAAAATAAAATTAGATAATATTCAGTATTACGGATTCTTAAGCATCCATATTTTTATCCGCCTAAAATACAGATTGTACAAGAATGAACTGAAGGTGATCGCGATAGGAGATTACTCAAACAACATACATTTTTCGGACAATTCAACTTTCACGTTGAATTGCCAGGTAAATCGACAGAACTGACATTATTGGACAGACGAAAATTCGCTGAATGAAAGAGGACTAGGTATACTCAATGGCCAGAAAAAATGGTCAACATTTGGACGGGCATTATTCGTGACTAAATAATGATAAGTCAATAATCTATATAGACGTATCTACTTGCGGTATTAGAAGGAGCTTGTTCCAAATCTGGCAATTTTGTTTTTAGAAACATTTTTCTAGAAATCTCTGCTGTTTGTAGAAATACTTTTTACGTAAAAATAGAGCAATTTAAAATTATAATTGACGTGTTCAAGCATTTTATTTAATTTCTGTGGTAGACATAATGCATTTATTCCACTTTGGAGACTCACACTGTATACTAAAATTGCAAGATTATTGCATTTTTTTTATTTCACTAGTAGTTTTTCAATTAATTATGTTTTGATTACACATGTTCGATGTGAAATAAAAAAAACTAGGTTTCTATTTGAAAAAAATAATTTATGATTGTTTTTTGATCTCTCAATTCTATGACAGCTACGGCCGATATTATATGACATTCAAACGATTTAATTTTTAAAATAGATAGCCACATGTCTTCTCTGTATGTCCCAGCGGCTGTGGCAATCACTAAATTTGACGTTTGAGCTATACACATTTTTTGACAGGCAGTTTTTTTCCTCCAAAAATGTTAAATATTTTTTTCCCAAAAACGGTTAATGTTATAGAGTATTTGATATCAAGATTCATAAAATTTTACAGAGAATTTAAGTATGTAATGAAACATTGTGGTACTCAATTAAAATAAGAAAGTTGCTGTCAAGTGCCGCCATATTGAAAATATTTTAATCGATAGATCTCATTGCGAAACAATGATGTGCAAAGAATCTCCGATCTAGATATTGTAGTTCTCTAGAATGCATCTAGAGATTCTTCTAATGCATCCTCAGCCTGGGACATCCTGTATATCGAGAAACTATGGTTACTCTCGTTGAATTTAACACTTTATGTCAGTTTAATAATATATTTTCGTACTTTTATGCTTAGATGTAAAAGTGTCACGTCACACAAATTAATACTCTTGTGACGTTTGAAAAAATATATTTTTTATATTGCTAATAAAGTCATAGATTTCCTAATTCGACATATTAAAATTATACATACCTTGCCATACCACCTATCTTCAAGGCAGCCACTTATCAAATGTCACCTCGCCCAACGTGAATAGACAACCACAGACCGCAATAAATTTATAGTA
The DNA here is from genome assembly GCF_002938485.1 of Sitophilus oryzae. Lineage (NCBI taxonomy): Eukaryota > Metazoa > Arthropoda > Insecta > Coleoptera > Curculionidae > Sitophilus > Sitophilus oryzae. The sequence continues at coordinate 442,990 of NW_022146057.1, forward strand.
CCACCGGGACCATATCAAGATAAAAAAGCAAAAGGAAAAGAAAGAAATGCAGAATAGGTCCATATATTAAAAATGCCTTCGAAAAATAAAATACAATGTATTAAACAGCCATAAATCTTCGATGTGGGACACCCGGTGTTCGAGTCAGCAGATCATAAAATATGGTGAACATCGGTTCCAAATTTACGGCCTTTTCATTCGACATTAATTACAAATTTTAAGCTGCTGTCTTGGGTTTGGTACTGGGCTGCGCGGTGGTTCCAGTCGGTTCGATCGGCTATGCTTGTCGTACCGATTAATTCATCGATTCTAGGGTTGCGGCCTTTAAAATCAAGGTCGCCATTCGTCAAATTCGATATAGTTGGTATTCTTAATGTACGGTGCTCTAAATCATATTATAATAAAGCAACAAGTCAGTTTTAAAAAGCAACAAGTCAGTTTTAAAAAGACTTAAATCTTAAGTCATTTCTAAAATCAGAATGATATAAGTGTTAAGTCAAATTCATCATACAATTCAAATGATTTGTCTTAAGTCTTTGACTTAAGTCATTTTATTTAAAGTCAAGTCATTTTTGTAAATACTTAAATCAATATAACCTTATTTAAGTAGTTTTTATGACTTAAGACTATATTTTTGACTTAAATCATGATAATCTGCAAGTCAGTAAAATAACTTAAATCTATATAATTACTCTCAAGTCAAGACAACCAGAATTCAATTTAAATACCTTTTTGTTTCTTTGTGGGGACAACCCTTCCTAAGAGTATTATTAATATTATAGCAGCGCTCTTCCCTTACTCGATACCCAATATACCAAATTTTGACTCCAATGAATGAAAATAAATCGTATAATGATAAAGAGGTTAGCTCTGCAATATATTTTTTTTTTTAATTTGGAAATAATAAAAATCTAAATGGACCAGAGAAAGAAAGATTTAAACACTTCAAAGAACTTCTTACACTGATATTCAGTAAGTTATTGATGGATCAATATACAGGTATGTTTAATATTCAATAATCAGTTTCATATAAAATTTAAGGTTGAGATTGTCAATCTGAGATTGTTAATCTCGATGAATGAGTATGCTAACAAAGCAACTGCTTGGAGGGAAAAGAAGAGAAAAAAATGACTAAACGAGGTCCACCAAATCGTGGCGATATATACCAGTGTTTATCATTTTAGTATGTTGTTATACTAGGTACTTATATTTTTAATACATTTTGATACAAATTCTGTTTTTTTACAGTGTTTTCTTACTTTTGGTTTCTGCAGTGTAAATAATTATTATTATTGTGTTATTTGCGCTATTGCGTTCCATGATATAAAAAAATATAAGAATTTTATTTTTAACCACTTAATCCATTTTATGGAAAAAAAATGGTACATTTAAGACAAAACAAAAATGAAACAATTTTAAAGCTACTTCTCTTGAACTTACCATCATGATACTTTTGGAAAATACAAAGTTTTGCTTTCCTAATTTTCGTTCTAAAAAAATATAATTGGTATCATTTAATAAATATTTCTTAAAAAGAACGAAAAGTTAGGCATCAAAACTTGTATTATTTCCTAAATTCGTTCATAAGAAGTAGTTTTATCTAGCACAAGATGTATATACGAAGCAAAATACATACGTATACACGCAGTAGTCACAACTGCAATGTGTAAACAGAGTTTAAACGTAATACACAAGCACTGTGTATCCTACGGCACACTGTGTATCCGTTACTTTGTGTATACGTTAATGATATACTGTGGCTACACTGTGAGGCGGACGTTTAACCTGTGTGCATACGTGTTGAACTACAATGTGTAAACGTAGCATATATACATCGGGGGAATTGTGTCACCCTGTGTCTACATCTAATAATGTAAACACATCGTAAATGTGATTTGATGTGCTGTATGGGTAGACGTTCGATGAGAAGGGATTTTTCGAAATTCGAATTTTAAGGGGGTGAAACCACCCCTCAAATATTAGAATATTTTTTATTTGAAAACGAATTGTATATTTTATTTTGTTGTTTTATATATTTTGAGATTTTTTAAAAATTTATACAGGGTGTTTCTTAAAATATGACCATTGAGTAATCACGTTTCTGCTTAAACTGCTTGACGTTTAAAGCTGATTTTTCGCAAACGGGTTGACTGTGGGGTGTAGAGGTTCGATAAGGAGGAGTTTCTCGAATCTTAAATTCCAAGAGGGTGAAAACGCCCCTCAAATATTACCATATTTGTTATTTAAAAAACGGTTAGTCTTTGGGGAAAACGCTTGGACAAGCATAATTTATTTGTTTTTTTTTACATATTTTGAATTTTTTTAAAAAATCATACAGGGTGTTCCAAAAAGTTGGGTAATTTCTTAACCACAATTCTGCTTAAACTGCTTGACGTAAAAAGCTTATTTTTGGCAAACGGATTTTTCGAACGTCAAATTCCAACAAGTAGAAACTACCCCTAAAATATTACCAAGTTATATAATAATATCGCCAAATTGTTATTTCGCTGTTTTTCAATAAATTGTTAAATTGTACACGCTAGTTTTTCAATAAAAATACAACCAAGAGGGCTGATGTCGTCATGTCAAGTTTCTAGTGACAGTTCGTAGCTATATTTTTAAAATCAAAATTAGTTTATGAACTTTATTTAAATTTATAGTAGTTTACTTTTATTTAATTTACCTACAATAGTTTAATAAATAATATTTATTAAATATGCATTTATTATTCTACCAAAAAAATCGAAGAAGTGGTTCTTTGATTTGTTTTACGATGACTTCTAGATATATGGATTTTCTATAAAAGAGCCAATTATAACAAATTCATTTTCTTCACTTCCAACGACAGAACGCAAAGAACGCTTATCATAGGGACATTTCTATTTGGATATCTTTGAGCATAAGCCCTTGAGGCCAAGAAGCAATTTTTCTCACAAAATAAGATCACTAGCAACATATCCATTCGTTCCGCCAGCAAATACTGCTTTATTTTTCTATTGTGGGTAAATTTAAGTAAACTGTTATAAATTTAAATAATAATGTCTATAAAACTAATGTCGGTTTTGAAAATAGTTACTGTCACTAGGAAATTGCCATGGCGACACCAGCCATCTTGATTGCCATTTTATTGAAAAATCGCTTTTATTTCAAAATCTGAGCTAAATTGGTATATGAATCTGTCTCGATTTATTTTAAAAAATACAGGGTGTTGCATTTGAAATAACAAAATATTTATGTAAAATAAATACTTAAAATAGAACAGCAGTTTTTGACACTCCTGTATAAATTTAAAGAAGCAATAAAATTTTTCAGTAAAGTTTATTTACTTTAAACTCAGCACAAGAATCAATTCTGAAAACTGATGTATAGAGTGTTTGATCTATTCTATTGTAGCATGCATATTTAAATATCTTTAAATATCTCAAAATATCTTATAATAAAAACCTCTTTTGGATTACAGTTGAGGGTTGGAACCTTTGGTGTTACACAGCTTTTTTGGACCCAAGAATCCAAAAATGAAATCAAATACCGGGTGTTCCATAAGATAAATATAACTTTCGTAGGGATCTTTGTTCTGAAACACCCTGTATATTTCAAAATAATTTTAAATTGTGCACACTGCCTCCCCATATACAGGGTTGTTCACCACATACGACACGGAGTATTGTAGCTAAACGATGAGATTTTTACAAATTGTAAGTTTTGGGTTCGATGAAGGACTATTAGAGGTACAATTTAAAAATAATTTTACAAGATACAGAGTGTCCCAAATAAGTAAAAAATATCAAAGTTGTATTTTTTTAAATGGAACACCCTGTATATTATTACATTTTAGTTTCTACGATTAAAATAAAGGTAAATTTGATTAAGGTTTATTATACTTAAACCTTACCGTTTTGAAATATTTTCAATTTTGTGAAATTGCAGTAAAAATTTTGAGGCTTCATTTCTCCAAGGGTATCAAAGTTTTTTAATACTAAATATTTACTGAAGTTTATTTACTGATCAGTTATTGTGTTGCAATAATAAAAATAATACTACCTTATACAGAGTGTCTAAAATTTATTTTAAATAATTATTAGCTTCAAACGGCAATAACTTGTTTATTTAAATGGCACACCCTGTATGTATTTACGAGAATCAGATGCACAATTTAATTGTCTATCAAATTATATTATACCATTTTTTACCTATCTCTTTAAGTTTCCGTAGAAAATTTATTTTCTTGTAATTTAGAACTTATTTATCAATATATCCATGGACTATTGACATTTTAGATTATTTTTAAAGATGTATCAAATTTTTAAAGAGTACAAATATTAATATTGTCGATATAATTCGTTTATTTCATTAAAAAATAAAAAAAAACTGTTTAAATATTTGTTAAAGAGGATCAGTTAATATGATTCCAGTATTCAAACAACATTAACTGACTGTTTGCTTTGATTAATAATAATTGCTCCAAATACTAAAAAACTGAATTTTGTATGGGCATTAGACAGTGTGATAAAAAGTAACACCTTAAAAATGATATTTCATTTTTTAATAAATGCTTATTTATAACTACAGAGACTTTAATTTGATAACTTATTATTATATTGATTTCTGACTCAAATCCACATTTATTTATAATAATTTAATAACGAACACAATTAAGTATGTAATTAATTAGTATATGGGCGCAAATAATGGTGTTATATTTAATTAATGGTATACTCTTTTATAAAGATTTAAATAGTTTTCTTTTTGCATACAAATGGGCTAGTAATATTATCGCTTTACTAAAAACGATAATATTACTAGTCTGTACATTTTGTACATTTGTTGCTTTAAAAACATCTAAAATGTCAGTATTCCATGGGTATATTGATAAATGATGTCTAAATTATAAGAAAATGCATTTTCTACGAAAACTTGAAGGGATAGGTAAAAAATATAGGTATAATACAACTTGATAGACAATTTGATTGTGCATCTGATTCTCGTAAAATATACAGGGCATTCCATTTAAATTAAAGAAGTTATTGCCGTTTGAAGCTAATAATTATTTAAGATAAATTTTTAGGCACTCTGTATAAAGTAGTATTATTTTTATTATTGCAACACAATAACTGATTAATAAATAAACTTCATTAAATATTTAGTATTAAAAACATTGATACCCTTGGAGAAATGAAGCTTTAAAATTTTTACTGCAATTTCACAAAATTGAAAATATTTCAAAAACGGTAAGGTTTAAGTATAATAAACCTTAATCAAATTTACCTTTATTTTAATCGTAGAAACTAAAAATGTAATAATATACAGGGTGTTCCATTTAAAAAAAATACAACTTTGATATTTTTTATTTATTTGGGACACTCTGTATCTTGTAAAAATATTTTTAAATTGTAGCTCTAATAGTCCTTCAACGAACCCCAAACTTACAATTTGTAAAAATCTCATCGTTTAGCTACAATACTCCGTGTCGTATGTGGTGAACAACCCTGTATACCCATAAAATATTTTGTTTCTACATCTTTCCGTTTTCGTATAATCAACCTAGGGGAATGAGGTGCGCCACCCTGTATACATATTAAATCTAAATAAATATAAATCGGATTAGTTTAACCATTTTTTATAACTGAAGATCGGCTGGACCGCTTTTTATTAATTTCTGACTTAAATATCTATTAAAATATCGAAAAAATTCACAAAAAAATATTATATCTACAAACCTTACGCACGCTTATTGCTGTGCTTGTCGTGCTTATACTTTATTTGTAATAATAATTATTGATGTCCACTGGTTCAAATCAAAAGGTGCAGACTAATTATATTATTATGAATTAAAATATTCTGTAGAGTATCCAATACACAAATGTACAATGATAAATTGAGACCATTCTTCAAATCTACAATGAATATAGAGCAGGAAACAAGGCTAAAGGAAAACCGAAAGAAAATTAATATGCAAGAATTAATCCTTGTTTGATAAAAACAGCATAAATTGAAAAAAATGTTTCGTTTTAGTATACCACGGAAAAAATCATTCCAATTATTATTTTCAGTATATGGCACCGATTTTTTGTATCTACTACGTAATTGTTATTGATGCTCATTAAATATTACATGACAGAAAAGAGTTTCTCTGAATGATTATTCATGATAAATATTATCTATTGTTCCTTTTATGCAGAATATAGGGGTTATGATAGACATCTTTACTCGCTTGTGTCTTAGCTTGTATTTAGTTTCTGATTTTCCAAATTGAATGTTTTTGACATCACGATAATCCTTAGATGAACGTTTGAACTCCCTAAACCCCAATTTATAGATATATATCTTCTAATTCGATTCTTATCTTTCGATCAAAATTTCCTTTAGATAAATGTTGTATTGTTTTCTCTATTCAGCAATGAATACTATGCTTCATCGTACTCTTTTCTAGCTGATTCCTTCTAATCAAATAAATAAAATTAGATTATTTGTAATCACGCAAAGCATTTATAAAAATAGTGTATGGTTTGGTTTTGGTAATAATCATTAAATACAGTAGAACTTCTCTGTTTGGGACACGGCGCCAAATCGGACAATGAACATTCATTTGGACTATTCCAAATTTGCATCAGTTATAGTATTCCAAATTAGCAACAACATGAAGACCTACGCCATAATCCGTAAAAAATATATACCTATACAGGGTGGCGCACCTCATTCGCCTCGGTTGATTATACGAAAACGGAAAGATGTAGAAAGAATTTTTTTATGGGTATATGTAGAGAGGCAATGTGCATAATTTAAAATTATTTCCAAATGTACAGGTTGTGTCAGAACTAAGATCCATACCAAAGTTATATTTTTTCTAATGGAACTCCCAATATTTTATTTCATTTTTGAATTCTTGGGCATAAAATAGGGCATTTATTATAAGGGTTTAATATGTTTAAATGCCTTTGTTTTTGAGATATTTAAAGATATTAAAAAATTCATGATATAATAAAAAAGTTTGTCAACACCCTCTACATTACTTTTCAGAGTTAATTCTTGTGCTGACTGAAGCCAGAGAAATAAACTTTACTAAAAAAAATTATTGCTTCCTTAAATTTATACAGGGGTATCAAAAATTGCTGGTCTATTTTAAATATTTATTTTACATAAAAACTTCGTTATTTCAAATACAACACTATATATTTTTTAAAGTAGGTCGAAACAGATAGAACTATATTAGGGTTTCCTATACCTGTCTCAGATTGTAAATAAAAAGCGATTTTTCAATAAAATGGGAATCAAAATGGCTAGTGTCGTTATGGCAATTTGCTAGTGACAGGTAGTAACTATTTTCAAAATCGACATTAGTGTATGGACTTTATTAAAATTTATAACAGTTTACTTTTGTTTAATTTACCTACAATAGTTTAATAAGTAAGTATTTATTATTATATCAAGAAAAATAAAGAAGTAGTTCTTTGATTTATATTACATGCTGTAACGAAAATTTATTTTCGTTGTGCTTGCCTTCGGATTATTTTATTTTTAAACAAGATTTTTACAGTTTGCAATTTTACTCGGGATACTAGAATAAGATAAACGTTGAATTCGTTAATTATTTTTAATAATTATCGTATATATATCGTTAATCAATTATTATAATCAATTAATATAATTAATTTAAAATATATTTTTTATCGTTCTTTAATAATTCTCAATGGTACTTAGCAAAGTTGAACCTATTATTTGGATTTTAATATGTTTTTGTTCAACGATTATAAATTAAGTTGCTCTTTTCATGGATCGTGCCATCCATCACGAGAATCCATGGAGTACCAAATTACTCCAAATGGTATGCTTATGGGTACGCTCTACAAAATATTGCAGAAACACCGTAGATTGTTTTAGGCAATTCATAATACAATTGTTGCAATTTTTGGTTGCCTACCTACTGTTTGAGATTCAATTGTTTATTTTTAACAGAGGTTAAGTGAATTTTCCTTGTTATCAGTGCTAATTGATTAAGATGCAATTGTTTCCTTGATTTTTAAGGTATGTAAGGAGTCGTTAAGTATTATTTTTATTAGTAGTTAAAATAAATTTATAAATTCTATCGAGAATTAGTTTAACAACGCATGATTATTTTTAATTCGATTTGATATGTCAAGATTTTCGGGAGAAGGGTGGGTTAATCTAAAACTAAAAATTTTAAAATTTTGCTTCTTCTCTTCTCGTCTCTGCTCTGGGCATTTGGTCATTATTCCAATCTGTTTGAGAGTTTATTTTTTTTCTTCAAGACGGCACGCTGAAGGTACGATTTTATTGAATTTTATTATCTGGTTCTATTTAACAATTTATTTCAGCAATTATTTAATTACTTAATATATTTTCTAAACGTAGGTAACTACCTTTTTTTTTATTTTGTTTTTTATATAGCTACAGCTTTTTCTCATAAGAGCACGTGCTTAGACTTATCGTAAGATAGTTACTCTACTATCTTTCGAGTTATAAATAACTAATTATTTTCTTTATTTTTTCTACCTATATATAAATACGGAGACGCCACAATATGGAACAGGAACCCACAGACAGGTGTTCGATACCGAGCCAGGCTGTCCGAGAGAACCAACTACTGCAGGAGTACAATCAGGAATGTCCCAGCCGTCCCAGGAAAAGCAGGCCTTTGGTAAGTAAAGCTTTTATAATATCATTATTATCGACTATTGTCACCTTTTAAAAAACTTTACTTGCCAGAGGGTGGCTTCTCCATACCTGGACCCTGTGGTGGTTATTTTTCTCGTTTGACGGGCTACTCGACAGATAAGATTTTTTTCTAATTTTTCTTTCTCGCCTTATCTGTCGATTACCTTAATTTTTAATAGATCGTAAATTTATTATTTATTATTAATATTTTTTTTTAGTGTTGCATTTGAAAATAACGAAGTTTTTATGTAACATAAATATTTAAAGTAGACCAGCAATTCTTGATACCCCTGTATACATTTAAAGGCAATCAAATTTTTTAGTAAAGTTTATTTTTCTGGCTTAAAAGTCAGCACAAGAATTAATTCTATTATAATAAATGCCTTATTTTATGTCCAAGAATCCAAAAATGAAATAAAATACCGGGTGTTCCATAAGAAAAAATATAACTTTGTTATGGATCTTAGTTCTGACACACCCTGTACATTTCAAAATAATTTTAAATTATGCACATTGCCTTCCCACATATACCCATAAAATATTTTGTTTCTACATCTTTCCGTTTTCGTATAATCAACCGAGGCAAATGAGGTGCGCCCTGTATATATATATATATGCATTAACATATAGAAAAAAATTAACAAATTAAAATATATAAACCACTACTTACCTGAAGACCCAATCAAAGTTAATTTAAATCAAAAATCAGGGCAATGATTGCCGATTTAATTTCCACTAAAAAAGTTTTTGTCAGGTCACAATTATTTGTTAATATATTTTTGCTCTGTGCTATTAATTTAATTAACTACAAAATCTGTCGTCCACTAAATACAAGCCGAATTAGCAGTTTATACCATATTTAAACAGATAGCGCCCACGCATAACTTCAATAAGTGGGTATTCCAAATTACCAACAGTATTCCGAATTACCCTCATTTTCTCTATTATGGTATTTTATTTGAAATGCTCAAAACAAACAACATACGGTGAATTGAATTCAATAAAAATCTAGAATAATAAATCATGTCCTTTAGATATCTCTCCGTATCCTTCCTGTATCGGTATTATTCTGGTCATTCCCCGACAGTGACTGATCCGATCCAATCAGTCCCTCAATTCGCCTATTCTGTCGCTCCTCTATTTCCACCCCAACTGTTCCATCCCCCCGCTCAATTTGGGAGACGTTTTCGGAACTGTCTCAAGTCAAAATATGACACAAACGGCTGTGTTGAATACTAATCGTTTCTGCCACTATCAATTATGTCGAATCTGTTGCCTGTTTAGTATATTTAATGCTCGCATCGCCTAAGATCCGATGTAATGCATCATTTGTCAGAAGGTTGTTAAGGGGAAGTTCATGATTATAAAAGATATTTTGGATGTATAACTTATTTAGATTTTAATGTAAAACCTCTGAAGAGGGGCAGGGGACTCAAAAAACTCACAATCTTTTATGATGTTTATTTCAAAATTTAATTTGATTTAAAAATGGGGCGACATGTTTCGGGATTCATTTAATTCCCCTCTTCAGGCCCAGAAAGATACAAGTCACATCAGGGAACCGTATACCATTCGGAAAAAATAAAAAAATTGGCGCGTTTCTATTGCAGTAGGTGTAAAACAGAGCTGTATACTTTCGCCGCTACTCTTTAACATCGTTCTGGATGTAGCACTAAATAATGTCGGTCTTCAAATCAACGTGGCGAAAACCAAAGAAATGAGGTCAAATACTCCCAACAACCAAGATCTATACCTCTCCAACCGAGCCATCGAAAGAGTTGATTAATTTCAGTACCTGGGAAGTATGGTTCACAGCGATGGGGGCACAGAGAGAGATATAAAGGAAAGGATTTTGAAGGCACAAAGAGCTTTTGGCATGCTTACACCTGTGTGGAACTCCTCTATATACAGCAAAAAAACTAAAGTCCAGCTCTTCAATAGCAATGTCAAATCTATTTTGCTTTATGGATGCGAAACATGGAAGGTTACGCGTGGTCTCATGGATCGCCTACAGGTGTTTGTTAACAAGTGTCTTCGAAGAATATTGAGAATTTTCTGGCCCAATCAAATTAACAACGAAGAACTGTGAAGAAGAACATCACAAAATCGAATAGATATCGAAATTAAGAAAAGAAAGTGGGGCTGGATTGGGCACATTTTGCGTAGACCCCACAGAGATATCGCTAGACAGGCACTTGAATGGAATCCACAGGGAAGACGTGCCAGGGGAAGACCAAGGAATACCTGAGAAGAACAGTATATATATGTATATATATATATATATATATATATATATATATATATATATATATATATATATATATATATATATATATATATATATATATATATATATACGGAAAGACGTGCCAGGGAAGGCCAAGGAATACCTGGAGAAGAACAGTATATATATGTATATATATATATATATATATACGGAAAGACGTGCCAGGGGAAGACCAAGGAATACCTGGAGAAGAACAGTATATATATATATATATATATATATATATATATATATATATATATATATATATATATATATATATATATATATATATATATATATATATATATATATATATATATACTATATATATATACATATTTTGCATGTAGTATGATTTTCAAACCGATTCATTTTTAAAACAAAGAATTTTGTTAGTTTTTCAAGCTGCACAATATTCTTTATTACAACAAAACGCGAGTTTTGTTTTTCTGATATTTTGAACTGTCAAAATACGATGATCACAGCATTTTATGAATGACGCTTGCTGACGCTGCGCGCTGGTTATGAATTCCATACCAATAAAGCGTTTATGAAAAGTTAATAAAAATGCAAAAAAGCAATTTTCTACCACTTGTAGTTACTCAAAACTTATGTAAAATTAAAGAATATATTGTGTTGTGCCTTGAGATGGTATTTTCGTGCAACTACAACGAGTAGAAGTCAACAATTTAGCAATAGAGCAGAGTAAATAAAAAATAAAAGAATGTAATATGTTTCATTAAAAAACTGCATTATCGTGTAACTACGACAAGTAAAAATCAATAATATCTCATAGGGCAGGCTTAGAATTTAGAGAGGGCATTACCGAAACTGCAAAGCACATTTGACAGCTTCAAAACTGAAATAGTTTTTAGGTTTGGGCTCTGGTTTGGGCAGAGGTTTGGGTGTCACTTAGTTACCATAGGTAACTAAATAATCAAGTCGACCAAAAATCGAAAAATACATTTTAATTATTTGATTTTCAAACACAATTTGGTGTGGAATTTTCTTACCGAATACCACACGAGGTCAAATTAAATCCGGAAATGTTTTCTCGCTCCTGAATATTTTTAGAAAATTATCCTTCGTCTTAGACTCGGGATAATTTTCAAAATATTCATGAGCTGGAAAAATTTTCCGGAAATGATTTGACCTCTAGTGATAATATTTATATCATAGTTGCTGTGATAATATTTATATTATCACAGCAACATACATCCTTTTGAAAGATAAAAAATATTAAATAAAATAATATGACTGTGTTTGAGAATTATGGTATAAGCCTTTAATGATTAGAACAACAACGAAGGGTTTTTCTTTTGAGAAATTGGATTAGTTTGCAATTACAATGAGTACAATAATTGTATAATGAATTTTAACGCGCCATTTTTTTATTTTTTCCGAATGGTATACGGTTCCCTGGTGTGACTTGTATCTTTCTGGGCCTGAAGATGGGAATTAAATGAATCTCGAAACATGTCGCCCCATTTTTAAATCAAATTAAATTTTGAAATAAACATCATAAAGATTGTGAGCTTTTTGAGTCCCCTGCCCCTCATCAGAGATTTTACATTGATATGTACTCACACTGGGTTGGAGAACGTTTATATAGTTATTTAAACTTTTCTAATAAGTGCAGACAATGCTGTAAATATGGTATGTTACCTCTGAATAAAAATATTATGGAAGGAGTATAAATTCACTTAAACTTTTTTATTCACACTGTTTTATTTAACTTATTTTTGAAGTGAAACTTCTTCACGCGCGATGGGAGTAAAAATTCAAGGCCGTGACACGACATGACCTTGACCATGCACGAGCTTGCGGGAAAAAAATGGTTAAGGATCGCGCAAACACCAAAAACATTTGGTTTAAATAAAGAAAAGCATTATAATAAACTTGATACTGTACCTGGATACCAATATCCTCTTGTAGTGTGCTAGGAAGTAAATGTTCATCAATAGGTTTGTAGCCTCTAAATAACGGCCTAGGTAAAGCATTTAGCTCATAGCTCTCAGAATTAGAATCAACGAGACTATTCGTATAATTTAACAAAATTACTGTAAACCACTATGAATACAAATTGTTGGTTAGGTTCAAAATTTTTTCTCTTCTTCAATAAATTTAAGCGTTAACATTATTAGGCATTTACATAAAAATGTGTATTTTGGGTGGTATTCCATAAAATTTGCAGGCTATTGAGGAAACAGAAAATGTACAGATTACAGAAAAAATTGAAAAGAATATTTATATTAAAACAGCTTATATGCCACTTTTTCAAACATGTCTTTCAGATCCTCTAATTTATAATAGCTGTTAGTTAATCCTCCAATTGAATAGCTGTTAATAAGAAGTTTCACTTCAAATATGGGCACAACGTACACACACATTTTTTTTATTATGTATTCTTTTATAATAAATTATCTAGCTATATGTATTGCCAACTATTTCGCGTTATATTCTTAATATACCATAAAACTGTAGAATGTCCGTTTGGAAAGTAAATATACTAATAAATATATACTTCTAAAATAACTATATTCTGTTCAATCTCATCTCCTTCCATTCTCTATGTCATCATCCATTATTTAGGTGACCCTATATCCATATAAGCTGCTTGTCTATCCGTGATATTAATTTTCTGCTATGTGGTTTACTTCGCAGTTTCCTGTTAACATGGCTCATTTCAACTATTTTCTTAAGAATTATGCTAGTCCCTCTGGTAACTGACTATCCAGTCGACACGAATAAGTTTTGTTTGTGGGATGAACCTATATTTAAAAATAAACATATACAGGGTGCTACAAATTCGAGGTACGAGCACTGGTATCTCGGAAACCGTAATAGATACGATGATGGTTAAATTGGGGCAAAGTTGCTCCTTGGGGTGTTCATCAGCATGTTATCAAAGAAGTTTCAAAAATTTCACTGATTACTGTGCTTTTTCAGAAAAACAGATTTTTTGAAAATAAATTTTATTTTTTCCTGTCGTTACTTTTTAAAAAATTAAAAAACTAATTGCACATTCTCATAGCCACTTTATTAGGGCTATCTGAAAGTATTTTTAGATTTTCAAATTAGCTGATAATTTGTGAGATACAGAGCTCAACTTGATTTTTTTAAATACGGACCTGCATTTTTTATTTGAGATTTTGAAATAACTGGGTCTCCTGAGTACAATGATATACCACACATAATATTTTTTATGTTTCGGACATTTGAACACAATTTATTTAAACTAATTTGAAGTCCGGCTCTGTGTTTTTCCAATATTAAATCTATTAATCGTTACAATACTGATAATCTTTCAAACTTACCAATGACGTGGGGTAAAACATTAAATACGGAAAATCAAATGCAATAAACTATTAAAAAATGATATAAAATAAATAATATAAATATAATATAAACAATCAAATCAAATCGGAAGATGGATTGGAAATGGTAGAACAGTACAATGTGCCAGGAGGTTCCTGTGCTCCATAAGAAGGAGATATGTTCAAAGAGCTTTAAATAAGATTGAACGAAAAATAAATTTGTGCATTAGGGAGGGTTGTAACCCTTTCCAACATGTAGAGCATTAGAATCTAGTTTGTAGAAGTTGATTTATTTATAACTACGATTAATATTATGCATATTATTAGATCGTACACTGAGATTTCAAATTCATTGAAAAATTGAGAAAAGTTAAAAATAATATCACAGATAACACATGTGTTATCTGTGATAATATCTTTAAATTGCTGACCTGGATATTATTTATTTGAATCTTTCAATTTTTCTCGATTTTCCTTATTCAATTTTAATTAGCGCTGATCAATATTATTACGATGAATATAATCAGATTAAATAATTTAAAAAACCAGATTTGGACTTAAAATTATTTTAAAAAATAATTAAATAGTTTTGTTGTTGTTAAGGTACCCAAAACAAAAGAAAAGTATCAAGTGTGGCATATAATTTTACTCAGGAGACCGAGTTCTTTCAAAACTTCAAATAAAAAATGCAGGTCCGTATTTAAAAAAATTAAGTTGGTCTCTGTATCTCACAAAGTATCAGCTAATTTGAAAATCTAAAAATACTATCTGATAAAGTGGCAGAATGTGCAATTAGTTTTTTAATTTTCTTAAAAGTAACGACAGGAAAAAATAAAATTGATTTTCAAAAAAATCCGTTTTTCCCAAAAAACTCAGCAATCCTTGAAATGTTTAAAACTTTTTTGATGGCATCTTGGTGAACATCCCAAGGAGGCAACTTTGCCCCAATTTAACCATCTTCGTATCTATTACGGTTTCCGAGATACCAATGCTCGTACCTCGAATTTGTAGCACCCTGTATATTTCTTCAAAAAAGTCCTATTGGTATTTCTCCACTGTAAGAAAATCTATAAAATAAAATAGTTATGAAATAGTTATATAATAATATAGTTATTATAGTACCAAAGGATAAAATCGGTTGGTTACCGAAAAGGTTACCCAAATAACCTGAGATTTTATCCTTTATACTAAAAGTACGGTCGAGAAACAATCCTTAAATATTATAGTACCATTTTGCTTCTATCGGGCGCATTCGAGGTAAGTCAGTATAAACATATTTTGAACACAACGTACGTTCCTTTATTTCCTCATTTGAATACTTAAAATAAATCGTTTTATAATAGAAACCTCGGCAGTATCGTATTCCTTTCTTATATATTTGTACAGGGTTGTTCACCACATACGACACGGAGTATTGTAGCTAAACGATTAGATGTTTACAAATTTTAACTTTTGGGTTCGTTAAAGGACTATTAGAGCTACAATTTAGAAATAATTTTACAAGATACAGAGTGTCCCAAATAAGTAAAAAATGCTATAGTTGTATTTTTTAAATGGAACACCCTGTATTTTATTCTATTTTTAGATTCTACGATTGAAATAAAGGTAAATTTTATTAAGGTTTATCACACTTAAACCTTACCGTTTTTGAAATATTTTCAATTTTGTGAAATTGCAGTCAAAATTTTATGGCTTCATTTCTCCAAGGGTATCAAAGTTTTTAATACTAAATATTTACTGAAGTTTATTTATTGATCAGTTATTGTGTTGCAATAATAAAAATTATACTACCTTATACAGAGTGTCTAAAATTTTATTTTAAATAATTACTAGCTTTAAACGGCAATAACTTGTTTAATTTAAATGGAACGCCCTGTATATTTTAGGAGAATAAGATGCATAATTCAATTGTCTATCAAATTGTATTATACCACTTTTTACCTAGCCCTTCAAGCTTTCGTAGAAAATGCATTTTCTTATAATTTAGACCTCATTTATCAATATACCCATGGAATATTGACATTTTAGATTGTTTTTAAAGCAACAAATGTACAAAAAGTACAGGCTAGTAATATTATCGTTTTTAACAAAATGATAATATTACTAGCCCATTTGTATGCAAAAAGAAAACTATTCAAAATCTTCATAAAAGAGTATACCATTAATTAAATATACCACCATTATTTCCGCCCAAATACTAATTAATTACATACTTAATTATGTTCGTGAACAAATTATTCTAAATAAATGTGGATTTGAATCAGAAATCAATATAATAATAAGTTATAAAAATGAATTCTTTAAAAATAATCTAAAATGTCAGTATTCCATGGGTATATTGATAAATGAATTAAAATTATAAGAAAATGCATTTTCTACGGAAACTTGAAACTATAGGTAAAAAATGGTATAATACAATTTGATAGACCATTTAAATTAAACAAGTTATTGCCGTTTAAAGCTAGTAATTATTTAAAATAAAATTTTAGACACTGTGTATAAGGTAGTATAATTTTTATTATTGCAACACAATAACTGATCAATAAATAAACTTCAGTAAATATTTAGTATTAAAAACTTTGATAAACTTCAAAATTAACAATTACTACCTGATAAAAATTACTTAATGATGTAAAACTGAGGGTAAAACCAAAAAGCCTCAAACTTTCTGTATATGATCATTTTTTAATTTTTACTTATGTTATGTTCATTCAAATCAAAGAAGCCACTGCCATGCATTACTAAACTCTTGAGGTTAGTAACGCTGTGTTCCCCTCAAATTTCCCTAATTTGCTTTATGTCGGGCGCATCCGAGGTAAGTCACTATAAACATATTTTGAACACAACGTAGGTTCCTTTATTTCCCCATTTGAATACTTAAAATAAATCGTTTTATAATAGAAACCTCGGCAGTATCGTATTCCTTTCTTATATATTTGTATAATTCGATGTCTGACCCTGTTGCCTTTCATTGTATAGCCATATCCCGATGTCCCGGCGACCCACACTTTGCACACTCAGTGCAAAACTGATCAATAGCCAGCCTACTTTGATTTACGCGCGATGTCCGCGACACTAAAATACTCTTAACCGGAGATTTATTGGCCAAGTTAGCGTGAACTCGTATCTCAGCCGGGCCCGGAGTATCCGATGTACTACAGACACAATATCAACTTGGACCGCCGCCTGGTCGGCCGCTAATATTCTTGAAACAGCGCTGGTTCTTGTGCGATATTGTCCGGTATTTAAAAACAGTGCCGTAGATTTGTTTTTGCCTGTTCTTCACTTAGGGACAGAAGGTTACGAAAAAGTTAACGATCTAGGTAGAAAAAGAGCATACCCCACTAACTGGACCAAGACCGTTTTATTTTCCAAGTAGAAACCCAAGAATCTGGAACCTGAAATGGAAATCCTCCAACCTCCTAAGACACTCGAAGAAATTTCACAGGACTTACGACCGAGAAAAATCAAACCTTTTCCTTGATTAAACTAAGAACAATCTTTGGGATACATGTATTCGGAAACGTTCCACTTAATTAATGAACAAAACTTAAAAACTATAGTACAGCTTTTCAATAACATCTATGACACCGGTCACATCCCTGAACACTGGCTTCGTTCTACGTTTATCACGCTGCTAAGTCAAGTAACGCAACTTCGTGTAAAGAGCATCGTCTTATTAGCCTAATGAGCCACTTTTTTAAGCTCTTTCTACGGGTGCTGCATACAAGACTCTACAAAAAAATGTGAGGAAGTAAGTGGAGAAAGTCAATTTGGATTTAAGAACGGCTTTGGTACTAGAGAAGCCATATTCAGTCTTCAAACTTTAGTACAGAATTGCCAAGATCAGAGAAAAGATGTCTTCATGTGCTTTATATACTATGAAAAGGCGTTCGATAACGTTAAACATAACCTCCTGATATCATACCTCAGAGACTTGGGACTTGATGGAAAAGATATAAGGCTCATCAGTAATTTGTATTGGAACCAAAAAGCTGAAATTCGTATACATAGCGTGGGAGTAACTCAAGATTTTGAAATAAAAAAGGGGGTAAGGAAAGGGTGTATTCTGTCTCCAATGTTGTTCAATTTATATGTGGAAAGAGCATTCACTGAGTCAATCTCCGATATATTGGTTTGAAAATAAATGGCATTCGAATTAATAATATCCGATATGCGGATGACACAGTGATATTGGCAGACAATGCAAATGGTCTCCAAATCCTTCTAAATAAGGTTAACAATGAAAGCCAAAGACTGGGTTTAAACATAAATACTACAAAAACTAAATGTATGGCTGTTAGTAGAAACAATATTCCGAACACCAGAATTTACTGCCATTATATACCAGAAATGGAGAGGTTATCAAGTAGGTCACACAATTTAAATATTTGGGATGCATGGTTAACGAAACGTGGGATCCAGATCAGGAGATCAAATGCAGGATCGAACAAGCAAGATCTACTTTTCTGAGACTGCGAAGATTTCTCACAGATAGGAACTTGAACTTCGGCCTTAGATACAGAATGGTGAAGTGCTATGTCTGGTCCGTTTTGTTATATGGTGTGGAAGCATGGACACGAAGGTAGCAACAATAAACCGAATTGAAGTCTTCGAAATGTGGACCCTATAACGCTAATGCTACGATGCTAACAGTGCCCTGGGTGGACCGTGTGAGGAATGGAGATATTCTCAGAAGAGCTGGTCTAGAAGAACGTGAACTCTTCAAAATCATCAAAAAGAGGAAAAAAGCCTATTTGGGACACATACTACGTGGAGAACGCTATCACTTTCATCGTCTGATTCTCCAGGGTAAAATAGAGGAGGGCAAAAGGGGAATAGGCCGAAGGAAGCTATACTGGCTGAGAAATATTCGTCATTGGACAGGCATACAGGACTTCCAAGCACTCCAAGTCGCTGCAGTTATAAATCGGTGATCTGATGAGGAAGAAAAAGATGAACGCCTACGCAGGAATCTGCACGGCACCTTAAGAAGAAGAAGAATCTTTGGGTTGTCACGGCGTGTCCTCAGTGAACACCTCAGTATATACAGACAATAAGATGCAAATTTATAAGACTTGTATAAGAACCATACTAACTTACGCTACTGAAACGAGAGCAGAAACATCTGAAACAAAGAGGAACATGACCAACAGAGATAAAAATATTACGAACAAATAAAATCAAAGATTTTCCTTGATTTAAGTAAGAACAATCTTCGGATTGTCACGGAGTTTTTAACGTGACACAGTCTCCTCAATGAACATCTAATTGCAGTAGATTGAAGCTAGGAAACAACGGTGAATGCAGATGGTGAATGCAGATTATATGGGGAATTCTTTCTGCCATAAACTTTGGTACGCCTGATATCGGAGATGGAGAACTAACATCTGTAAAACAATCTTAGACTTATGTTAAAGCCCTGAGACTGTATGATGATTTATACCTCCAAAAAGTGGGGTAGAATAGATCTTTAAAGTCGCGGTTATTACTCTCAAATTCTACATTACAAGAGGATGAGAAGAAGGCATTTATTGGCGAAATACCCAGGTCTTTTTAAGGAAATGTAAAATAGGATTATCCATATTTTGCTATGATTATTGTTATATACCGCCCCTGACGCCTTTTTTCTCTCCCCGCACTTTTATTCCGATCAAATCGGAATTTATGAACTCGGAATGTTGCACTTCATGAATCAATATGTTTATATTCATTCGAGTCGTATCGAAGATAAGCGAAGGCTCGGGTCCGGCTGAGTGTGGGCCGATCGCCGTCCGACATTGTCCGCGTGATGCATGGGTCCGAGCCGACGCTTTTCTGTACTTATTTGTATTGTAAATGTTGCCCAGGGTTTGACTTATGGCGCTGGCTGGACGGTTTCGTGTCCCTTTCTGCTTTGTTACCTGCTCAATCGCTTTTCCTTTTTTATTGGGTTTCTTATAAACGGAGATCATTTTATATTGCATTGTTTTCTAATTACCAATTGCTAAACAAACCATGAACTAATAGTATTTTGCTAAATTTAAGTTTATTATTTTATTTAACGTAATTACGGTGTCTACATATTGCGTTTTACAGTTAATACGTTGTAGAGGCTGTTTAAAAAAACAACCTCTGCACTATTCCCGAAATGTTTTACGAAATATTTTTGGAAATATTTTTTATTGTTAACCCAGATTAACAATAAAAAATTGGTCAAGTGCGAGTCGGACTCGCGCACCAAGAGTTCCGTACCATTCATTATCTATACAACATTAAACACTATATTATTATAGGTTTTTTTTTCGATTTAGCTGAAATTTTGAATGCGCGTATAAGTAATTTAAAAAAAAATGAAGAAACACGTTACTAAAAGTTGTATTAATAATGAATATGTAAAATGTAAAAATAAATATGTAAAAATATGTAAAAATTAAAAAAAACGATTAAAAAAAAGTCGGCTTGACTAGGATTCGAACCTACCTTACTACGGCTCCAACGTCATAGCAGCGTAAAGTCCTAACAAATGATGCGTTATTCTCCAACCTGTTTCGAACCTCCATCGACAATCGACCGCGTTCGACAATCGACCAGCAGCGTTCCTTTCCCACTCCGATCATCTCGACCGCCGCCCTGTTATGCTCGTAACAGGTTGAAAAACAACGTATCTAAAATGACTGCTTCTCCAACCCGTTGCGAGCCTCCATCGACAATCGACCGATGCAGCAGCGTTCCTTTCCCACTCCTGTTATCTCGACCGCCAGGCGTTATGCCCCCGCTACTGTTTCAAAAAACCTGCTTCTTTTATATCCTATTATTTTTAAGCTGTTGCAAACCCAATACGACCATCGACGGTATCGACCGAAGCAGCTACGTTCGCCGTAGCGCTTTCTCCACTCCGTTGTCCGTTGTCTCGTCGCCTGTATCGATGGTTGACGAAATAACATGTTTTCCATTCATACTAGTGTTTTTTTTGGAATTGCTTCGAGCAGCATAGACTTCGTTTTTCGTTTCACGAGCGGCCGATCTCTACGTGTCGTTATTTTATATCTGTTATTTTTTAGAAGTAGTAACGGTTGCGTTATGTTATTTATAAATAATTGTTATAAAATAACAGATAGTTAAATAACAACCCATCACTACATAACTGCATTAGCAAAAAACTAAAATAATTAAATATTATGACAAAAACACGATTTCAATATTACTTTAATATGTTCAACATGACTGCGCGGCGTGAACTAGGTAGGGATAATTTCTGATTTTTACCGTTGAAGCTCTGCGGTCGGAATTTGTTGAAATCAATTGAAATGCACCAAGGCCTATAAATTATGCTTATTGTGCCTACATGTCCTACATCAGGCTTAATAATTGACTTAAAAAATACTGCTAGGTGATAATGGGGTCTTTCACTATATTTTGGAATTAGCATAATTAAATAAAGCAATTAATTCTAGAATTTTCTGCTATCTCACTTTCGAAAAATTTGAAGTCGTTCTTAAGAAAATAAATAAAAACAAAAAAGCCCAGAACAAAAATCCGCACTTTATTTTTAATACCTCACACCTGGCATGTTGAAATGCGGCAACACGGCCGGGCCACCATGCTGACCCACCACCACCTCCACACAAGGCCATTCAATCTTTTCCAATATGGCGGAGTTAGAAGTGCTTTATTTGGCGCGTATTTTAAAACCTGTTTTATTTCCAAATAGAAATTTTTCACACAAATGTCGGGTTAGATTACGTAATATTTCACTAATTTGTATAATATACAGGGAGTCTTAAACTCTCCACATAAGTATAGAATTTTTTGTATTATTACTTTTATGAAAACATCAGTTAGTTACTTTTTATAAAAAGGTCTGCTTTCTCAGCAAATAGGTAGGTAGTGTACTAGTGTGTAAATATCCAAACTTGAGGTAGCATATGTAGGGTGTTCAAAATCATCGGAAAAAGAAATAACCAGAAATATATAACAGAAAATAGCAATATAAACTAAATATTCAATTGCAAACACTTACCTACCATAGTTTAGAATTTACTGCACCTTTGATAAATATATACTATTATGGACAGTATAGGAAGTTACTTGTCTTAATAAAAGCCTTGGTAAATGCTCTTGGAATTATAAACTACACTGGCTTGGGTAAAAAAATATGAAATATTTTTTCTATGTTTTGCAGCATTACACAAATGGTAATAAATTTAAACTATAATAAGTGAGGATAACTAAAAAATATAATATGTGTTTCAAGATTTTATATAGAAAAAAAACTAAATACCTTTTTATAACGTCATTTCTTTTTTTTTGCATAGTTCTTCAATAAAATATTGGATATTCTGAACAAGATGGATTTAATAATAAATTCTGACGTATGTGAGGGGCAATTGTGCAACCTAAAAAAAGACTTACATCCAGGCCATTTATATTTTCAAATGCGAATGTTGTCAATATCTTTCTGTGATCTTTTTGATGTAAAAAGGTTGACTATTCTTCCAATATTTTACTTATAGTGAGGTAAGTGTAAGCAGTAGCCATAACTACATCCTCACTAGGGTAACAGGGGCTTTGGCCTTTGGCCTTTTTGAGGCATATTTAATGCACTTCTTAACCGAGAACTACTAGTAGGAGTGAAATTATCTCTTTTAATAGCTGTCAACCATTTTTTACGAAGCTCGTCATTTTTGGGAAATATAAAAGCAGAAACCTTGTGACCCCCTCTATAATTCTCGTGACAATTTGGAACAGAGCATGTAAAAGGTATGCTACAATAAAATGTTAATACCTATCTTTTGATTATTATAAGTAACCATTATAAAGTACTATGCAGACTGGCGGTGAAGGCTTTTTACTCATTTAGGTGTAATATCTTGATAAATACTTCTAGTTCTTACCTTAAAATAATTAATAATAGAGGATTACGACAAGCACAAAAGTTTGAAGTTCCCTATGTGGAATGTCTGGTATGGATTTTTATTACACTGTTATTTTATCACAATTTTCTGATCACAGCATGCACTGAACACTAAGAACTAAACAAACGTGTTGCAGAAGCACAACAAACTAGAGATAATTAATTATTTCTGGTATGCAATCGGAACGAGAAACCACTACCGGCTTTTAAAGGTAAACAATTTAATAATGCGCTGCCTTCGTCGCCATATTTGCCTTGCCCATATCATGTTAATTGGCCTTGAGTTGAGGTGGTGCTGGTCAAATCATATCGCAATGTTGCCAGTTGTTGGCTGGCGCACGAGCACGGTTCTACAATGTGATTGGGCGTATTTTTCATACGTCATCAATTGGCGCTTTAAAATTATTTCAAATTAAAACAATTTTGAGGGCCTATAAAAAAGTTATTCAATGTCATGGAACTATTTTTTTTTTTGGATAAATATACTGAAAATAGTCTTCTATTTCAGATTTTATCCTTGAATTGAGTATATAATTTTTTGTGAAAGAGTCCATTGTGAACTATACCCCCCCTCCCCCAATTTAATGCATTTAAATAAGAACGTACCTATATAAAATTAACGAAAAGAAATAAAAAAGCCGTTTATTTTCGGATAATTTTCCTTCGCAGTCGTTCCAAAACACTCTTTCGGCTATATTTAGATGTGCCGATAACCATAAAATAAAGTTATGTGCGCGATGTGCCGATGAAAAGCTGCATCTCATTAGTCGCGCGGCCTATTCTCGAGTCCCGCTCGCTAGCGCCCGGGCTAATTCCGTTTATATTTCAAAATCTGGGCGATTATCTTAAATCAATAGTAATTTGGCACGGAAACCTGCAAAATAAGTCCAGACCAGACAGAAACAAAACCAAGAATCGAATGGATATTTATTTTGAGGAACGGGGAACTTTGTCAGTGGCGCGCTATTTATTTAGGTGTATTTGATTACCGGTAGAAATTATATTTTTATTTGTATTTTTGTAAAAATCCGTTTAATATACCAACATGTTTAATAAAAAACTACTATATTTCGTATCAATTAAACTTTTAGTTACGTAATCGAGGGCGTAATTTTTAATTGTTGCCAACCATGGAGATATTCGGCGCCGGGCTGACTAACACATTAAGGGAATTTAAATTTCGAGCTGGGGATTCAGGTGGTAGCTATGATGTAAAACATGTCAAGTTGCCGTATTTATTTGTTTATCTCCTGACATTGTCAATCGTTTTGACATTTTAGTTTTGTATTACGAGTTTTTGGTTTAAATAAATAGTGTTGTGATACTTTAAGCTTAAAAATGTTTACTAGCAGACCTTGCAGTCGAACATTGTTCTTTTTAGAACCTCTTTTAGGGCAAAGTGTACAAGATAGCTTAACAGCCGTAAAAAAACTCATCACACCTTTATTAGAATATTTTGAATGAAAGCGGTAGTAATGGCCCTTTATGTCTCTTTGTTTTTAAGTTGATGTAAATAATAACTGTTTATATATTTATAATTAATTTATTTTTGTTTACAAAAATAAATTGATTAAAAGAAATCTATACTAATATATAAAATCCTTAAGTGACTGACATACACTGAAAAAACTAATGCTTCAATGGCAAATGATTCCGCGCATTTGCCGTTTTAGCTTTTTTGCCAAGCGAGACTCCTTAAATTCAATAGCACTGCTTTTGTGCCAAACAAAACCACTGCAATTGGTGTAAATTCACCATGCATTTGCCTAGTTGTGCCTTTCAGGCAAATGAATTACTTTCACGTCAAAGTTAAGAGTGTCAGATTAAAATCCATGCTTTTTTGGCAAATCGGATTTTAGCAGAAAATTATTGCATTTGGGCCAAATTTTGCGTGGATTCAACTTACTCCTTTCATTGGAATTATATGTTTTTATCTCCAATGTCAAACTTTTCAGCTGAAAGCCATGCTTTTGGTAGCAAAGTCGGCGCTCTTGGGATAAGTAGCTATTGTTGCCTATATTTGCATCGTGACGCGATCAACCTGTTACGTGCGTGTTCGTATTAGCACAGAATCTACTCTAATACCATATCATCATAATCCCTTTGAAGTGGTGCGTGTTTTGTCGACGAATATGAGCAGCGTGGAAGAATTTTTGGCCAAGTAGCGCTTAGAACATTTGCTATCAACATTTGAAGGTACGTAGAAACAATAAGGCGTTGTTTGATTTTGTTTATGCATGATTTCCTAAGAGGATTTATATAAAAACAAATAAACAATGGGTGGAATGAACAAAGATAACGTGGTAAAAGGTTTTGCTTAAATTTCTGGAAATAAAACTTATACACAGTTTATAAACAACAAGCAAAGAGAGTACAAAGAAGCATTTACTATTTAATTTGTTTTTTTTTCATATTTCACCCATTGTTGGTTGTACTTTTGACTATTCAATCACGGCATAGAATGTTAAAAAATATGATGCAATATAAAGCCGCGATCTACGATTGGGTTATAAATGATTTTTACATAAATTCACCTTGATAGCACAATATAATAATATTATTATAGCACTGTGTTGGTTATAGTTTATTTGTTTAGCGAAATAATAAAAGTATCTTGGAAAATTCGTGATTTCATCAGAAAGAACTACAGACAATAAGTTGGTGATGGACGTCCATCTTTTTTCACCTGAAATCCTTTGTGTCCTTAGGTTAAATGCGCGAAAATGCTAAATATTTCATTACAATTGAGCTATTTTTTTTATCAGCTCTTGTTCATATTTTGTGTTGTGTATGTCTTGTTGGTAAAATATGCTTTGTTTTCTTGCAGAGCAAAATATCGACGGAATCGATGTAATGCCTTTCACAAGAAGAAGTGAGCATTGTAGTAAATAATGTTCTAGGGGACAAAATCAAATTAATCAAAGCTGTTGAAAGTCTGAAAGTAATAAATCAAGTATCCATCAGCCATCTTCAACTTAATGAAAACATTGATATAAATGATATATATTAGTTTTGTTTATTTTAAATATCAAACTTAAAATGTTCTTTTATTTTTAGCTTAAGTTATCTTTAAAAATAGTTTTATTTTTGTTAAACAAAGATAAATCCAAATAAGCAATAAAAATATTTTCAAAATTTTGTATATTATTTTTAAATTTACCCTAAGCCGAACCATACAAAGTCAATTTTTAATTCAAATATATTTGCTGCAAATAATTGATATTGTTGTGTACTTAGCTAGGTATAAATAAAGCCACATACACTCAAATAACACCTATTTGCAAATATATTTGAAAGAAAAATTGACCGTGTATGATTCGGGTTAAGGTGAATTTTTGTTAGAAATTCCCAGTGCTTTAGTTACAAAAACCACAGTGTCTTTGCTACAAATTCGGAATGATTTTGTCGCAAATTTCCACTATGTTGTTACAAATTCGAAGAGCTTTTGTCACAAATTTTCAGTGTTTTATAACAAATTCGAAGTGCTTTTATCGCAAATTCGCAGTGCTTCATAACAAAGTTGAAGTGCTTCTGTCGTAAATTCGCAGAGTTTTGATAATGATCTTTGAAGACTTTGGTATGAAGTCATGCAAATCGCAATACTTTCAAGATAAGGTTGTAGTCTTTGCAACCAGCGATTCTAAAGCGTTTATCCCAAATGCATCTTGAAATTACCCCAATTGAACCATGCATTTGGCATATATCGAAATTGGTTCAAGTACGTTCGCCCTTGGCCTGATGATATCATCATCATATGACCATTGAGTAATCACGATTCTGTTTAAACTATACTTGACGTTTAAAGCTGATTTTTGGCAAACGGACTGATTGTGGGGTGTAGAGGTTCGATAAGGAGGGGTTTCTCGAATCTCAAATTTCAAGAGGGTGAAAACGCCCCTCAAATATTACAATATTTGTTATTTAAAAAACGGTTAGTCTTTCTGGAAAACACTTGGACACGCATAATTTATTTTGTTTTTTTACATATTTTGAAATTTTTTTAGAAAATCATACAGGGTATTCCAAAAAGTTGTATAATTGATTAACCACGATTCTGCTTAAACTGCTTGGCATAAAAAGCTTATTTTTGGCAAACGCATTTTTCGAAAGTCAAATTTCAACGAGATGAAACTACCCCTCAAATATTACCAAGTTATATAATAATATCGCCATATTGTTTTTTCTCATGCTGACATAAATGTGAGAAAATTTTATCCAGTTTGTATGTTAATGGAAATTCTTGCTTTGCTTTATCATCACCATTACAAATGATTAATTCGACGCGAACGAAGTCGCGGGTAGGTACACGCTAGTAATATATAAAAGTGGGCAACGCTGTGCCGGTCAAGCTTAATCACGTGACTAAAATTTATTTGGGATGAACTGTAAATTTAGTGGGGTTGCAGTCAATAATATTAATCACCAGGCTAATAAAACTACTACTCAATTTGTCAAGCTTTCGAGAAATTTATTCCCATCACAGCAGAGTTTCTAAAATATATAAAAAAAAATAAAATCTTGAAGAGTTTGACATTTACGATTACTTCTTGCCCCGTCTACATAAAAAATCTTTGGATAAGGAAGGTACTAAAATGTTTAGTTCATTTTGGTACTGCAAAACAGTTACTGTCTGATCGAGTTCGAGACAACTATGTAACAATAATTATTTCTTTTTGAGTAATTTGTTAAAAAATTGTATTTAGATGTATATGTTACGATTAAGGTCCGATGTCCGGTTGATGTCGACATTACCCGGTTAATCTCGAGAATAACACACATCAAAACAACCAAAAACATAACCTAACCCAAACATTAACCTGTTAATGTCGACATTAACCGGACATCGGACTTTAACCGTAACATATATACCGGGTGCATCTCAAAAGTGGCTTACCCCTAAAATTTTACTTTTTCAGATAAAAAAAGAGAGATTTTGTACTTTAGTATATGACATCAATCAGTATTGATTGACGTATTCAATTGTTCTTCGTCACTTCCTGTTTCACCGGAAATAACTACAACTTTTGATTTTTAAATGGCATCCTCGGTATATTTTTATTTTATTCGATAGAAAATGAACACTCTGAATAGAATGACATATCATATGTCAACTTTTGACATTATGGCTTAAAAATCGTATTTTAAATTTTAATTTAGAAGGTCAAGGCTGTGTTAGAAACACTAATTTTTAATCAAGGATCCTTGTAAAAATAGATTCGATCGTCTAATGTTTTTAGGTTAGGTTAGTTAGTCTTGTCCTGGCCGGTTAAAAGATGTCCAAATCGTATTTTTAATCATATCTCAATTTTTTCAAATGGAACAAGGGTGGCTCATTTACATATTTCGAAACACCATTTTTTACGAGTAATTTGGAATCACACACTTGGTATTTCGAGTCAAATTGTCCTTATGTAAACCATATGAGAAAATATCAAATATTGACACATGATAAATATATGTCACTTTGTTCAGTATCATTTTCTATTGAATAAAGTAAAAAAAATAACGAGGGTGTCATTAAAAATAAAAAGTTGTAATTTCCGGTGAAATAGGAAGTAACCAAGAACAATTAAATACGTGAATCAGTCCTAATTTATGTCATATACTAACATGCCAAATCTCTGTTTTTTTCTGAAGAAAGAAAGAAGTTTTAGGGGTAAGCCACTTTTGAAAAACACCCGGTATAATAAGAAAATATATTCGAAGAGGCAATATGTGGAAGTGAGATACATCATTACTTTTGGGGGCATTAGCGTAACTAGCAATTTACCCTGGGCCTAGGGGGGGCTTGGGCCTTTGTTTTCTTAAAAATTAAAAATAATTTAAAAAATCACATTTTTTGAATAAAACGGTGACATGAATTTCTCTATCAATAAATTTCATAGACTTGGTTATCAAACCGTGTTCCCGTAGATTACTTAAATACCTAGAAATTTTCAAAAAAATAAAAATTAACACATTTTTTAAACATAACAAAATAATATTAACTAAATAGAACTAGAAAACATAATTTTTACTGCATCACAAACAAATAAAAATTAATACGTAGCCAAGAGTCATAATTCGGGATTTGTCTGGGGGGTGCCCAGCGGTACCTGGGGGGGGGGCACCCCCTGGCACCCATTTGGTTACGCCAATGTTTGGGGGTCTTTTTGGGTCATAAAAAATTTAAAAAATTGAAAAATGAATTGAAAAAACAAACTGATGGAAATTTAGTAATATTGCTTGTAATTAATGTCATTAATATGTTAAATGTAACAATCAGCTTATATAGACCAAAAAAAGTAGCAATGGGAGCAGGAGCGGATACAGGAATTTATTTTAGGGGGGGGGGCAAAATAAAAAGCAATGTAGAATAATATGCTTTTTAGGGCGCCATTTTTAACCCAAAAGCCTAATATTTTGCACAATTTACAGATTTTAGGGGGAGGGGCCGGGTCGCATGGGCTCCCCTCTGTATCCGCCACTGAATGGGGTGTGAAATTTAAATACTTAGAGAAAGAAAAAATTAATAAAAATTAAATCGGTAAAATTCAGGTCTTCCTCTAATGTTCAGCAAGTTATGCAACTTGTCTCTAATTTAATCATCTCTGCATCTGTTTTGGTTTAAGAGATCTCTGTATTGTGAATTCTTATATGGGACACAGTGTATAGTCGATGCAGGTTGCATAACTTTTTAATTAAATATAAGAGTGTAACGACGGAAACCGGTGCTATGCATTGCCTATAATCTAAAATTGCAGAGACCTAAACCTCTATACTTGCACGAGAGCAATATCTCACAAACGCGCCTGCATTTTAGTATTTTAATAAACGTTTTCACTAAAAAATAATAATAATAAATTTGATTTTGTACAGTTTTGTCAAATATTTCTTTCTAATATTCGTTTAATGACATTGATAGCGGAAAACAGTAAAATAATATTGTAAGAAAGTAAACAAAAGAATGGGAAAAAAACATATGTGAGTCAGAAATATGTGCCGGAGGTTAATCTCTTTCTAGAGGGCAATGCCGACTTAAATCTTTTTGATGACTTAAGTCTTTTATAAAAAGACTTACATATTTTTAATGACTTAAGTCTTTTCTAATAAGACTTATTAAATCTGTTTCTATTTCGGAATAAAGATAGATTTAAATCACAAATCATTTTGAAAATGACCTTAAGTCTTAAGTCAGCTTTCGAAAAATGACTTAAAATCAAATGACTTAAGTCATTAAAATGATTTAAATCAAAAAAATTCTTAAGTTTTCTGTGTTTTATGTGTTTATTTCATCATATTAATTTTTGAGTTTATGCACCTCAGTATACCGGGGGCGTCTCAAAAGTGGCTCACCCCTATAACTTTTTTATTTTTTCAGATAAAAATACACGAGATTTAGTATGTTAGTATATGACATAAATTAGGATTGATTGACGTAGTCAATTGTTTTTGGTCACTTTCTGTTTCACCGGAAATAACTACAACTTTTGATTTTTAAATGGCACTCTCGGTATTTTTTTACTTTATTCGATAGAAAATGACATTTTGAATAGAATGACATATCACATGTCAACTTTTGACATTCTCGCTTAAAACAAAATTGAATTTTAAAATTGAATCTAGAGTGCCATGGTTATGTTAAAAACACTAATTCTTAATCAAGAAGCCTTGAAAAAATAGATTTGATTGTTTAATGTTTTTAGTGTCTTGTCCTGGCCAGTTAGAAAATGCTCAAATCGTTTTTTATTTTTTTAATCATATCTCAGTTTTTTCAAACGGAACGAGGGTGGCTCATTAGCATATTTGGAAAAAGTATTTTTTTACGAATAATTTGGTACCACACACTTGGTATCTCGAGTCAAATTTTCATTACGAACCGCAAGTTATAATTTCAAATAAACCATATGCGAAAATGTCAAAAGTTGAGATATGGTATGTCATTCTATTCAAAGTGTTATTTTCTACCGAATAAAGTAAAAAAATACCGAGGGTGCCATTTAAAAATCAAAAGTTATTGTCATTTCCGGTGCAACAGGAAGTGACCGAAAACAATTAAATACGTCAATCAATCCTAATTTATGTCATATACTAACATACCAAATCTCGTTTTTTTAACTGTAAAAATAAAAAAGTTATAGGGGTGAGCCACTTTTGAGACGCACCCGGTATAGATTTAAGCTAAGAAACAACGGCAAATGCAGAGATTTTCTGGGAAAACACCTCATCACTGAGTGCGCTGAGATGACAACCATTCGTGCCATAAATTTTAGTACGACTGATATCAGACATAAAGAACTAACCTCTGTAAACCGTCTCAGATACTATCAAAGCCCTGAGACTGTATGATGAGAATGTATATGAGACTGTGTGACTTTATGTTCCCATAAAATTTATAATGAATGAAAAAGAATTCAAATGTAATCCAAAAATCTGGATGACCCTACATCATTGCTTAATAAAAAATCGCCTTGATATATAAACGATTCGACGCGACGCGCAACGGTATGATCGTGTGTAAATTTCCTCAGATTTCCATAAATTTCCCCGCACGAATTACAAGCGCTAGTCGTCCAAATTTACGCGGGCTGTTCAATTTAATTCGGAAAATGTTGGCAATAATTTCGATTTTCAATACCGACGCGACGAGTAAATCTATCAGCGACGGAATGCGACAGGAGCAGGATGCTTTTCGATAATTGTCATACTCATAGATTACTTTAGATTGCCCACTCCCATGCTATTTTAGTGCCTTTTTTTAGTCCCATCTAGTAGGATAAGGAACAGTTTTTTGCACATTAAACAAACCTATATTACCGACATTATTACATTATAATCAGATTTCAACTTTTAAACTCAAGAATTAAGTTCTAGTTAAACCAAAGTTTTGTCTTTAAATTAAAAGACAAAACTTAGGACTAACTAGAGAAATTAATTTAAGCTACTAGTTAAATTAATTTCTATTGAGAATAATAAAACAACACAATATTTACATTAAAAAAATTATTTAATAATGATTAGACTTAAATAAAAAAAAAATAAGAAGAAGTTAGTTTTATCCGGATTAATGTCTATAGTGAATAAAATTTTGCATATTTTAATATTAGGTCTAAAGCTTTATTTACCTTTTGCCAAGTTGAATTCGTAAAAAATGTGAAATAATTAGTATCATCTGCATACATAACTATGCTAGAGTGGTAAATCAGCTGTATACTGGGTGCGTCTCAAAAGTGGCTCACCCCTATAACTTTTTTATTTTTTCAGATAAAACAACGAGATTTGGTATGTTAGTACATGGCATAAATTAGGATTGATTGACATATTCAGTTCTTTTCGGTTACTTCCGGTTTCACCGGAAATGACTACAACTTTTCATTTTTAAATGGCACTCTCGGTATTTTTTTACTTTATTTGATAGAAAATGATACTCTGAATAGAATGACATATCATATGTAAACTTTTGACATTTTCGCATATGGTTTATTTGAAATTGTAACCTGCGGTTCATAACGACAATTTGACTCGAAATACCAAGTGTGTGGTATCAAATTATTCATAAAAAAATACTTTTTCCAAATATGCTAATGAGACAGCCCCGTTCCATTTGAAAAAATTGAGATATGATTAAAAATTTGATTTAGGCATCTTTTAATCGGCCAGGACAAGACACTAAAAACGTTAAACCATCAAATCTATTTTTCCAAGGCGCCTTGATTAAAAATTAGTGTTTTTAACACAGCCATGGCACTCTAGATTGAAATTTAAAATAGAATTTTTTTTTTGAGCATATATGTCAAAAGTTGACATATGATATGTCATTCGATTCAGAATGTCATTTTCTATCGAATAAAGTAAAAAAATACCGCAGGTGTCATTTAAAAATCAAAAGTTGTAGTCACTTCCGGTAAAACAGGAAGTGACCGAAAACAATTGAATACGTCAAGCAATCCTAATTTATGTCATATACTAACATATCAAATCTCTTTTTTTTTATCTGAAAAAATAAAAAAATTATAGGGGTGAGCCACTTTTGAGTCGCGCCCGGTATATTAAAATTAACAGGATCAAGATGGAACTCTGAGGACATGAAACTGATACAAATTTTGCCATCGGAGAGTAAGTCTGATCCAGCAACTCTCACTTGCTTCTAAAAACTATACCGGGTGCGTCTCAAAAATGGCTCACCCCTATAACTTTTTTATTTTTTCAGATAAAAAAACGAGATTTGATATGTTAGTATAGGACATAAATTAGGATTGGTTGACGTATTCAATTGTTTTCGGTCACTTCCTGTTTTACCGGAAGTGACTATAACTTTTGATTTTTAAATGGCACCTGCGGTATTTTTTTACTTTATTCGATAGAAAATGACATTTTGAATCGAATGACATATCATATGTCAACTTTTGACATATTTTCTCAAAAAAAAAGTTGTATTTTAAATTTCAATCTAGAGTGCCATGGCTATGTTAAAAACACTAATTCTTTATTGACGAAAATAGTACTTGGAGAATTTTCAGGTCAGGGCCTTGGAACACCCTCAAAAAGAAAATTCCATTTCTCCAACTCCCAGTGGACGAAATACCAAGAATTTACAACTTTGAGAAACACCTCACTGTAGTATTGAGTAATAAAAAGGATTGAAAGGGAGAAACGTTTGCTCAGCATGTAAAAGACCATACCATAACGTGGTATGGTCTTTTACATGCTTCCAAAACCAAAGCAGGGACAGGGATATTATGAGGTTATTTGGGCCGAAAACTAAATACTCCAAACCAATGGGCACCTATTCTAAAATCCTTCAAGCAGAAATCTACGCTATCGAAAGATGCGTAGGTACAATTTATCTTAGATAGGAACTATCGAAAACAGGAAATAGCCTTCTTATCCGATAGTCAAGCAGCACTAAACGCGATCAGGTCAGTAACTATGTCTAGAGAAGCTGAACAAATTAGGTAAAGAAAATAAAGTCCTCCTACTCTGGGTGTCCGCTCACCAAGGGATAGAAAACAATGAAAAAGCAAATAATCTAGCTAGAAAATCCACTAACTGGAGCAGAACTGTTCTGTTTTCCAAGCGGAAACCAATTAAAAGCCGAACTGAAGAACCTGGAAGCAGGCCTGGAAGACTCCATCCGTAACCTAGAATGGGAGTCCTCCAACGGCCTAAGATACTCAAAAAAGTTCCTCAGAACTTACGACCGAGAAAAATCGAAGATTTTCCTTGATTTAAGTAAAAACAATCTTCGGATTGTCACGGGGTTTCTAACAGGGCACTGTTTCCCCATCGAACATCTCAGTAGTTTGAAACTAAGAAACAACGGCGAATGCTGGCAACGGCTGATTCTGTGGGGAAAATGATGAAACACCGGAACCCCTAATCACAGAGTGCGCAGAGACGACAACCATTCGTACCATTAACTTTGGTACGACTGATATCGGAGATGGCGAACTAGCCTCTGTAAAACTGTCTCAGATACTGGCTTTTATCCAAGCCCCGAGACTGTATGGTGAGTTATAACCCAAGAACGGTGGACACAATCGATATATAAATTGTACTGAAGCTGTGGTTGGTTCCTTGTGAAAACAATTGTGACAATGTTAACAAGGTGGTAAGTACACAAAATAACAGTCTTTTTGCATTTCACCCTACACTTATTAATTTATCAAATATTACTTTTTCAAATGATGAAATT
This sequence comes from Sitophilus oryzae, assembly GCF_002938485.1. Lineage (NCBI taxonomy): Eukaryota > Metazoa > Arthropoda > Insecta > Coleoptera > Curculionidae > Sitophilus > Sitophilus oryzae. The sequence continues at coordinate 477,819 of NW_022146057.1, forward strand.
TCAATATTGGAAAAAGGATTAAAATATTCCCCAGCTGTTTTTAACAAAAAAGACATAGAATTGCTAGCAGTTACACCGAAATCGCAGTTGGGACTTTACCTCATGCCTCAACATGTAATAAATATCGCATACTAGAAAATTTCAATAATTGTAACAAATATTTAAAAACTAACAGTAAAGAGAAAAAATATCATACAATCTATAACCAAGAAAATAAATGATAACAATTTAATAATTACAAAAAGCCGATAAGGGCAACACTATAACAATTCTTACAAAAACAGAATATGATAAGAAAATAGCTGATATTTTAAATAGTGGAGATTTTAGTAAAATTTCTGATCCAACATGTAATTTTCAAAAACAAATTCTTTCTATTTTAAAAAATAACAAATCTATATTACCTAATAACAATGAATACTATGCCAAAATAATGAATCCCTCACCCCCATTACTCTATGGTTTACTAAAATTACATAAAGACAATAATCCAGTTAGACCAGTCGTCTCGTACATAAATGCTCCCTCTTATAAATTATGTCAAATATTAGCTAAAACACTTCCTTCCATGATCAATTTTCAATCAAAATTTGCCATAAAGAATTCTTTTGAGTTGCTAGATAATTTGAAAAATATTGAAGTTCCACATAATGCAACACTCGTTTCTTTCGATGTCAAAAGCCTGTTCACTTCTATCCCAACCCATGAATTGTCCTCTATTATTTATGAACTAATTGATAAATCTAATCTTAATATAATAGTAAAATCAGATTTAATAACAATAACTGAAACATGTTTAGAACAAAACTATTTTCAGTATAACAATGAAATATTTAAACAGAAAGATGGGTTACCGATGGGTTCCCCAATTTCACCGTTATTCGCAGAAATATTTATGGCAGATTTTGAAAAGAAGCTATTTAAAAACAAGAGTAGTTTGAATAATAGTAATATCAAAAATAAATTATTGGGCAAGATATGTAGATGACATTTTTTGTATTTGGTCAGGCACCGAGAGAAATTTAAACAGTTTTTTAACATTATTAAATTCAATTAACCCGAGAATACAATTTACTATTGAAAAAGGTATTAACACCATCAATTTTCTTGATGTTACAATTATAAAACAGTCTAATAGATTACAATTTGATATTTACAGAAAACCCACTACCACAGACACTGTAATACATAGTCAATCACACCAATCCTGGCAAATCAAAATGTCACCCTTTCATAGTTTAATTCATAGATTAGTAATGTCTCCACTGAGCCCAGAGAATTTTAAAAAAGAGTTAAATATTATTAAACAAATCGCCATCAACAATGGATATAAGTGTTCCCTTATTGATAATATGCTAAAGAAAAAACAAAAGAAAATATTAATGAAAAATTTTTATTCCGCTAATTCTAAAGACAATAACAATTATCGACTTTTAAACTACATTCCTAGTTTAACTAACAAAATATCAAATAATCTCAATAAAATAGGATGTAAAACTATTAACATAAATAAAAGAAATTTAGGTCAAATTTTATTAAATAATAAAGACAAAACTAATGTCAAAAATAAGTCGGGTGTATATAGGGTGGATTGCAATGATTGTGATGCCGTGTACATAGGCCAAACAGGTAGAAATTTAGATATAAGGATTAAAGAACATGTAAAGTCTATTAATAATCTCCAGCATAGTTCTGGTCTTGCAACTCATTGTATAGTAAATAATCACAAAATTAATGAAAACTCAATTAAGTTACTACACAGAGAAACAAAAGGTAGACGCTTAAATTACATTGAACAGTTAGAAATACTAAAATCTGTTAAAACGAAAATAATGTTAACGACCAACAAGGATTTCTAAACACATTTTTTATTACCCCTATTGTAAACTCTCTGAACCCACCCCCATAGTAAATATATATAGTTACAGTGTAGTTAGACGATTAGTTCTTAAAAAACTCTTGAAAAAGGCCTAACAAGCCGAAACATATATGTTGAGTTAAAGTTACTCTTATCAAAAGTTTTTTGAAACATCTAAAAGCGTGCTTTATTAAAATACGATATATAATGTCGTATTGACTTTTTCTTCTATTCCGGTTGGAAACATAAATCCAGCAAACGAGAGATCATCAAAATCAGTCTTCTGAGTTATAAACAGTGCAACTAACCCGACTCTCTTTTCTTTATTTAGAAGATTTCAGTTAATTATAGATACATTTACGTTACAATACGAAAAATAAATTAATTTTATAATATACCGGGGAACATAACGCCATAATTCCAAAATTAATTCCCTCTCCCGCCAGCTGAACGTATATCTACAGCTCGCTCTGACTATTCGGCAAACAATATTGTATCTGCTCTATGCCTTCAATACAAGAAACGTATACACACAAACACACATAAACAGAGACGGAGAAAGACAATTTCTGATTCTCTACGTTTCGATTGTAAGGGGAAATGGCAATTGCGCCTGATAGAGCGGCGATATTGAGAACAGCGGAGCTTATTACAGGATATATGACCTGTCGCGCGAAGATACATTTTCGTATTATTGACACGATTGCTATCATTAATATTAACTGGGGTTTGTTTCTGTGCGATATTAGTTTTTTGTCGCCCGCCCATTTTTGGCCGAATGTGGAAGGGAAGAAACTTTATCTTAATTATTTTGTTGAAAGACTTTTTTATTACGGGTTATTAATTGTTGTTTATTTATTATTTTTTCTTTTTTAATGATAATAACAGCGACTGCATACTTTTTCCTCTGAATTGTACAGGGTATGTCAAATTTGATGCTTTTAAAGGGAAATACCTGTCTGGAGCTCAATTTTTATCAAAAATTTGATGGTAAAAACCGCACATCGATATCTGTTACCGTTCCGGAGTTACGGGGTGTTTTTCAAAAATGTGCATTTTTAACAAATCGCTGTAACTTTTTTGCTATGGAAAATTTTGTATTTTTGTGGAAACATTTCCAAAGCACCTTTTTACGTAGAATTTAATTGTTTAAATATATATACACTGATAAAAAAGATAGACTTGAACTAAAGTCGTCATCGTTCTTGAAAAAAAAAAATAGTGGCAAGAGAATTTATTTTAGCGTAAAAGAAAATATTTTGCCTGAAGAAAAACTCTCTTAGCTCAAGAAAACTGGTTCTCTTGAAAAATTCGAAAATTTCTCTTGAATCTGTTTTCATTCAACCGCAAGTGCAAGTTACTTTGTTTTGAGATAATAAGAAAAATACACTAGGAAGTACTTCATTCAAGAAACATGACCATTTTTCCAATAGCTAAATACTCTTTTGATGAAAAATAATAACGACACGCAAAGATGATGACGAAGGACGGTATATACAATCAGTCGGCAGTCCGATCAGTCGTACGTCGCATTTCATAGGTCGCACATCATAGTACGCACGGGTTTTGTTGCTTGGAATTTTGCATAATTTGCCTTTTAAACGCATATCGTATAACAAATTAGTGATCGTTATTAACATGCATTTGTCATTTTTTATAGACAAATTTTAGGATATATGGATTCTTTAAAGGAGTTTCTGAAAAAATGGAAATTATAGCATTTATTTGCTATATTTGAAGGTAAGAGACATTTAACTAATGCACCTATTTAGATAATGCATGTGTGACTATAGATAGAATAAGAATATAGGTATCGATTTTTTTATGCAAACAATTACAAAAATTTTAGAATTTCAAGTCGTCGTATTAAAAAATTCAAAATGTGACCAAAGCTTATAATTTTAATAATTTATTTGCTTTACTTTGATTAATCGTGATGTAACATTTTTTTGTAATTTTTAGAGCGATGCACATCCCCAAAAAATACCAAGGAGTGAAGAAGCAGAAATAACTACTATCGAGGAAAATAATATCACTTTACTTACTACAGACCAGGAAAACCTAAATTTATCAGAAAACAATATACCTCGTAATATGCCTGTATATGATGTACAGACTTCTCTTAGATCAAAATAAATTTTAGTTGAGTCAATAGTATTCGCTGTTGGTTTAAGAAAAGTGTCTCGTTAATCAAGAAATGTCCCTTTTCAATCAAGAATTTTTGCATGAATCAAACAGACTATTGTTCTTGTAGCAAGAACATCTTTGCATATTCATTTTGGGTCAAGAGTGAAATACTTCGGATAGATAGATTCTTCTATTCTCTAAAGTAATTTTTTAAAGCTTATGGAAAGATAGTTAATGCTTTGGGCAAAGAAACGTCGTTCTTGGCCCTATTGAAAAGCGCCAATCTTTTGGGTCAAAGTCATATTCATTTCGACTGAGAGATCCTTTTGTTCAGTGTATATATATATATATATTTTTTTAATTAATAATTTAAGAAATATCAACAGAAAATTTGATTTTTTATATGGGACACCCTGTATATTTTTAAGTCATTGAGAAGAATTTAAAATTAGCTTTCCAAAAATATAGCATACCTGATATTTTTCTCGATTCCTAAAGAAACTTTCGATTTTTAGGACTTCGAAAAATCTTGAAACAATGTCTTACATGTCTATGTTTTTATTTTCAAATTTTCTCTAAAACGGTATGGAAATTTGGAAAAGTATAAACGGGATTAGCAATTTTAGAACAAACAGCTCGATAGTTTGTTTTTTTATTCATCTCAATAGCTGTATTTCTTTTGGAGATATTCGCTTTCGAAGACGACACTAACGTTTTCATATTTTTTATATTAAAACCGTGCCATTGCTTTAGGTCCTTGTCAACGAACCTATAAAATAGTGTTTATGATTTATCAGTCACTGTCTTTAAAAAATCATATTATTAGCAGATATCATTTTAAATCCAAAAGTTGATCTCTACCAAGATCAGCAACAGCCGATAATTCAGTGCTTACAACTACCTCTACTAGAGTAAAAATCAACAAACAATAATAATATGACGACTTTTCAATGACAGTAAGATTACAAAAACAGTAAACACTATTTTATAAGTACTTTAATGAGGACCCAAAATCAATGCTAAAATTGCTGTAGATCGTTACAGTCTTATTTAAAGCGAATATCTCCAATAAAAATAAAGATATTGAGGTGAATCAAAAAACAAACTATCGAGAAAAGATATACCTAAATGACTAACATATTCCACAGGGTATTTCAAACTTTATTTCTTAAAAAATCATCAAAATCCGTCCACTAGAACAAAATATATTAAACTTTAAAATACAGCAAAATTTTGAGGTCCCCGTTTTTCGTGCAGTTGAGTGTATTTTTCTGAAAATGTCAACGATAAAAAAGTTTTTCCTCTTATAAAGACAATCCGGCGACATACTGTATATCGTATGAAGGACAATTCGAATGTTCTCTTTATAAAAAATGATCATGGATTTTTCTCTATAAAGAGAATTTCCCGTGAAGAAAAATATATATCTAAGAAAATTACCCCTCCTACACATCCAATTGAAGCCACACAGCATCAGGTGTTTCCTCGGGATCCCAATCAATCCTTTCCCCCCGATTCTTTCAGCAATCCCTTTTAAAAGATAAACTGCGAAAATGCGGCCGACCATCCGGCAAAATCGAGTCAATTTTTCTTGGCGAGCAGCGGGCGCGCCCTTTAGTCCGATTTTCCGGTCAATTGGCCAGGGCAATGGATGGATTTTTCTTGCGGGAAAGTGGATGAGACCACTTTTGAATCCACGGCTCGTTTCGCTTATAAATATATTGGCCGTTTGCGATCCGTCTTCGAATAATGGCCGGTTTCGGGCGAATGTCGTCGTTTTGGTTCGGGGGGAAGATTGCTTTATCTTCTCTTTGATAGTGTTTGCTTGGCTATATTAATTCTTTTGAATGGAATGACTTAAGGAACGTGTTTAATACTATTTTTATATTACACGCATTATATAGAGGGAGAGAGAGAGAATTGACATTATTAACACTTCCATTTTGACAGTACAGGCGCCTCTCATACGCCGCAGAAGCTACAAGGCGAGGGGTGTCTCACTAGGGTAAAAAATGTACACGTATTGCCAAAATGTCATTTTATACAAGACTGCCAGTGACTGCCGACGACTATCAACGACTGCTAGTGATTGCCGACGACTGCCAGTGACTGCCAATGACTGCCAAAGACTGACAGCGACTGCCAATGACTGCCAGCCAGTGACTGCCAAAGACTGCCAGCGACTGCCAACGACTGCCAACGACTGCCAGCGACTGCCAACAGCTGCCGGCTCAGCAGTATCTTAAGTTCTGGGCCTTTGTCGTTACATATATTATTTATCAACACATGTACAGGGTGGGTCAAATTGGACGCTTTTAAAGGGAAACGCCCTTTTCTATAGGAGATTATACGAACTAAAATTTGTGTCTGGAGCTCAATTTTTGTCAAAAACATGATGGTGAAAACCGATATCTGTTACCGTTTCGGAGTTACGGGGTGTTTTTCAAAAATGTGTATTTTTAACAAATTGCTGTAACTTTTTTGCTATGGAAAATTTTGTATTTTTATGAAAACATTTCCAAAGCACCTCTTTACGTAGAATTTAGTGGTTTAAGTATATATATTTTTTAAATTAATAATTTAAGAATTATCAACAGAAAATTTGTTTTTTTTTTATATGGGACACCCTGCATATTTTTAATTTATTGAAAAGAATTTAAAATTACCTTTCCAAAAATATAGCACACTTGATATTTTGCTCGGTTCCTCTTCGAGCTATATAAAGTTTATAAAAATTTGCCCACTTTAAATAAGTAGGCTTTGAACGGAGCCGGCTGTAATGCAAAAAAATTCTAGCTGTGACCATCAGTTAGATAGAGAGAGATACGTAGAATTTTATAGCAATTTAAACTATATTTAACCAATATCAACAAATTTAAACTATATCTAATAACAATAAAATTAAATAGCAAACCAAGACATGAGATTTTGCTGCAGTTGTTCATACATATCGGTCTTCTGTTACGGACATTTCCGTTGAAAATATATTTAAATCTTTTCTAATGACTTAAGTCTTTTCTAAAAAGACTTAAATCTTTTAAAAGACTTGATGATTTAAGTAAAAAAAGACTAAGTTTTCTATGAGCTTGCGTTCTGGTTGTTATACTACAAAACTAAAATTTAATTGTATTGCATAACACACACGCCCTTTTGAAAGGGACGTTAAACATTATCTCTAAATCTTCCAAGACTTTATCGATGAACAAACTGAATACAGCCCTAATTATCTATAACGAGCCTTCCTCCAAAAGGGCCAAAGACGATGTTAAACGAACCAAAAATTTTCAATTATTAGTGACGGTCTAATCGAATCGATTAATTCCGTTTACCGCTTGACCCGGGCAGCGGCAGGACACTAGCTTGTCCCGTATTAAACTAGCCTCTCCTCCTGCATCCTGGACGACTCCAGGAGGATTATTATCTTAAATCGGATCCTGTGTCGGGCCGGGAAATCGGAAAGAGCCATCCCCCGTGTAATCCCGCTTCCGATAAAGGATTCTTACACTTCATAAATTCTGATATGGTCAGCTAATATAGTGTCCGGGTCGGGCGGTCATTATTGAGTGTTTGCCGGATTAGGTCTAGTTTACTGTTATTGGACACTTATCCTGTCGATTTGTATGCTAACGAAGGATAGAAGTGTCTTGTTTTAAAGCTAGTTAATTATAATGTAATATCTTAATTTTTAGTGGACCTACACTTGGTAAAAATTTTAATCTACGACAATGTCATTATGACACATTTAACATTGTCATTTGGATGTTATTATGGCTTGCATAATAGCACTAGTGCTATTATGAATTCATAATAACACGCAAATTTTAAAATAAGAAACAAGCAAAAAAAGGTACCTAAATACGTTTATTTATTGTAAACATTAATTACAATATCAGTACAATTGGATAAATTAATTCCAGACGATGACAGGTGAGTTGAATTTTTAGAAAGTAAATTTATTTCCTGAGTGCTTGAATTTGTTGAAGACCCATCATTGCCAGAAATGTTACCCAAAGTATTACATGACACTTTTTTCTTATTTTCTTTGGAATTTTCTATATAGCTCTCTGCCATTGTGTTAGAGCGCCAACCACCATGTCTTTTAACAGTTAATAAATCCACTCCTGAATCTGCAAGCAACGACGCAGACGATCTACGGAAAATGCTATTTTATACGGCATTTTCCCTAAAGTATTAATGCCAACGGGTTGCTTAATACATTTTCCATTTCTGTACCCCACAAAAAAACGAGTATGCTCTGTGTTGCTTGGCCGCATAGCTATATATCTTCGAACCATTTCCACCATATCTATTCCTTCAACTTTCCCTTTCGTTATAAAAAAAATCTCGTGATATCTTTGTTTTCGTAAATGGAATAATGACATGAATGCATTGTTCTTCATCTTTAACATTTTGCAGCTGCAGATTTGTCAACTCGATACGCCGGCAGGCTCCCGCAATTCCCACTATCAATGAAACTTTTGTCAGGAAATAAGTTTTATCATCGGCTTCCAACAAAAAACGAGTTATGTCTTCTTTTCTTAAAATTCTCGATTTTTTTGACCGAAATCCTTCCGATTTTCTTTTTATAGACGCAATTAAATGGACGTACTTACTAATATCTGTATTTTTTTTCACTGATATAACTGAACGTAGCATGGAATAATATACCCAAAGTGATGAAGCCTTCCTATGTTTTGAAAGATGTTCAAAATATGCCAGGAGAACCTTTTCGTTACTACTATTCTTGATTCCTTTCCCTTTACACCAATCTTCAAGTTTTACATAGGCTTGCTCGTACGTTTGTCTTGATTTGGAAGTAGGAGTCGACAACGTTTTGCGCAATGCCTTCAATATCCGAAGGAACACTTTCAGAATCAGAATCACCCATATTAATATTATTTTTTGCTCTTTGCTAAAACTGAACGTTTAACACAAAATTGAACATCAATAATTGAGTTGTCAAAGTCAAAATAGAAACAATCAACAAGCACGGTTACCACGGCGTCGACTAATATGGGCACCTGATAATTTTGAATTTTAATTTTTATGAGGATATCTCTGATATATTAAATTAAATCAAATCTCTTTGGATCGTCCCTCGTGTCGCGTCGTAGATTAAATTTTGAATGATACACGTTCGATACGAACTTTTTAATGAAACTTGTGTAACTAAGCCACTCGGCTAACGCCTCGTGGCTTAACGTTATACGCGTTTCATTATGATATTCGTATCGAACTTGTATCATTAATAACTATAATCTTATACAAACTGTTGATTTCTGAAAAAAGGTACTAATTTTTTTCAATATAAAACTGTGATATCTCATTTGGAGGCCTTGGGCCCATTGCGATACATCTGTATTATTGTAAACCAAACTTGCCTCTCATTCTTTTTTTGCAAATATTCTTCCAGCTCTTTGCAAAATTTCCGATGTCGCTCTAATGTTGGCTTCTGCTGCTTCCTCTAGTTCCTCTAAAAAACGGTGTCCTAAAGTATTTAAGCGTCGGTTTTCCAGTGCCGAACAGTGGAACAGCAGGTGCTTTATAGTTCCTCGTTCCTCTGCGCATTGCTGTAGTCGTCGTTGAACATTTTCCATCTCACGAGGTTTACCCTCGTGGGGCAGTTTCCAGTGATGACACCTGCAATTATGCGTACTAGGTTCATTTTGATCTCTAGTAGTTGTTTTGTCTTTTTGCTATCTACCGCTGGTCACAGTCTTCGAGCTATAGCGCAGTCCTCACGGTGTTGCCACGTCTCTTGTTGCTTAGCTTTGATGGTAGTTCCTATAGCCTTCAGTGTGTTGATCGTCACAAGTGGTGGGTCATCTGCCACGGCCTCTCATGTGGCCCCCTCTTTGGCGAATCTGTCCGCTTCCTGGTTGGGATGCTGATACTTCTTAAAACTCCTAAGCTGTCAGTGTATATCACGATATCTCCTATTGGCCTGTCCGCGATTTTCCGTCGTATACAACTGGCTGCTTCCTTTATAGCGTAAACATCTGCTTGTAAAACATTACAGCCATCAAGGGAATCGCTAAAAAAATTAAAAATAAAACCCATTCGTGCAACTTCGTGTTGAATGGGATGTGTCAGTGAATTAATTTATTAAATAATTTTTGACCGGTTACACTGTATTATTTGATTGATTTTCTTCCTTTCCATTTCATATTTCCTAATAAAACATACAGATAAATATTGGACAATGTAATACTTCAGTATCAATCACGAAATGACAAAGATTAATGCGGGAAAACGGGAGAAAAAGAGGGAAAATTAATGTATCGCTCGATCAAAAAGTATCTGGAAGATTGAAACGAAACCAGGCTCAGGCCTGGACCCTTTTTATCCCCTTGTCTCGCGGCCACGCCGACTTTGACAAGAATGGGGTAAATTTAAATTTGTTGGTTGCCGCACACAACTTAAACAGTTATTCGTGGAGACATTTTGGGTTTGGAGTCGGATACAATACAAAAATAGGACCCATGTTTGACTGTTTATGTCATAGAAATAAATGTATTTGAAACTAAATGAATGAAACAGATGAAGAAATTAAATTGCGGGATATTCGATCAGTAGCTTTTATTGAAGTAGCATTTTTGGACACATTTTAGGTAATGTTTCTAATAGTCGTGTTTCTTTCTTGACACAAAATGGAAACGGTATGCCACAAATAGGAAAATAATAGAATAGAAAACCTATATATTTATATGGTGGCACTAGCCGCTTTCCTGAAATGTTTCGATGCGGAATCAAAACTATTAGCAGAAATGTTTCGAAACATTTTCTGCAATTTGTGTCCATAATGTTCCCGTTTACAGCAGCCACTGTTTTTAAATGTGAAAAAACAAAATACCAAACTAAAATAGTCTATGTCTGTGTGTGGATTTCAAAATGAAAACAACCAACAATGTCGACCTCGGCCATAACTTTTTTGTTTTAAAATCTTTGTTTCTAGGTTTTTTTCGCGCAAAAAATGTCTGGCAAAAACAAATTCATCGTTTAATTTAATAATGTCTTTCATACTTTCATATTTTTAATGCCCCTTCTATTATATATCATTATTTGTTGCTACAAAATATTTTTGTTTGAAATATAGATTTTTATTTTTATTTCGATATCATGGTTCTGAAAATAAAAACATATAAATTAACGTAAGTAGAACGCGTTCTTATGGCGGAATTTTGATTCATTATTTTTTCAAATTGACATGGAATTGGACACGAATCATCTACATTATATTATCATATTTGTATCTAAAAAGAGAGAAACTCGTGTTTCCAAAATGAAAATGAATCGACAATAATGGAACCCTTGTTTCCAAAATGTTTCGATTTAGAGCTGTGTAGAAATTTCGAACTAGCCACCTGTGAACAATGTGAATTTATTATAATACAATTAAAACATAAAAACATGTATTCCATTGTGGAAAAAAAGGAAAAAACGTCTGCTGGTATCATTTTACTTCGCTCTCCAGTGGGGTATGGGTAGTGCGAGGGGTGTCTCACTACTGGAATTACATGTACATTTTCTTGGCAGTCGCTGGCAGTCATTGGCAGTCTTATGGTAGTCGCCTATAATAATTACATGGCAGTCATAGGCAGTCTTCTTCATAGTCATTGGCAGTCGCTTAGCAGTGGAAAGATATTTTGGCAGTACGTGTACATTTTTTACCCGAGTGAGACACCCCTCGGGGTAGTGGCTGTTATTACATTTATTCCTAAAACAAATCTCTAATTATCTCTAAAAGAAATCTCTAATAAATCTGTAATGCGTATAAAAAATTATTCTAAAATCGCATAAGAAAAATATCTTTATTTGTACTTACCATATGTCCTTCCTTCCAAATTTTATTTTTTGTTAAATAGCTATATCCCACTGAAAGAGGGATATATGTATATCCTCTATTATAAATTCAGGACAACACCGCTATCAGGCCTAAGAAGAGACAAAGTTAAAGTGGTGGAGAAAATGGAGACAGATCCTCCAACCTCCACCTCACGGGTACTTCAATCGGAGACAAGCTCCACGACTGTGAAGGGCACGGAGAGCTAAAGGAAAGGGAGGAGGATAAACATCCTCGATTCCTCGGAGGATAAACATCTATTGTCAGAGGAGGACAGGAAATACCCTGTCCTCCATACAACAGGAAGATATTCATATATGATGAGTTATATACTGTATGACGAGCTATAACTCAAGAAGAGTAGATTTTTAACACAGTAGATTTTTAAAGTCGCGGTGTTTAACTCCGCCTTTTACTTATTCTACATTCTAGCAATGACAATGCAAATTCTACCTCCTATTGACAACAGTACATATTATGCTATACCAGGGAGGCAAGTTAGCAATGTTTGTGTAAACGTAACAGCGATTAGCAACAACAAATGAGAAACCTAAATTATAGCATATTTCCTCAGTAATCGTCAATTTTTTTTAAATAATTCAAATTTGAAGTTGACCAAAGAATGCCTAGAAAAACATAAGGGAAGGAAAATGATGTCCTCCTACTCTGGGTGCCAGCCAAACAACCAAGGGATAGAAGGTAATAAAAAATTCCTGGATTTACGCAAGAACAATCTTCGGATGTCACTGGGTTATTAAAAGGACACTGTTTGCTCAGTAGATTGAAGCCAAGTAACCCAAAATTCTGTTGGGAAAATGGGGAGACACCAGAACACCTCATGGAGTGCGCCGCGCGCCGGGACGACAACCATTCTTGCCATAAACTTTGGTATGACTGATATCGGGAATGGAGAACTAACCTCTATCAAACTGTCTCAGATACTGGCGTTTGTCAAAGCCATGAGACTGTATGATGAGTTATAACTCAATAATAAAGAGGGACACAATAGATCTATAGGATTGGGTTGATTAACTTTCCCCCGTCTATACAATTTTTTATTTCTACAATAGCATATTGCTATTCAATGGTAGACTCTGCCTAAATTCCTTCTGGGCAGGATAAGGCAGACCTATCTACGAGTGGATCGTCATCATCACAATGTTCTCTCGCTCTCTCTTTCTGACTTGAAATTAATTTACCGACAATAAAAAATATTCATTAACTGACATTCGTCCCCGCTCAGGTAATAATCTGGTAGCGATTCGTGGCTGGAAAATCTCGCAGCTTCTTATCATGGAGAGAAACATGGCCGATCGTTTCTCGAAAATTAAAAAAGCCCCAGGCCAAGAGATCGCTCTCTCGCGTCTCACAGTCGCTCGTCGTCCTCATCGTCAGTGGCGGTGCCAGAATATGGGCAAATGTTCACGTCAACCTCCTAGATAATGATTCTTTTCATGACAAAAAATAATAATATAAATTTTATCATTTTTTCGTTAATTCTGTACCTATATTCCTAAAACCACAGAATATCTAGCTACGCAACAGAAGCCTCGTTACACGTATAAAATCATAGGTATCAAAAGGAGACAGGCTTTTAAAGCCTGTCTCCAAATCAGATATTTTGATGCGGTAGTTTTGCTACTACATAATAGAGGGCGATAAATTTAAAAGAAAACAGTTTTCTACTAACGAAATTTAAAAGAATTTTATGAAGCGTTGCCATTGTGTAATTCATATCGTAATACTTCCTTATAAAGCCTAACTTCAAATTTGCTACATCATTTAAACATATTAAAATAGATTAGAGCTCTTTTTTCAAACGTTTAGGTATTTAACTTGCCATGTTAGTTGGAGTTAAATCTTACGAGCTGAATTATATAATCACTTTGTGACGTTTGATTGTAATTGAATTTCCTGGCGTTCGATTGGACTTATATATACTTGGTATAGTAAGTATCTTCGGTGACATTGTAATATGATGGTACTATGATGCATATAAAGTGGTACCTTAATATAGTATCATATTACGATACCACTTTCTGACGTTCGATTGGGCTCATATTTGATTATACTTGCGTATTTTTGATGACATTGCAATATTATGGTACCATGAAGTACATCAAGAGGAACCATAATATAGTAGTACCATATTACTATACCATTTCCTGGCGTTCGATTGGTCTTATACTTTGTATACTACGTGTGTTCGGTGACATTGTAATAAGATATGATGGTACTTTGATGCATATAAAGTGGTACCTTCTATAGTACCATATTATGATACCACTTCCTGACGTTCGATTGGGCTCATATTTGATTATACCTGCGTATTTTTTATGACATTGCAATATTATGATACCATGAAGCATATTAAGAGGTACCATAATGTAGTACTATATTACGATACCATTTCCTGGCGTTCGATTGGGCTTAAACTTGGTATACTACGTATCTTCGATGACATTGTAATATGATGGTGCTATGATGCATATAAAGTGGTACCTACCTATAGTACCATATTACGATATCATTTCCTGGCGTTCGATTGTGCTTAAATTTGGTATACTACGGATCTTCGGTGACATTGCAATATTATGAAGCATTAATAAATATCACTATCAATCGCCCTGTATATTATTAATTTTAAAGGTAATTAAAGTTATTTTCTTAGTTAACATAATAAAGTAGTGTATTACATATATTAAAAATGTATTTTGTGAGCATATGTTTTCTAATAATATACTTAAACTTAAAACTATTTTAAAAGCCAAACGAATAATTAATGTAAGTGTATCTGACAAGAAACGAAGAATAGATAGAAATTATTATACACCAGAAAAAGAATGGGATGCCAATTAAAGTCTTTTTGAATCTGGCAACTGTGCATATTTAGCCGAGCTTTAAGGCCGTCGACGTGCCGTCGACAACCGTCGATCTAAAACCGAAAATTGAAAATTTCCAATTATATTCTGATTATGATATTGTCGCGCCATCTAGTATTTTATTTGTGCAATTTTAGCTCTTTCATTTCGAGTATTTTTCTGTTGCGTAGCTAGATATTCTGTGCTAAAACCTTTCGTCATAGACTTAAAATCTGGCGTTACACGGGGGTCTTCACGTAACGATTTCTGTGAGTTTTAAACTGTACAGTTCTTCAATTCAGTCCAGAACTGAACGTAAAGTGGTCGATTCGATAAAAATCCCATCGAAAAGACGAGATCTGCGATCTTTCAATTTATTGAATATCTTTAGCTGCGCAGACAAGAACCTGGAATGAGAATCCTCCAACGGTCTGGAAGGATTCTCAAAGGAATTTCTCGAAAGAACAAAGAACAATCTTCGGATTGTCACTGCGTTTTTAACACGACACTATAGCGTTTTATAAACAACTACTACTGCGAACGGCAGCTTTTCATCGGAGAGCAGTCGTGGATAAGGTATTTCACTGGAAAGAAAACTAATTAATAACAATAAACAAAAAATATAGATATTGGACGGCAGGCATGTACAGAGAAAGAAAACAGAGTTGTATAATACTTAAAACTAATGACTATATTTATTCATGGACTCTAATGGTAAATAACATTGTAAAATTCTAATCATTAAGGCGGGCGGCCACTGCGAGCGAAACTAAACTAAGATTTGTAAAAATCAGCTTCGATACTTTTTAATGCGTCAGCGGCTACTTGAGCGAAACAAAACAAAAATATATGAACGAAGATTCGAATCGTAGTTTAGTTTCGTTCGTTTTAGTTCGTGACAGGTTCCAGCGAATTTTTCGCAGCGATTAGTTCTATGATAGCAGAGATACAATACGAAAACTTAGCTGACTACTGAGCGAAAATCGTTCCTAGTGGAGTTCCCATTTAATTACCGTTAGTTTTCATATTCTTAGCTTAGTTTAGTTACGCTCGCAGTGGCCGTTCGCCTTTTAGTGGTTATATTATGTCGAAGAAAGTTATGTTAAAAATAATATTAAATACGTTCAATGAAAGACTATGGAAAATACAATATAGATGAAGCTATTAAAAATATAAAAAAGTAGCGTTACTTTATTAGTTTGTTAAATTTTATACGATATTAAATCTAAGATGTTGCAAGCCGTAGATTCTAGAATCTGTTCGGTTATTCATCTGTCAAAATGACGCTATTTTTATATAGAAAGTAATACTATTACAAAAGGCAATGTTCGTACGAGCTAAAGATCTAAATCATATTTTAAATACGAAATCGACATAAATAAGTTCTTAACAATCTAACCACTAAGCATGGTCTGTATAACATTATTTAAGACTGAGATGTAAAACGTAAAATCTGAACTTAGAATTAAACTTATCTGCTTGTTCTTGAGGTAATCCTGTTTCAAAGAGTAACAGCGTGAGGTGGGACTCGTATCTCTGTACTGTCTCTCGGCTACCCTGTTGGCCAATACAACAAAAGCGGCCAGGGTGAGGACACCATGAACCAATACAGCCGTAACTATCGACTAGGCTTAAAAACAGGAACGAAGCAGCATGGGGCTTAAGCTACATCCACGCTGGGGTATTCTATACATAAGATAAACTATCCTTATATGGAACACTCGTCCATAGGAAAACTGTACAGGGGAACACTACCCGTACCTTGGAAATAATTCGTACCTTGGACATCCAACCATAGGACCCTAAAAATACGAAACTCTTGTTTAAAACCAAACATGGTCTAATAAACAAAATAAACCTACCTCGAAACACTTCCGAGGGCTCAATAATAAACAGAAGAACTGTCCTTTCTTCCATTTAACATTCTGGAGGACAAAAGAAAACCAATGTGTCAGCAAACACCAAATACGAGTTGAGTTGAGCCAATTCAAAACTCTACCCTAAAAATACTCAATAATAATATCGAATCTACAAAAGATAATATCTCATCTTTACTGTAGCTTCGAAATAGCAGCTGATTCAGATTATACAGCAAGATTTAAATTACCATTTCTAAAAGCAGGGGTACAAGAGAGCGGCAAAACAAAAGTGAGGTTAAGCGCGGAGAGCGAAACCTTGGAGCGATGTTGACAGCGCCTCCACAGAGCAGTGAAACGATAACAGGGTTGTCGACTAGAGAACGTAAAAATTACGCCAAGCGCCTGAAACAAATTATCAGGCCTGAACGATACGGAATCGGATGACGGTACGCCGATATCATATATATCATATACAAAGACATGTAACGAATTAAAACGTTACAACACTATCTCCTCAATCAACACCTCACTCGGTTGAAGCTAAGAAACAACGACAAATGCAGATTCTGTGGGGAAAATAGATAAACACCAGAACATCTAATCACTGAGTGTGACGAGACGATAATCATTCGTGACCGTAAAAGAATAGAGTGGATACGACAAAAGACCTACGTAATAGATGTCATCCACAGAGTCAAATCCCACTTAAATGGCAATGGGCAGGACACCTGGCAAAAAGAACGGACAACAGATGGACCACAAAAATTACAGCATGGTACCAACTAGTGATGGGAATAATCGAATTATTTTCACCATCGAATAATTAGTAATAATTCATATTTCACAATCGAATTAATAATTCGAATTATTTAGTAGTATTATAAATTTAACCTAAAAATAAATTCGTCCCAGCTAGTGCTCGTCTAGGGGCTATTTTAAACAAATTCTGAACCATTGCCATACCTATATTCTATCACTGAATAAAAAACTAAAAAAAAATTCTTTATTCAATGTATTCTATTAACTGTGCCGAAGCCGTTTAATAAATTAAACCATAATTTAAAGTTTTAAATTTAAAAGTGCCGAGTTTATGATTGTTTCAATTCCTATTAAAAAGCTCATACCTAAAATAAAAGCTTCTTCTAAAACGATATAAGTATGTCCTTGTTTACGTGCGGTTCGTATTTTTTTTTTATTTTATCAGTTGCAATCAATAGTTATTTAGATAAAAGAAGAAAATTAATTTTAGTGTTCGGTGAAATTTGGGTGAGATGGAAATGAACCAAATAGTATTCTTTCGTTCGTAATAGTAGTATTCTTTCGTTCTGAACGAAATGAAAATTTTCACTTAAACTGATTTATTCCTACGTGGTATAGGAAATAACAATGATTTCTGGATTTTTCTATATCGGATCGTTCCTTTCTTTGCCGATTTCCTTTATAAATCAGTGTAAGTGAAAATTTTCAGTTCGTTCAGAACGAAAGAATACTATTAATAGTACTATACTAATTACTAATATTCGTATTTGTCCATAAGAGGTTATGTTTTATGTTCATTTGTAATTCGGTTACCACAGATATAATATAAAATACTACTAATTTTTATCTCGATATATCGAAAAAGATAATTCGAATTAGTTAATTTTAATTTACTATCGAATTAGTCGTATTATTTAATTCGAATTTTCCCAATACTAGTACCGACGAGGAATTAAGACACCTAGAAGAAAACGGTCTCTATAACATGGTAATTTCAAGCCATGTCAGGATGTCTGAGGCAAATAGTCTGGACAAACCTCTTCCCATGCGAACAGACAGCAAAATTAAAATTTATAAGACCTGCATCAGACCAATAATGACATATGGCATAAAAATCCGCGAGGAAGCAAACAAAACCAAAGGCATGTTAAGAGTTGCTGAAATGAAGAACCATAATGGAGAAGACTAGAAGAGACAGAATTAGAAACACAAATATCAGACAATAATGTGGAATACAGGACGTAGTGAGATGGGGTAGGCAAAGAAAAAGACAGTGGTTCGCACACGTAAAACGCATGGAAGAAAACAGGCTATCACGCATAGCTCTTGAAGGGAAGCCCATGGGTAAGAGACAGCCAGGAAGACCTATAAAAAGATGGACAGTTAGACAGACATCTCCCAAGAACTCCTACAGAAGCAACCTTAAAACTAACAGATCGACTAGATCTCAAATAAGTAGAAGAAGAAGAAAACTATTCAAGAATACTTACTATTTTTTTTCAACACATACGTCTCGTCTATTAAAAACCGTTGACATTCTGTCAAACTTACTTCTCTCCATTTTTGGACGAGCTCTCATTATGCACTCCCGAAGTACTGAACTGCGCGCCGCCACTGGATTCGTCGTATATTATGCAGATACGTAATTTGAAAATCGCCATTTTTATTTTGCCATTACGAGTACAAGTTTGCCGGGGTATATTAAGAAGTTCGTCCTTGCGATGGCGGTTAGACGGTAAAATTAAAAAAATTTGAAATTGTAATATGTCAAAAATATAATAAGTTGGTATTCTCGGGCAACATGTCGACGTTGTTTTGTTAGAGAAGTTTGTTGCGAGTAAATAATTAAGAAATTTGTATAGGACGATATAAGTGGGTAGATAGAGAAGCTGAACAAATTTGGTAAAGAAAATAAAGTCCTCCTAATCTGGGTGCCAGCCCACCAACGAATAGAATATAATGAAAAAACAAACGATCTAGCTAGAAAAGGAGCGAACATTCCACTAACGTAACCAGAACCGTTTTGCTTCCCTAATGGAGACCAACTTAACCCAATAAACACACAAACGTAACTCAAACGTTTTAAAAACCATTCAAAAAATTAGTTGACATAATACGTACATTCAACTTAAAAATGTCGCACGTTCCAACGTTCTGCATACCCAAATTGTAAACGTTTGATTGAAATAAAAATAAAACCTGATCTTAACGTTTTTGGTCAACGTTCTAGATAACCAAATTCTTAACGTTTTATTGTACTGCAAAAAGACCAAAATTAAACGTTTTTGCGATGCCAATTTTAAACGTTACAGTAACGATAATAAAGCTTGATTTTCATGCATCCGTTGTCCGATGATAAGATATTAATTTTATTGGTTGAATTGAAAGGCTTCGATTGGTTAACCGTTTCTAACCAATCGAAGTCTTTAACTTCAACCAATAAAATTAATATCGTATCATCGTATCGTCGGATAACGGATGCAAAATCAAGCATAATTCCCAATTTATCACTTTTATGTTGACATTTGACATGTCAACCTATCTACTTATCTACTTTATGGCCGTAGGTACTATTTTTTTTACTTACGACTCATCATTGACAAAACATTGCCGTTTAATTTATACTCGTTTTGACTGAGTGCCAATGATAATGATGACATTTTTGAAGGGTACTGCCGTCATCAGGTTTATTTTTAGTTAAAATTATTAATCAGATGGTAATCGCTTCAAAACAAAAAGAACCTAACGCATGACGCCAGCAATCCCAAAAAAAAATCATTATGATTGGTATTCTCTCAAATGATTACAAATAAATGAACGTTCCATCGATGGTGTGTTCTAAGTAAAAAAAAGTAGGGCCAAGAAGTAGATAAGCGGGTGAGTTTGGCCCACGGGTATTACAAAACGGGTAGTACAAAATTAAGTAGTCCGGAATTAAACATTGAAATAAAGCCATGCAGTTATAAACATAAAGTATATTTCCGGCATGTAATAGAAAATAAACATTCTAATAATCGTATCTTAATATAAATACCTATACAAGGTGTCTCAGGATCAGTTTTTCATAAACCTATGGTAGCATCATTGAATGAACAACTATAGACTTACAACAACATAATAATCTTAAATCAACAAAAAAAAACGAAAAACTCAAAAGGCACGTCTCCAATGTAAAATAAACACAAGTTATGCCTAAAGAAAAAAAAACAATACTGAAGATCCGATAAAAGATAAAACTATCAAACAGCGAACAGTGAAAATATTGACCTTCAACGGTTTTTCCTCGCCCTCCGACCATGGCCCATGCGCGTTCCAGAATGTTTTAGCCATTATTTGACACTCCAAGCTACCTGTAGGTCATTCTTTACATTGGTCGGAAAATTCAGCTATGCTGCTTCTAGAAAAATCAGATAGATGGAAAGTATAGTCATGGAATATTATTATGCGCACCATACACAATGTCCATTGTGGTTGTTTTCTCGAATGCAACTTTGTTATACCTCCCCTTCCAATTAAACTGAAGACCTAACTGGTTGGTGAACAGGTATTTCATTATGCGACGTGTAACGCCCTCCAAGCCTGAACCACCCAATGCCGCTAGTCTTCTGATCTATATGTAGAACATAATATTATGTTAATGTTAAAATTGATTTTTGCTAGCATAAAACTAATGTAACAAATCCTACTTACCTACATATATATCAGCCTACTCTCACTATCAGCCACCAAAAAATAACACCATCGATCCTAACGACCCGAAAACAGATAAACAACTACCGACTGGCCGTTTGCGTCTCAAGCATCGATCATTGAAAAAGGTCATGAGCGTGGTTTCAATTACACTTTTAAGAGACATCCAAATAAACGTTTTAAAAATGTTTGGCGCGAAACGAATTACTTTTAATGAACAATGAAACGTTGATCCAATGTATAATTGAACGCAAAAACCCCAAAATGTATCTTGAATGGTAGTTGTACGTTAAATTAACGTTTTAGATTGTTGCTGCATCGCTGATGTTTTTAACGTTATAGTAACGTGAAAAAGTGCATCTTTATGGTTTATCGTTTCGAAATAACGTTTCGCAAACGTTGCGTAATACTGTTGCTTATTCAACCATAAAATAATGGTTTATATTTTGACGTATAACCAATTCTCAACCAACGATACGTGAATTAAACGTTATAAAAACGTACTTGTGTTTATTGGGAAAGTGGAAGTCAAGAAACTGGAAGACTCCATCCATAATCTCCAACCCTCTAAGACATTCGAAGAAATCTCTCAGAACTTACTTCTTAACTTGGGAAAAACCAAAGATTTTTCTTGGTTTAAGTACAACCTCGTTAATTTTTTTTAAAAATCCCGTGAACAATACCCGGATTGTCAGGGAGTTTCTAACAGGCCACTGTTTCCTCAATGATTGAAGTGAGTAGAAGTGATGAACTTCAGTAGGAAGAAGAAAGAAACAACGGCGAATGCAGATTCTGTGGGTAAAATGGGAAAACAGCAGAACACCTCATCACAGAGTGCGCCGAGACGACAACCATTCAACTGCCATAAGATATCTATTATTTTTAACTTTTTTTATTGTGAATTTGAAATCTCAGTGAACGATCTAATAATATGCATAATATTAATCGTAGTTATTATAAATAAATCAACTTTTATAAACTAGTTTCTAATGTTCTACATGTTAAAAAGGGTTACCACCCTCCATAATGCACATATTTATTTTTCGTTCGATGTTATTTATAGCTCTTTCTTAGTTAGTAGTAGTTTCTTAGTTTTTATAACAGATCTTCTTTTTATATTTCCGAATGCATTTTGCAACTCTTTAATTGTTTTTTATTACTCGTTAATTGTTTTTGTACTTTTAATGTTGAAATGTATATTGATTTCACTTTTACAAATGACGTCAAGTAATGCGACAGGTCCAGGAACTTCGTTAGTTAATATTTATTATACTGCTCTACCATTTCCATTCTAACGGGGAAACGATTTAATTATTTATATTGTATTATATTTATATTATTTTTTATTATTTTATTAAATTAGAAAATCTAAAAATACAACCAAATAGCTCTAATAAAGTGGCTATGAGAATGTGCAATTAGTTTTTTTATTTCCTAAAAAGTAAGGACGGGAAAAAATAAAATTGACTTTCAAAAAAATCCGCTTTTTCCAAAAAACTCAGCAGTCCTTGAACTTTTTAAAACTTTTTTGGTGGCGTCTTAATGAACATCATAAAGCACAACTTTGCGCCAATTTAACTACGTTCGTATCTATTACGATTACCCAGATACCAATGCTCGTATACCTCGAATTTATAGCACCCTGTAGAGTCCTCATACATCCATAGTCTCTAAGTTGGTAAGTTGACTGTTTTGAGACATGATGGAACCACCGGACTCTTAAGAGTTGTCTAAGGTGTCTCTGTTGCAACTTGTTCAATGCGTTCATGGGTCGGCGGTAAGGCACCCAGGTTTCGCTCCCATATATCATGGTGGGGATTATAATTGCTCGGTATACTGCAAGTTTTGTTTTTGTACTCAAGTATGATTGTAGAAAACCCTGTCTTTTAATTTCCAGAATGCCCTTGAGGCGCTACTAATCCTGTGCTGAATTTCAGAGTCAATATTGGCCTTTTCCGAAATCAAACTGCCAAGGTAATTGAATTCCGCCACATATTCCAATAGTTCTTCTCCGATTTTTATAGCATTGTTGTGATCTTCCGGGTGAGTGCACATGATTTTAGTTTTGTCGATGTTTAGCTTAAGGCTCAAAGCCTCGTATGCCCAGGTATATGTGTTCAACATTTCTTGTAATTGTTGTACCGTGTTTGCAACTAGAGTGCAGTCGTCAGCGTATTGAAGTTCTGTGATAAATTTTGTACGTGTTTTTGCCCTGAGTCTTTTTATGTTGAACAGACCGCCGTCATATCAGTATCTAATGCCCAATCCTCTCTCCTGCAGTTTGCTGTCCACTATAATGGAGAGCGCTGCCATGAATATGTTGAATAGGAGAGGCGCTAAGACACATCCCTGCCTAACTCCTGTATTTGTTAGGAATGGGTCTCTCAGTGATCCATGATGTGACACTCTTGACTTGTTGTTTTGGAGGCTTTTACACACTGTAAGAAATTTGTTGGGTACTCCGAACTTTTCCATAATTGCCCAAAGCGCATCTCTGTTCACAGAGTCGAAGGCTTTTGTTAGATCGATGAATGCAACATAAAGTTTAGACTCCTGCTCTTTTACTTTTTCCTGTAGTTGACGGATGGAAAATATGGAATCGACGGTGCCGCGGTTGGTACGAAAACCCCTTTGCGATTCTGGAAGGATTTTTTCTATATATGGGTGCAGGCGGTTTGACATTATTTTTGCAAGAATTTTTCCGCCGATAGCCAATAGCGAAATTCCCCGGTAATTTCCGCAGTCTGATGCACTTCCTTTGTTCTTAAATATATTCACTATATTCGCGTTGCGAAAATCGTGAGGTACCTCTCCGCTTTCCCATACGACATCAAAGAGAGCCTTAAGATGATCCATAATTTCTTTACTTGCACACTTATAGATTTCCGCCGGAATCGCGTCACAGCCAGCTGATTTGTTGCTGTTTTATGGAGGTCTTTATTTCTTGTTCTGTTATTGGGATGTCTAATACATCGAGGCTGTTATACTGAGGTATTGTGTTTAGTGCTTCCATATTGGGGTTGTTTTCTTGGTTAAGGATATGGCTGTAATGTTCTTTCCAGTGATTTCTGATTTGTTCTTCCTCTTTTAGAAGTTCGCCATTTTGAGCCATGATTGGGCAGCTTACCTTCTTAGTTGGACCGTATACTTCTTTTACAGCCTCGAAGAATTTACGATAATCGTGATGAGTGGCGTACTCTTGAATCTGATTCGCTTTTTGTGACCACCAGTTATCCTTTACTTGGCGCAGTTCTCTTCGAAGGGTGTTGTTGGCTGCTTTAAAGTTATCTACCAGTCTTGGATTAAGTGGATTTGCAGTGACGGCTTGATGTGCTCTATGCTTTTGTTCCAAAAAAGCCTGTATATGCTGTTGATTTTCGTCAAACCAGTCTGGTTGTTTCTTTTTGTTCGACTTTCCCAGTACTGCTTCGCTGGTTTTATGAATCGCATCCCTTAATTGTGTCCAGTCTTGTTCAGCTTCCAATATTGAGATTGAAGTTATCGGTGGAAGTGATTCTTTGATGGCTTCCCGGAGGGCGTCGGCGGTATTCTTGTTCTCTAGATCCCGTACGTTCAATCTGGTCATGTTGTTTTGCTTTTTACAGCGTGGATGTTTGGGTTTTAACTGGATTTTCATTTTTGAAATTAAAAGTCGGTGGTCAGTGCCGCATTCGGCATCTATTCTAGCTTTTGTGAGCCTAACATCTTTTAGATGCATCCTTCGAACGATTATGTGGTCCAATTGATGCCAGTGGCCTGATCTAGGATGTTTCCAGGTATCTTTAAACTTGTTCATCAACATGAACCACGTATTGGTGATGCAAAGATTATACTCTGCGCATGTTGTTAATAAGCGTTCACCATTGCTATTTGCGTTTTCCATTGTTTTCCCAATACGTCAGGCCATATTTCCTGTTGTTTGCCTACACGGGCATTAAAGTCACCTAGCAAGATGATTCGTTCGTGCTTTGGAATTCGTTGAAAGGCATTTTGTAATGCTTGGTAAAATTTATCCTTATCTTCAATTTTAGCGTCAAGGGTGGGAGCGTAGGCACTAATGTTGTTGACGAAGTTTTGTCTGATATGGGGTACCTTAGGGTCATAAGACGTTCGGAGACACCAATAGGTACTTCTGTTAACTCGGTGGCGATTTCGTTTTTGATCGCAATGCCTACACCATGAATTCTCCTGTGTGTTGCGGGGTGATCTTTCCAAAAGCAGGTGTAATGCTCCTCAGTGAGACTACCTTCATCTGCAAAGCGTGTTTCGCTTAGAGCGGCAACATCTATATTTAATCGGTGGAGAGGCCAGTGCTGTTCTTCTCTCTGGTCGATTTGAATTTATCTTGTCCAGTAGAGTGCGGACGTTCCACGCCGCGAACGTTGATGATTTTTGATGTTTTTTTGATGTTTTTTGTTTCCCCGATGATACGCTCGAGTAGGCACCCCCTCCCGGAGTTCCGATTGAGGGGGTATTTTACCTCCGGACGATAATTTTGTCCCACTCGAATGTTCCATCATTGCTGTGTGTAAGCTGCGTGAAAAGGTTTAACTGTGGCGGTTACGCTGCCGCACAGTTTTAGCTGCAACTGTAGCACGGGATGGCTATGGCACAGTAAGGACTGCGACGATAGTTCCCTTGTGCTACGTTCTCGGCCGGCTAGGTGTATTTTATTACTCCTTTTCCCCAGAAGATGGTAGGTCTGAGGTTGTATAAGGTTATACCGCCTATACTCGGACGTCAGAGCCTCGTTTGTGTAAACAGGGTGCACCACGTGAAGGTGAGGTTGACTTTTGGGTAAGCTAGGCTATATGTATCGCTTCAATACCCCTTGCACCCCAAGTATGTATGTATGACTGTTTTGATTGGATACCTTTTTCTTGCATTTTTTTTTGTATCTAATGGCAATTTTGTTCCTATTTTTAGTAAGGTTCTTCTAGCCAAGAGATGCAATGAGTATCTTACATACATAAGTTCTGTTTTGTGACTTTTTATTAACCTTTATAATAAATATTATAATTATAAACGCGGGTTTTTATTAAATTTATTAATATTTACTGATGCTTTATGAATTTACAAAAGTAATTGTAAATTCACTATAATAAAAAAAATGTTTTAATTTGTTGTTTCTCTATAGTAATAGTAGGTACAAGAAGTTGGCGATTTTAAAAGATAAACTTACAATGAGATACACATTTTTTACCTAAATTCACAAAGAATATTGGTGAATATAAAAATATATTATAACATATTTACAAACATGCCACAAATTAGCCAAACAGCAATTTTACAAACGAGTTGTAAAACTAAAAAATTGATGATAAATTTACTACAATAATGAATACATGAAGAAATAACCCTCAATATAATTAATTCACAAATTAATTTTTTCAGTGTACAGAGTGGGTCAAATTCGACGCTTTTAAATGGAAACACCCTTTTCTATAGGAGATAGACAAATATCGGTGTCTGGAGCTCAATTTTTGTCAAAAACATGATGGTGAAAACCGCATATCGATATCTGTTACCGTTTCGGGTTACGGGGTGTTTTTCAAAAATATGCATTTTAACAAATCTCTGTAACTTTTTCGCTATGAAAAATTTTGTATTTTTATGAAAACATTTCCAAAGCACCTTTTTACGTAGAATTTAATGGTTTAAGTATAATTTTTTTAAAATTAATAATTTAAGAATTATCACAGGAAAATTTAATTTTTTATATGGGACACCCTGTATATTTTTAATTTGTTGAAAAGAATTTAAAATTACATTTCCAAAAATATAACATACTTGATATTTTGCTCGATTCCTCTTCGAGATATTGAGTATATAAAAATTCGCCCGCTTTAAATAAGTAGGCTTTGAACGGCACCGGCTGTAATACAAAAACATTCTAGCTGTGAGCATCAATTAAAACGAAAATAATATTTGCAATGAGAGATACAGAATTTTATAACAATTTAAAATATATTTAATCAACATCACAACACATTTAAACTATATCTAATAACAATAAAACTAAATAGTCCATCTTCTGTTATGGACAGACGGGGCAGTTTTTGAACATTTCTCGCGGAATTCATTAACTCAGTGGGGGTGAAAGATACCCTCTCATAACTGTTAAGTATTAATAATTCTTGTCTAAATTATACCGAAGAATAAGGAACATTTATTCTTCTGCAAATATATCCATATGATTAGATCCATGGGCACTAAGTCAGGCGGCCTCGACGGCCAATGGCTGGGATCTTGGTTAGCTATTCAATTATTCTTGAAATTGAATCCAAAAATTTGCTGATAACTTTAGCGTTCAGAGGCGGTGCATCGTCTTGCTGGAAAATATGTTTTCGAATTCCATTAAGGGCATATCATCAATAAGGGGTCCAAAGCCTACTAGTTAAAAGTAGCGAACTTTTAAAAATTCTGTATTTGGAAGGGGATTATAACAAAATATCAAGTGTGCTATATTTTTGGAAAGGTAATTTTAAATGCTTTTCAGTTAATTAAAATATAGAGGGTGTCCCAAATAAAAATCAATTTTTCTGTTGATAACTCTTAAATTCTTAATTTAAAAAAAAATATACTTAAACCATTAAATTCTACGTAAAAGGTGCTTTGGAAATGTTTTCATAGAAATACAAAATTTTCCATAGAAAAAAGGTACAGCGATTTGTTAAAAATGCACATTTTTGAAAAACACCCCGTAACTCCGAAACGGTAACAGATATTGATGTGCGGTTTTCAGCATCATGTTTTTGATGAAAATTGAGCTCCAGACACCGATATTAGTTTTCGTCTATCTCCTATAGAAAAGGGTGTTTCCATTTAAAAGCGTCGAATTTGACCTACCCTGTACATACTAAAATTTAAGCATTTTTGTGATTTTGTTTTAAAAAATTACCCATCAGTGTATAGAATACTTCCGGTATACACACACGCTGAAAACCACCATAATATACCTATAAGCCTCTCTCATTTCATTCTTTCCAAACAACCTCCGCGCCACGGCGTTCTTACCGAAGCCGAAACCCAAACAAGGCCCTCGGGATCCTTTTAACCTAATCAAAACCTCATTACATCCATTTTAATCATCGAAAATAGGAGAATTACCTTCGATACGGCCGCGGGCTGGTCGCTCCTCACCTCGCCCTCCTCCTCACAACCGTTCTCTTCGGTTAACCGTCTCCCCGCGCAAAATTAAAACCAATAACCCGAGGCTAGACGCGGCGAGCGAGGAGAAGAGAATCTATAGTACATGGCGCGTCTACCTCATCTACGAACGAAAACAATTCCACAGCTAATTGCCTAACTTGACGTGTACATTGAAAATAAAGAGAGGAGAGCCGTAGGGCAAGGCCGGGTCTCGATAGAGAGAGACACCTAAAATGGATTAGGTCTGTAATTGATTCCGGGGTTGTATTGGGAAGACTTTGACATCGGTATTTTAGCTAATGAGAAATAAATAATACCGCAAATACTGGCATTTCAGGCTTTGAGTGCGGATTTTTATTACGTTACAGTAAGATGTACGTAATAAAGAAAGAATAGGAAGTATTTTCCCAAGCGCATGAAATCTAGAGTCAGATTAAGTGGTTATGTAATAATTACTTCCCATTTTTCTCTCTCGCAAGATCCCCATATGCGTGCCAGTGTCCGTCATATCAATTTCTTCCAGAATTTTAAAGAAAATATGTGTTGATTAAAGATCACGAATACCGGAACATGGAAGTGACGATTTCTGGTATTATCAGATAATATAGTAAGAAAACTTAAATATTCTGCAGATAACACGATTAAAACGATTGAAGCTGTTAATAATGGTTTATTCAGTACGAACAACTTTGTGAGATAAGGTTATTGTACAGACCCTATCGCGATGAAAATGGGACCAAAATCCGTTTTAAGCCTACCAGGGGAACATCTTAATTGATGAAATATATAGATAATAGATAAATTTTAACCTCTCGTTATATCTTTTCGGAACTTAAATAATTATTTATTGAAACCTTCGAAAAAGGATATTCAAAAAAAAGTTAATATTTAAATTTTAAAGGAAACTGCAAAGCAAAATAAAATTTCGATAGCACAAACAACTTTAACAATCAGAAAACAAACCTTCAAGAATATTCTCAAGAGGGCATGAACCAGTGCATGAAATTAAGAGCTGGGTGCACGAAAAATTGTACTGGAATAAAAAAGTCTCGAAAATAACAATTGTTCATATTGAGTAAATATTAATTTCATGTTTACTATAATAATTAGAGTATTTCATTTAAATATGACAATTACTCGGACACTTTCATTCACAGTTAGCCTGGGACAAGATGTCAAGAAAAAAAATGTATAAACTTTGAGTACTTTATTTTTTAAATGCCGATATCACTGGCTTCAAAAAAATATAAAAATTAAAATCGCCGACGTACAATTAGGGTCTCTACACAAATTTAAAAAAATACTTTTTCAACCAAAGTAAATAGCGCGCAAAAAGTTTTATTAATAATAAATAACGACCATCATCAATAAACGGTATGCTTACTGTTGGCCCCCTCCCTGTTACTAAATCCAGGAGGTTGTGTCTCTGCACAAATTTAAATAAAAATAGACTTTAATCTAATGGAAAAAGCAAAAAAATTTTTTTTTAATATTTTAGTGATACTTTATGATCATAAGTATTAGTAAACAAGTAAAACTACAAACTAACAATTAAGGAAGTACAATTAATAACTTTAACACACACTGAATTTAATCTAAAAAGGAAGAAAACAATTAGGTACTAGCTGTAAGTAAATAAATAAATTTT
This sequence comes from Sitophilus oryzae, assembly GCF_002938485.1. Lineage (NCBI taxonomy): Eukaryota > Metazoa > Arthropoda > Insecta > Coleoptera > Curculionidae > Sitophilus > Sitophilus oryzae. The sequence continues at coordinate 507,616 of NW_022146057.1, forward strand.
AAACATAGTTACTGTTGTAGGAAGCAACACTCCTAAGGAGATTTTTTGATAGTTTTTTGATCTCGGATTTGAATTAAAGTTTTTTGAGAACAACTTAATGGAATGATGCACCTGCTCTGAGGCTTGCTCAGAGTAAAAGCCCAATGCTTTCTGTGAAATACTAACAAAATCCACTATATGGTGAAAAACAGCGTGAATTTTTGGAGTAAAACTGATTTTCGTATCTCTTATTTTGTTGGAAAATTGTGTGTTGTTGTCTAAAAAAAATAAGCAAAGGGCTTAGTGTCCAAATAACAATAATAAAATAAAGTTTTGTTACAAAGTAAGTACCAGGATCTAATGCTTTAAGGACGTCAACTTTTTTAAGCACGTTTCTGGCATTATTTCCATTAAATCTGTTGTAATGGTCTAATTGTATCCCAGAACTTCTTAGCCAGCTTTCAGCAATTTCCGGAAAGTCCTTTTATAGAGAATCGTATATTTTTTGTACAACTCCCATCTAAATAAATATATAGTTGATAATTGGAAGATCGTCATCACCAGTTATTAAAGGAATGTTGACACAATTCTCTAAAAATTTTAATTAAAATTTGCAAAAAATAACTATTAAAAGTCAATAAAGTAAACTTAGCGGTACACTTACTGTACTTTTTGGTTTCTTTTAAATTTCCACCTGTCTCCTCGTTCCATAATGTACTCCATTTGGAAATATCTTTTATGAATCTTAGTTCTCCCCTTGACTGTAAATTTTTTGAGTTAACATCACACCAGGCACATGGATGGCATGATGCTGAAGATTGAAGGCCCAATATAATCGTTATCAACTTTAGATCTGCGGCAAATGTGTAAGAACTGACTCCACAAATAGTATGGAGTTGCAAAATCTCAAACATTGCTCTGATATTTTTGTAGGTTTCTATTATTTTGGGAGCCAATCCTATTATAATAAGTTTTTTTTATTCAGGTACTTTTATGTTTTTCTTGTTTTATCTCGGGATTTTCGTAACAACATAAAGACAGACAAATTTTTAAAGATCCATCTCCACTATCTATGCCCAGTTTTAAATGGAAATCATCAGTAAGTTCACGTTTTTTAAACAAATGGTATTTCCACCTGGCCAGGCAGGCAAATTGGTCAAGAAAATCTCCTTAGGAGTGTTGCTTCCTACAACAGTAACCATGTTTAAAATTTATTTATTTACTTACAGCTAGTACCTAATTGTTTTCTTCCTTTTTAGACTAAATTCAGTGTGTGTTAAAGTTATTAATTATACTTCCTTAATTGTTAGTTTGTAGTTTTACTTCTTACACCTTCTGCAAAATAAATTTTCGAACAAGACTTTATTTATTTGTGGACTTGTTTGTCAAGTTTATCATTGTAAATCATCGCATAATTTTGTAGTAAAAAAATGTTTACTTCACAAATTTCCGATATACAGTATGTCCCCGGATTGTCTTTACAAGAGGAAAAACTTTTTTTATTATTGGTATTTTGAGAAAAATGCATTCTTCAAAGTCCTAAAAATAAAAAGGCGTCTATGGTAACATAATTTTGATTTCATTCTTTGTTAGACGGTTATTATTAATTTTAATTTACATCATATTTTTTGCTGTTGTTAAAGTAATCACATTTTAAGATAACTAGTATCATCCTTTCCGTAGTATTGAACTAAATACATTTTGTGCTTCTTTAACATTTTAAAACAGCAAAAAATATGACGTTAATTAAAATTCTATCCACAACAATCTATCAAAGGATGAAAACTGGTGAAAGGAAAAGTATTCTGTTTCTATTACTCTAGTCTCGGTAATACATTGTTAAATTCAGTTGGTTTTGATTCCTTTGGCTAGTTTTAAAATGCTTGGTCAGTGCCAATTGAATGCATCTATATTTCATAGTACATTTTATGTTATAGGACCACCCTGTATAATACGGCTATGCATCTAATACTGCTAAGCTTTACCAAACAAATTAAGGCTAAAAGTAATATCGAGTTAAATAAAAAAGAATTGATCCAAAAGTCTCCCATAGAACATTTTTTATAGATAAAAAAGAAATAAGAGAAAAGGCACGCGAAATAGAATAAATCAAACCGACATTACGGCGAAATACTAAGACAAACAATTTCGTCACTGTCACCTTTATCTTAATCTGGCAACGCCGCTAGGGATTTTGCTCGGGGAGGCGAACTGCCAATTTGGCCTAATACATTTTTATTTGAACATATTGTCGGCGTCACACTAACCTATTTGTCAATCGTATGTGCCGCGCGGAATCGCATTAGGTCTCCATATAGCGGTAATGTCTGGAAATCAGTCATTACCAGTGTGACGAAAGACGAAAGCAATTGTGGGTTCGCTTTATAAACCCCGATGAAAATGACTTTCTTTTTCTTACTTAATAACTTCTTCTATTACTTTTTTCCTTTCAATAAAAAGCCTTAAGCAAGAGGAGTGTAATACTATTTTACTATTACGAGGGTTGTCGTTTATATTTTGCAATAGAAACATAGGATGCTTGTCAACGTACATTTACAAATTGTACATATTTTGTTCTAGTAGACAGATTTTGATGATTTTTTTAAGCAATTTGTAGCTAAATTATTTGACTTTTTAGTGTATCTTTCTAAATTAAAAATCAAATATGTCCATCTGAGTCCAAAACTCAAAATTTAAAATTTGTCAAGCTTTCAAGAATTATATTCCATCAGGACAGTTTGAATGAGTCAATTAGCAAAACAACATCCTCTGCACAATAAGGCCTTAAAAACTAACATCGTATGATATTGGAAACACAAGGAAATGTCCTTTATAAAATATTAAAATCTTCGACGTTTTTTTAAATACTAAAACTAATTGCTACATTGTTGTTTCGAGCTCGATCAAACAGTGACTCCCAGCTCCCAGTCACTTGTGTTTCCAATGTCATATAATGTTAGTTTATAAGGCCATATTGTGTAGATGATGTTGTTTTGCTAATTGACTCATTCAAACTGTCCTGGTGATGGGAATAGTAGGTATGCTTCTAATTTTGGAAAGCTTGATAAAGTAGTTTTATTAGCCTGTGTGGTGATTATTGACTGCATCCTCACTTAAATTTTGAGTTTTTTTCTTAACTTAGTCAGTCACGACTACACTTGCTGTTTTTTATATTATATTATATGTTACACAGTGGCGCATCTAGAGATTGAGTCTGGGAGGGGTAGTGTGAATATTCAAAAAAGTACTAAATTTGAATTAAATTTTTGCTGGAAGGTATTGTAACTGTGGAAAAAAATCTACTTGGATTGGTTTGGATATTCTGTTAATGTGTAACATTTTATTTTATACCAAATTTTATCTTATTAATTAATTTCTTTCTGGGAGGAGTAATTACCCCCATTACCCCTATTACCCCTCCCGTATATGCGTCCCTGTATAGGGCTTGTTTCTCTCTCTAAAATTTCCTGTTTCACAAGGTACCGTTTGTGTCCGGGAAGGGTTCATAGTTTCATAGTTGGCGATTTTCGAAAGAAATCAGTACATGTATTATTTCGTATATTTTTCATTTTCTTGATTTTATGGTAAGCAATGTTCATTAAAATGTTCTATACTATGTTATAGGGCTTGTTTCTCTCTACAATTTCCTGTTTCACAATGTACCGTTTGTGTCGGGGAAGGGATCATAGTTTCATAGTTGTCGATTTTCGAAAGAAATCAGTACATGTATATTATTTCGTATATTTTTCATTTTATTGATTTTATGGAAAGCACTGTTCATTAAAATGTTGTATCCTATGTTATAGGGCTTGTTTCTCTCTATAATTTTATGTCTCACAATGTACCGTTTGTGTCCGGGAAGGGTTCATAGTTGTCGATTTTCGAAAGAAATCAGTACATGTATATTATTTCGTATGTTTTTCATTTTATTGATTTTATGGAAAGCACTGTTCATTAAAATGTTGTATCCTATGTTATAGGGCTTGTTTCTCTCTACAATTTCCTGTCTCGCAATGTACCGTTTGTGTTGGGGAAGGAATCATAGTTTCATAGTTGTCGATTTTCGAAAGAAATCAGTACATGTACATTATTTCGTATATTTTTCCTTTTTGTTGATTTTATGGAAAGCACTGTTCATTAAAATGTTTTATCCTATGTTATAGGGCTTGTTTCTCTCTACAATTTTCTGTCTCACAATGTACCGTTTGTGTCCGGGAAGGGTTCATAGTTTCATAGTTGTCAATTTTCGAAAGAAATCAGTACATGTATTATTATTTCGTATATTTTTCATTTTATTGATTTTATGGAAAGGACTGTTCATTAAAATGTTGTATCCTATGTTATAGGGCTTGTTTCTCTCTACAATTTCCTGTTTCACAATGTACCTTTTGTGACGGGGAAGGGATCATAGTTTCATAGTTGTCGCTTTTCGAAAGAAATCAGTACATGTATATTATTTCGTATATTTTTCACTTTATTGATTTTATGGAAAGCACTGTTCATTAAAATGTTGTATTCTATGTTATTGGACCAGTGGTGCATCTAGAGATTGAATCTGGGAGGGGTAGTGTGAATATTCAAAAAAGTACTAAATTTGAATTAAATTTTTGGAAGGTATTGTAACTGTGGAAAAAAATCTACTTGGATTGGTTTGGATATTCTGTTTTAATTTGTGTTATTAACTTTTTTGTAGCAATTTTATTTCATACCAAATTTTATCTTATTAATTAATTTCTTTCTGGGAGAAGTAATTACCCCAATTACCCCTCCCGTATATGCGCCCCTGATATTACATTACCTTCCAGAGCTTCAATCACACATAACACATAAATCTGTTAGCGACATAATTTTGATCTGTACGATGTTCAATCAAAGCAACTTGGCGGATACAACTTCGAGACTTAAAACCGTTTCTGCTAGAGTAACTGCCCAGCCAGACAATAATAATATAATTTTTCAATGACAGTGATATCATATAAATCATAAAAACTATTTTATAGGTTTGTTGACTATTACCAAAAGGCAAAGGTATGCTTTTAATGTAAAAATTACGAAAAATGTGGGTATCTTCTTCAAAAGCGAATATCTTCAAAAAATTAAAGCTATTGAGATGAACAGTAATAAAGCTATTGAGATTGTACAGTAATAGTCTCACTAATTCAAGTCTTGACACAATCTTTTTCCAAATTTGTGTGTGTTCAAATACATTATTTATATAATATAATAAAAGATACAATACATTTTAAACACTAAAGCCGACAAAAGAAATCTAACTCAAATATCTGTAATTACCTACTACTACATTAAAAAAAACAGCCGTCGTGATCTGTTCACGCACACCTTGCCGTCATTTTTCTCATAACCCCCATCCGTCATTCGAACCTATGGGCCGGGCTATAGGCTATCAATAATCTCTCTTCGTCCTAATTCGATTATAATGATAGACTGAAAATATTGATAATTTCTTACGACATCAATCAAAATTTTTCATTCGTCTCCTTTGATGACCGTCAGAGGAGTTTATTATTTTTAGAAACAAAAAGGTGTTGCATTTTCAAAAAACTGTATATATTTGATTTTGCATATTTAAATATACAATAGCAATCTGTAGCTCCTAGAACAAAAAACTTGGGAATTTTGTCCAATTGCAAACCTAAAGTATGTACTAGGATGTATTTCAGGAAAATACTTTAACTTTTACAGGGTGGCTTAAAAAGTGTGAGTGGATTAACTTTTACAGGGTGGCTTAAAAAGTGTGAGTGGATGGGGATGATTTTTTTTTAAGAATCGCCCTGTATGATATTGCATTTTTGACTTCCTTTCAGATCACTTTACATAATCCTAAGATATGCTTAAATATTTTTCGATAGTTTAAGGGATACCTATTAATAAATAAATAAAAAAAAATATTTTTTAGCCTTTCTTAAACAATTTATTAAAAATACAAGAACTGTCCTGAAATCAAAACTATATTAGGCAATTACTTTAGATAGTCTGCACTTACTTTGCTATAAATATGGTAATCGTAAATCATACAGAATGCTCAAAATTCTATGCCAAGCTTTCTAAAATATAAAATAATTTTTCTTCGGTTTTTTTAAATGGAACACCCTGTATATTATTTTTCCAATAGATGGAGAATTAAAAAATAAACATTTTCTGTATTTGAAGTATTTCAAAATGTTTAACTGTTTCGCAGATATTCGCGGTTTTATATTTCATATGGCATTTTCCACAGTAAATTTTTATCAAAGCTACCCAATAATTTTTCTCCTTTTAGTATTCTTTTTCTATTTATTTATTAATATCTCTGAAATTATCGAAAAGTATTTAAACATATCTTAGGATTATGTAAAGCAATCTGAAATGAAGCCAAAAATGCAATAATATACAGGGTGTTCCATTAAAAAAAATCACCCCGATCCTCTGACCCTTTTTGAGCCACCCTATAGAAGTTAAAATATTTTCCTGAAATACATCCTCGTACACACTTTAGGTCTGCACTTAAACAAAATTAGCAAGTTTTTTATTTTAGGAGCTAAAGATGCCCGACGCACTATTGCCAGACCTCGTATACAAAAATAATTTATACGGAGTTTTCGATCATTCGCATTCTAAAAAAATACAATTAAAATTTAAAGAAGAAAGTAGCAACGTGCGGAAGACAATTGTATCTACAGTATGTCTCCACGTTGCTTTCTTTACAAGAGGAAAAACTTTTTTATTATTGGCATTTTGAGAAAAATGCATTCTTCAAAATAAATTTTGCTTATTCTAAACTGGTTGATCCCGTATAGTTTTCCAATTTTCCATACCATTTTAGAGGAAAAAAAACATGAAACGTTCATTGTTATTGATAGAATTTTAATTAACGTCATATTTTTTACTGTTTTAAAATGTTAAGGAAGCACAAAATTTATTTAGTTCAATGCTACGGAAGGAGTGATAATAGTTATCGGAAAATGTGATGCATGCATTAACAACAGCAAAAATATGACGTTAATCAAAATTAATAATTGCCATTCACTGCCGTTCTTTAAAAGATCAGCCTGGGGGCGGACTTTTGTTTACTTCATCAGCTGTACATACTTAGATATTGGGTTAGATTCCGTTTCATATTTTGTCGGTTGATTTTTGGTTTTAACTCTATGATTTTTGGTATTATTTATTATTGTAGTGCAAAAAACTAATTATTTTGGTGTTTAAGTGACATAAACTACTACCAGATATATGGTCACTCTCGGTTTCGCATAAAAAAATAGAAAAATTGCACGTTGTGTAAGTGATTTAACCTAAAAGTGCCCATACATTTTTTACTCATCGTGATTTTTGTGTGTGTTTTTTAAGACTCTAACAATTCATCAATAAAGCTTAAGTGGAGTGTGTTTTTGGTGCTATGCCTCATCTTTGTTGTGTTCCTGGTGGAAAGGATAGTTATACTAGGCAGCCTAAAGTGTCCGGAAGAGCAAGAAAAGTGGGTACGAGTTATAAATCAAGAGAATTCTATTGAAAATACCTTTAATAAATCTAAAAATAATATTCTCCCATGATGGTATTAATGAAAACTGGACAATTATGTTTATTTTGTTCATATTGTGGAATTTCCACTCCAAGTGTTGTTGGTTCAGCTTCGATAGATTCAAACACGTAAGTAGGTATTATGATCTAGGGAAAAATAAAGAATATGTGTATTAAAGATCATGAAAAAGATTATTATTTTGAGTTCAAATTTTAAAAAAGATTTTTGTAAAGACAAGACTGATACAGTTTAAAAGAAGAATGTGTTTTTGTTTGATAATATATAATGTATGTCAAGTTGTCAAGCATAACATATATTTGTTCAGTAATTTTTAATGAATAGTGTTGATTATTTATAATACCAAATTAATATCAAATATTTAAGTGATGGCTGAATACAATATGAATAAAATAACAATAAAATTGGTATATTTGTATAATACAAAATTAAGTTTTAAGAATAAAGGTGTTACTAAAAATACTAAGAAATTCATATTTCTTTGTTTTAATTGGTCTAATGTTATTTACATTTTACGTAAGAATTATACCGTATCATCGAAAAAAATCGGCGTCTAGTTGGCTTGGAAATGAACATCGTTGACATTCCCTAAATAACTGTACACATAAAATAATTAACTAGAATTTTACAATCTTGGAAAATTTGATATTCTTGAACCTTGTTTCTAAATATTCTAAATTTTTTGATTTTCTTGGGATTTAGGTTCGGGAAAAACGCTGATTAAGTTTTTATTTGGTTTTCCATTATTTTTATTTGGTTTAAAAAAAAAACGTTTCGGCTAGCATTATAGCCTTCATCAGTGTTGTATCATATGAAAAAAATAGTGTCGAATATAATCCAAAAAATTACATATAAAATATTCACACCACACACATAATGTTTACTGCGTACTCCATAGTCAATGTAGATAATTTTAGTGTTAAGAATAATAATTTTAAAAAATATGTGATCATCTTTTGATCAGTTTATATTAGTTTACTAATTGCAGTAAACATTATGAGGTGTGAATTATATTGTATATGTAATTTATTGCATTATATTCGACACTATTTTTCTCATATGACACAACACTGATGAAGGCTATAGTTAGCCGAAACGTTTTTTTAAACCAAATAAAAATAATGAAAACCCAAATGAAAACTTAAATCAGCGTTTTCCCGAATCTAAAAATCCCAAGAAAATCAAAAATTTTAGAATAATTTTACATATAAAATGCCAGCGATCTTCATTTCATAGCCATCGCTGACGCCTTTTTTTAGATAATATTGTATTATTTGTAAATATAATTTTTCGAACATTGATACTTGCAAAATATACATATAAATTTTGTGAATGCAAATAATAATACATCACTATTAGTAGATATTGAATGTTTTTTGTTAAATTAGATCGATTTTCAAACCCCAAAATTTAAAATATATTTACATTTTACCCATTATCTTATGTACCTATACATTATTTGTACATTGTAAAACATTTGCTGCATTTGTATGGTTCATAGTTTATTTGCCAAAGTATTTATTACTATAAATATATGTTGTAGTTATTAACTGCATATTATGTATATTTCATGTAAACTATATCATTTTTAAAATACAAACCAAAAATCTGAGGAATAATTATGTTTTCCATGTATTCTACAACATATTTATTAATCCGTTATATCTAACTAGCGTGATGTCATAAATCTCGCCCGTAGGCTGATCTTTTAATAGAAGGCACTGTGCCATTTATCAAAGAAAAAAAATCGAAATATTACCATAGAAACGCCTTTTGATTTTTAGGACTAAACCCTTTTTAGAAAATTCAACCATATTTTCATGTTTTTTTTTAATTTTTCTTTAAATCTGTATGAAAATTTGGAAAAGTATAAACGGGATTTACCATTTTAGAACAAACAAACATTTTTATAAAGAATGCATTTTTCTCAAAATGTCAATAATAAAAAAGATTTTCCTTTTGTAAGGACAATCCGGGGACATATCTACTGTATAGAGAAAGCCTAATAATAATTAGCTAATACAACAATATTCTTTTTAATTCTAAGCACAATTTCTCTTGACAGATGATGATCAAATGCCAAAATTACAATACTCCCACATGCACCTTAAGCTTCATTCAGAACCTTGCACTTAGTGGAATAAATTAGGGGTTTCAATTAGCGTAGAAGTTTGTTCCATTTCAATGTAAGCAGTCAAAATTAGTGGTAAACATTTTCAATTAGTAGAAAAAGTTATCAAACTTTTAACTTTTCCACTAATTATACTTCAAGGTTTGCGAGGAATGTCATTTTGGCCTTTGATTCTCTTCCGTCAAGAGAAATTGTGGTCAGAAATCAAAAGTTGATTGTTTTATAAGCTAAATACCGTATGATCGAAAAAAAAAACGGCGTCCAGTTGGCTTGGAAATGACGATCGATGACATTTCCCATATAATTTTACATTTAAAATGACAGCGATCTTCATTTCATAGCCATCGCTGACGCCGCTTTTATTCGATTATACGGTATTAGGCTTTCCAGTAGCGTGGCAAATTCCCGCGGGGCCCCCCCGCAAACTTTGTTAGAGGGCCCCCCTGAGTATACTCAAAAATTCCTTCAAATACATCAATATTGTGATATCTGCTTGAAACATATTTTTTAACAAGAGCCACAATGTGATATTTTTTTATATTTTGATAATTGTTTCAACATTTATTTATATTAGTATAGTACAAAAGGAACTTGTTTACGAGGCTGTCCAAATCTACCTCTTTTGCTCGATCATTCTCAACTGATATTATGGCCAGTGAGCTTAGGCGATTTTGGGACATAGTAGATCTCGCAAAACTTTTTATTATTTTCAGCTTAGAAAAAGTTCTTTCTGGTTCAGCGGATGTTATAGGGAGAACCAGAAACAACTGGAATACAGTGCAAATCTCAGGTATACTGCTAATCAGTAATTGTTTTTTTTTTTCAAAAATAAAATCAGAAAACTCTCCAATACTGTGAATATCTTTGATTTTTTCATAAACTAAATTTTTTGCTTGAATTAGCTCCGATGCTAGATTTTGTATTAGGTCTTTAGGATATTTGCCTGCTAATACTTTGGCATTAGCTAAGATATCAAATTCCTGGGATTTTAACAATGTTTGTGGGTTTGAAATTTCAAATTTTGAATAAATATTTTGAAATGCGTTAACTGAGTTATTATTATATCCAAACAAGCATAAAAAACTGTGACTTTTAAACGATTTTTAGGATTTTCAATGGGCTCATCAACTGCTATTTCATCAAAAAAAAGTTTTGACTCTACGAACTCTTTTGTTTTTTAACTGAGGTTCAATATTCCAAGATTTCGCAATTGAAATTGATAGCTCATACACACTTTCAAAATTGTCCCTAAGATTTTCTATTTTAACAAGAACTCCTGATATTAGATCTGTGGCCAGTTCTATGTCAATATTATTTTCTGTAAGCATTTTGAAAGCAAGTTAGTATTTTCCAATATTGTACCTTGGAAATTTAGTAAGAAAATAAATTCGAAATTTTCTATTTTATCTTGTAACATCTTGGCTTCATCTCTGTCAGTACGTTTTTTCAGTATTAACGTTAAATTTGATTGTTATTTGATTAGACACTTGACGACGGACAAAAAAATAGTTTTTATCGATAGTATGCCTTCGGGTCTTGACGACCATCTAGTTGGGCATAATTTTTTTAAAGTTAAACCAACAGTTTTACTATTTTTTATTTCGCAGTTTAGGCTTTGCCAACGGGGTAGATTTTCACTGAAAAATATATAAAGACTTTGAACCGTGCAAATAAACTTCTTATTTCGCTAATATTGCTCATTTGTAATAAGTGTACTTATGGAAAAAGTCTACCGATATGATACTTTTAATCAAGAACGCCGTGAAAACATGATAATCGCTGTGTGTTGTATCGCCTAAACACAATCACAACTAAACCAAATTCCAAATTAACCCGTACAATAATTATTATTATTATACCTATAGAGAATAATGTAGTGTAAAATAATTGTTTTATATCAGCCTAATTATTGCTGAAAAAAGGATTGAGTGCCTAAATGTAATTTCAGTTTTCGGTTTGTTTGATAATTGTTTTTGAAGGATGAGGTGCGGGAGCCCCCAATCTACACGGGGCCTCCTATGAATCCGCGGGTGCGTTTGCCACGCGCCTGAGGCTTTCTCTATATGGATACAACTGATTACCGTAAACTGTTGCTAGGATATTCTATAAATTTTAATTGTGTTTTTTAAAAATTGTGAATGATCTGTTATCGACGCCTATGATCCTTATGATAGGCAGTCATTTTCACGCCGTGCCTGCACCCCGTGTCCGCTGATGTTTGGGAGTAGCGGAGTGGTAGGCTTTGAAAACAGTGGAACGTCGGAGGTTGTTGATTTCGGCCGGGAGAAGGCATTGTTTGTGAAGCTGGTTAGAATTATATTTTAAAATATTAATTTCTGTTAAATATATATTAATCTCCCGATTACAGATCGTAAACTAAAAAGTATAAAATGTAATTGAAACCAATAATATATTCCCCTGTATATTCCACTAATTGCGAGGTTCTGAATGAAGCTTTAGTGTTTAAATTATTATTAATAGGAAAAGTTATGTCTGTTAACTTTTTCTACAAATTGACAAGTACTAACATCAATTTTGACGTTCTAAATGTTTACATTGAAATGTAACTCTAAAATCACCGACTGAAGTTTGATACACTGTTTTTTTTTGACACCCTGTGCATGAAGCAGCAAAATCATTCGTCATTCTGTCAGTTTTCTAGAAGATGAAACAGCCGTAATACTCAATTGAAAATTCATCAGTATTAATAATTCCTGATCGACGTTTCAGTAATGACGTAGCTCAACATCAGCGTACATTGTATTAATTACATTTTTATTGGTAAAGCCCGCATAATGTGTAATGTGTATTTCGGTTATTTTAAAAATTTACAGAAGTCTCGATAGTTTCTGATTATACCGCGACTTTTATTTCTATGTATTCTTACTGTAAATTCATAACAAAAAATAATGTTTTCCATGTCTCATTTTATACCTTCTCAATTTAAAGCTATACAGATATGCTATAGTTCTATGATAGAGACAGCAATTCATATTTAAAGCTTTATATCTCTATTTATACTAAAATATTCATAAATATTTCTGTTATTTGGAGGAAAAATTTAACAAAATATTTTAACATTACCTAAAAGTTGATGGTACGTTTTTTGCTTGGAAAACTCGCTGAAAAACTCTGTCATTTTCAGAAGAGACTGTGCTGTTTTATATTTCAAGTTTTTCTTTACTGCTTACATATTATAAAACTATGTATTAAAAAAGTAAAAGACATCAAAAAGAATAAATGCGACTGTCATATATAATATGTAAGGATTTAAGAGATTTAATTTTTGTACATGCCAACCCTTTTTAATAAAATTACATTAAAAGTTAGCTGTTTATAAAGGAGAACAGCTGAAAAACGATTTTAAATTCAACTTTACTCTAAATAAAAAATTATATATTTTATTTGTATGTCACCTATACCGGGTGCGTCTCAAAAGTGGCCCATCCCAAATTATATATGGATAAAGAATAAAGTTTAGTACAGTAATCTGTGGCAAAAATAACTATTCTTATTAACTTCAAAAATTATTTTTTTCAGTGTAGCGGTCAGCGTAATTATCGTTCCTAATAAACTACTTTCTTATTAACTCAAGTTTAAAATGAACCATCATTTTAGAACATAAAAAAAGGCAGTTTAACAAAATGCACCCTTATTTTTTGTTTTCCTAATTTATTTATATATAATCAAATAACCAACGGGCCCCGCGCTCGACAATTTCCCAGAGAATATCGAAAAAACCGTCTTCTAATCCCCGCCATCTCCCGGAGAAAAGGCTAATTGCTTATTTTCCCTATCCGTACCGTTTCTGTTTTTCTTAATTTTCATGCCAAATTACATTCGAAAATATCTCTCGATTTCCCTAACAAGACAATCCGTCCATCTCGTTCCGATCTCCTTCGCATTATATTCTTTTCAATTCTTTTTCTGCCATCTCCCCCTCCCCCCTGTCTACCCCTCCGGAGCGCTGTACGCCGGAAAATGTCCCGGAACATCAAGAATTAAATTTAAATTAAACATTCGGCGAAATATAAAAGTTGTTTCCCAATTATTGCAATGTCAATGCAAGAGACAGTAGGGTAATTGTTGGCCGTCAGTGGCGTACTTTGTTTTGGCTGAAGGAGCGTTTTTATTTTATATTTTGAGATGAACCGCCTATTTAAAAATAGACATACTTCCCTGCATATTTCTTTAAATTCGAAACATTTAGTTTTAAAACACTCTGTATACATAAATAAAATTATTGATTTTCCAAAAATATTATTCGCAAAACCAGAGAGAGGAAAATCAAGCGACGACTAGAGATAATAGTTGTTAAATAAATAAATAAATGCCTTTATTGTCAAAAAATTTTACAATTTGTAGACAAAGGTAAAGTGAACGAACAAAGTAATCAAACAAACAAACAAAAGAGAATACAAAACAAGTATACAAATTACATTGTCAGTCTTATTGTTTTAAATAAACACTAATAAATATTTACAATGTCAAAGAATAAAAAAGTATAAATAAGATTCAAAAATATTTAGTAGTTGTGAACTTTGAGTTGATTTCGGGTCGGGAAAAAAAATCAAATCAAAAACAAGTTAAATCAAAACAAAACAAACGTTCAATAACCGGCAGACAAAACGCACGAATGAAAACACAACCGTCTGATACGACTGCTATATTGATAATTGCGAAGTAATAGCTTTGAGACTACCATTCGAGACGAATTGATGTTATTTTGGTTCATAAGTTCTGTGACAAAGAATGTTATTAAAGGTAAAATAAATGGTGTCTTATTATTTAACTAGTGTTAAAGCATATTAGCTTATTTGTCTGTTGTAATATTCTGTGCTAAAATTTTTCCTTATTTATTTCATCTGAGAATTATATCATAGATAGGTATAACAAGTGTATGTATTTAATAAAATCGATCATGCTGTGTACAATTTCAGTTTAAAAGTAATTTAATATAATCGTTTACTGTCCATTCGTGCCGATGTTTGTGGTTCAGTGTGAGAATGAAGGTCTTGTTGGGTGTACTAACATTTTTCGACCGTGCATGGGCGAATATCTTAGCTCGCAAAAGCACAACCAGAAACAATAAATATAATAACATATAGTGATGGGCAAAACTGTTATTTTTAGATAAGAGTTGAAACTGTTATAGTTATTTATAAAAACCAGCTTAAAATAACAGCTTAAAAATTATCAGGTTTCTTTATTTTATTGCTAAATATCTGAAACAGTATTAGGGCGGTCACCGCCAGGCATTAACGCAGTTGCAAGTTGCAACAATGACGTGCTCGGTGGTAGTATTTCCAGGGTGTCAAAACATTTCTAAATATCGATTGTTATCTAAAATACCTCTCTAAAAACGGTGGTTGTTTACAAATAAGCGCTGTTTACAAATTGCGATATAAAAAAAGCCAAAATGCCGCCACTCGTCTATACCTATACATTCCGATCTACCTACGCCCTGCCCCTCGATCCGCGTAGATCCTGAATTGCATAGCACTATACAAAGTACATCTCACTCAACACGCCAGAACTGTCGGCGAGAAGCACTTAGTTATGATTTTACCATTTGCGGTCAAAAAATAGCAATACAAGAAAATGTGTAATATATTCTTCATAAGTAAACCAACTACACATTAGAGTTCGAATTAATTTTCCACTTAAACTAGCGTATACCCGCGACTTGGTGATGATAAAGCAAAGCAAGAATTTCAATTAATATACAAACTGGATAAAATTTTCTCACATTTGCCAAAAATAAGCTTTAAACGTCGAGCAGTTTAAGCAGAATCGTGGTTAATCAATTACTCAACTTTTTGGAACACCCTGTATGATTTTTTAAAAAATTTCAAAATATGTAAAAAAACAAAATAAATTATGCTTGTCCAAGCGTTTTCCCGAAAGACTAACCGTTTTTTAAATAACAAATATTGTAATATTTGAGGGACGTTTTCACCCTCTTGGAATTTAAGATTCAAGAAACCCTTCCTTATCGAACCTCTACACCCCATAGTCAATCCGTTTGCCAAAAATCACCTTTAAACGTCAAGCAGTTTAAGCAGAATCGTGATTGTAGAATGTAGAATGTTTAGGAGGGGAGTTAGTCACCGCGACCTTAAAGATCTATTGTGTGTTCCCCTTTCTTGAGCTATAACCAGTTATAACTCATCATACAGTCTCAAGGCTTTAACAAAAGCCAGTATCTGAGACGGCTCCATAGAGGCCAGCTCTCCATCCTTGACATCAGCCGTACCAAAGTTCATGGCACGAATGGTCGTCGTCTCGGCGCACTCAGTGATGAGGTGTTCTGGTGTTTCCCCATATTCTCCACAGAATCTGCATTCGCCGTTGTTTCTCAGCTTCAGCCTACTGAGGTGTTCGTTGAGGAGACAGTGTCCTGTTAGGAACCCCGTGACAATCCGAAGATTGTTTTTACTTAAATCAAAGAAAACCTTTGATTTTTCTCGGTCGTAGGTTGTGAGGAACTTTTTCGAGTGTCTTAGACCGTTGGAGGACACCTATTCCAAGAATCGTGATTACTCAATGATCATATTTTATGAAAAACCCTGTATATATTTTTAAAAATCTTAAAATATGTAAAACAACAAAATAAAATATACGTGTTTAAGAGTTTTTCCAAAAAACTCACAGGTTTTTAAATAAAAAATATTCTAATATTTGAGGGTGGTTTCACCTCCTTAGAATTCGAGTTTCGAAAAATCCCTTCTTATCGAACCTCTACACCTTAAAGTCAATCCGTTTTCCAAAAATCAGCTTTTTACGTCAAGGGCTTGAAGCAGGATCGTGATTAATCAATGACCAGATTTTTCAAAACACCCTGTATACGTTTTTAAAATATCTAAATAGAAAAATTTTCAGAATAAATAAATACCTAAATATTGGAACTTAACAACGTACTGAAACATACAACGCCATAATATCTCGACCTCCGCCCGTTATGCTTGTAACAGGTTAAAAAACAATGTATCTAAAACAACTAATGCGTTATTCTCCAACCTGTTTCGAACCTCCATCGACAATCGACCGATGCAGCAGCGTTACTTTCCCACTCCGATTATCTCTACCACCGCTCTGTTATGCTCGTAACAGGTTAAAAAACAACATATCTAAAATGACTGCTTATTTTCTATACGTTATTCTCCAACCCGTTGCGAGCCTCCATCGACAATCGACCGATGCAGCAGCGTTCCTTTCCCACTCCTGTTACCTCGACCGCCAGTCGTTATGCCCGCAACTGTTTCAAAAAAGCTGCTTCTTTTATATCCTATTATTTTTAAGCTGTTGCAAGCCCAACACGACCATCGACGGCATTAACCGATGCAGCTACGTTCGCTGTAGCGCATACCCCACTCCGTTGTCCGTTGTATCTCGCCGCCTGTATCGATGGTTGTCGAAATAACATGTTTTCCATCCATACTAGTTGTTTTACTAATTTCGTGGCGGTGCAGAGCGCCGACTTCGTTTCACGAATGGTCGATCTCTGCGTGTCGTTATTTTATATCTGTTATTTTTTAAAAGTAGTAACGGTTGCGTTATGTTATTTGTAAATAATTGTTATAAAATAACAGATAGTTAAATAATAACCCATCACTAATAACATATAATTTAAAGATTTGCACCAAACCTTCAACTTTAGCTTCGAGCTCCGCAACCAGGGTCTTAGTATCTTAGAGTAAAAACTCTTCAGTTCTGAATGTTTCCAAACCTTAATATGAGGACATTTTCTATATTATTACTATTCCCCTTTTATGAAAGTTCAGGACAGCATGGTTACATTCTCTGGAATAGTGATCAGAGGTTCCTCTGCCGTGCTCTTTTACTTGTGAATTCCAGGCAGAGTACCGCACTCATTTCATTTCATTTAGTAAAATAAGTAGGGCTATTTACAAATTTACCGTATTCTCCTCAAATTTCCTAAAATATTGCTTCTGTCGGGCGCATCCGAGGTAATCACAATAAAAAAATATTTTTAACACAAGTTTCTTTATTTCATTTAAATTGTTTGTTATACAGTTTACCAAAATATTATCTCTTCTACTTTGTTGAACGAATTTGGATTGTTACACTACAACTTATTTATTTATTCTAGCTTTTTTTTATTTTATTAAAACTTTGGTTGTAGGAAAAATTGTCTAAAGAACGGTATTTTTTGATACTTTATACATCAATAAATATTCTAATTTCTACATCTTATTTATTTTTTTTAACTAACCCAATTATCGTTTGCTCATTAAAATTTTACATCAAAGTAGGCCGTAATACTAAAAGAAAAATATCCCTTTTTATGAGTTTAAGATACGCCATACTTCTTCTTGTCATTAAGCCTCCCAGTTTAAAATTGAGTTACACGTAATTTTTCCTAACTAAATGAATTAAAAAAAGGCTCAAAAATATCAATATTAAAAAAAATATTTAGTTTTGACATTGTTAAATCATAGGGAATGTTTTGTATTTTAATTTTGTCTCAGAAATGTATAGGTACTTCAAAAAAACTATTTACGTTTCGAAATTTGCATGCGATTTCCTATGTTTCCAACGATAATGGACCATCCGGTATGTGTAAGGACAGGTTTAATAATTCAAGGAAAATTCCTTTTCTAAAAATATGTACGCCACTGCTCATTACTTTCCTTAACGAACGATCTTTTTGTTGTTGAAGTAAAAATAGAAAAATTCGTTTCGGTCTTGATGGAATACATTTTTCTGCTAAAGGCAGATTCTGAAATTAAATTAGGAATAAGATGTATGCTTAATGAGATACAGAATTTCTCCGTTTTATTTATTTACTCTTGCTTGGGGATTGCTTGGATGGAAAGAATCATTCATATAACTACATGAATGTCTACTATATTTATGTAAATTTTATTATATAAAGATTAGATGATAGTATTAACTGTAAATTTTAAAAAAATGCCCTACTCAAAAAACTTCTGCTGATGTTGGCCTGTGACAGGCTTAATCCGCCAAAGGTTTGGCCTGCCAAAGAGTTGGTCTGGCCCACAAAAGCCAAATAATTTCATTCGAAGCCCGGGTCCGCAGGCCGGATGTTTTTGTGTATGGGGGGCTATAGGCTTAAAAAACAGTTTTATGTACAAATACACGAGCTTAAATAGCGAGTATACCAAAAATGTGTTATAGAGGGTGTCCCAGAAATACGTGCAAGTACTTTAAGGGGTGGTAGATCTCGATAAAAGAAACATACTTTCTCTTATCGTTTTTCAAATAAGTCCAAAATAACGGAGTTATTTTACTTTGAAGATTTCCAAAAAAAATGATTTTTCTGTTTTTGTTCAAATTTTGAAAACCACTCGATCTTTTCTGGATTTTCTTTCTTGTAAATTTAATCTACTACCTATGTTATCAAAAAAATATGTTTTTAACTAAAAACTAAAAAAAAATCAAAAAATTTTGCAAAAAATTACGAATTTTCAAAAAAAAAATTGCGAAAAAAACCTCATAAGCGTGTTTCTGGGGTTGAACTATACTTGCACTTATTCTGGAACTCTTGTATAATTATTCTAAAAGTAATGGAAGTGTAATAAAAAAGATAAAAATAAAAATAAAAAAGTAAATATTTTAATATCTTCAGAAAGTCTAACTTGTATTATAATTTATAAACATTTTAGATGAGTTCAACTATGGTAGCGAACATAGTTTTACGCACCGGTTTTGCTATAGTGAGGTCATAATTGGGCTATTTTGGCTATAACGAAATTTTTTAAAGGTAAATAATTATAATTTGAGAAGATGTTCATAAAACATTTAATCACTAGTTGATTAAAAAAAGTATACCATTAATATTGCAAATTCTATTTTATCCTCTCATAGTGTATGTCTATTTAATTTTTTGATTTTGTAACGAGCACTTTTTTTACTCACTTGTTTCCTCGAACTGCTTGAATCCATTTTTGCTTTGATCAAATCGGTGTGAAGAACTATGAAACTATAAAATGTTGTTTCGGGAGAGTTGAATATCCGGGAAATTTGAGTTATTGAATGTTATTGCACCCAACAGCGCTCTAATTACGCTCTCCTTTAATCGTTAACATTTTTTCGGCAATTTTATTAACATTTGAAATTGTCACACCACACGACTCCTAGTCATCACACATAGAGTAATATTACCGCGGTAATATTACTCTTTATATCATTAATTTTACCTGTCTCTTATAATAAAAGTAATCATATTTGAAGCTCTTTTTGCGATCACTGTATATCCGAAAACTTATTAATTATTTATTACCTTATAATTTCTAATCACTCTGAAACCCTCTCAGAGCTTCCTCTTTTAATTTCTCGAAGCGATAAAATCGAAATAAAAATGCCGAAGCAGCTCACTTCCTCCCGGGAAATTCAAATCAGCCGAGCTGCCATGGTTCAGCGATTTTACACTTATTTTGTGCTTAAAATGTTTTCAGGCTGCTCGAGCAATAATTAATCTGATCTGATTCCGGACCGAGCGATTACCATACAATGCGTTTGGAAAATATAAATCAACTAGCTCTGAATTCTAGTTAGTTTAAAATATTTTTAATGATTCTTTTAGAAGATTACTGTTCGGTAGCTGTTAAATAAAACGGTGTAAACTGTAAATTCGACGGATATATACAGCATCAGGTAAAAAATCTCATCTATTATTTAAGTAGATTATACTCTGTTTTACGCTTCGAATAAAAAGATTAAGGAAGGATCATATCAAAAATCTTAGATCGAACGCGACGGGGTCCTATAATGGCCGACTTAAATTCCGGTTTATTATTTGTATAATGTTATTTATACAGGATGTCATTGAAATGGTGTAAAAAAATCAGGGGGTGATAGTACTCCTAAAAATAGTAAAAAAAGTTCCTATAAGTATAGGGCGGAAAATGCATATTAAGGGAGTTAGGGGCACTGAAAGGGTGAATTTAAAAAACGGTTGTTTTGAAATTGTAGGCTTAAAAAACGAGATAAAATTTCGAAAAAAATGCTCTGCCATAAATTTTGACCCTAAATCAAATGGTGTTACTGAAAAATTATTTGGAAAAGCGGAAAGGGTAGTTTTTGCAAAGGTAGGGGGTTGTTTTGTAAATAACTTTTTTGAGGTCATTTTTTTTACAACGTGGGTTCATTTTTTGAAAACTACATACTTTTTCCTACAAAAAAGGTACTCTTGTTGCACATCGCCCAAAATTGAAGGCAAAGAGTTTGCTCTGATGGGTTGCTAACCTAACCTAACTCAACAAACGTATGAAACTTATGGCGGTTCAAAAGTAACCAAGTAGTTATTAAATAATTAATTGGAAAATCAAAATTTCATGATTTTTAAAACATCTTATTGCTTTAAAAACGAAATAAACCAATTACCAAAATTCCGTATTAAAATAATGCATTCCTTAATTCATTCATAGTAAATGTTTAAAGTGACCACACCATTCATTTCAATGCAGACATCTGCTCTTCTTCTCCAAGATCTGCGTACCCTGTGGAATATCCTTGGTGTTTGTCCGAATTTGATTGGAACAGTCAATAATGCGTTGCCGTAGTTGCTCTTCAGTATTAAGCGGCACTGAGTAAACCAAACCTTTCAAAGTGGCCCCAGAAGTTGAAATCTAATGGATTATTTCGTTTTTTAAAGCAATAAGATATTTTAAAAATCATAAAATTTTGATTGTTCAATTAATTATTTGATAACTACTTGGTTACTTTTGAACCGCCATAACTTTCATAAGTTTATGTTGATACCAACCCATCAGAGCAAACTCTTTGCCTTCAATTTTCTCGAAAACCATTGCTCTGGGCGATGTGCAACAAGAGTACCTTTTTTGTAGGAAAAAGTATGTAGTTTTCAGAAAATGAACCCACGTTGCAAAAAAGAGAACCTCTAAGAAGTTATTCACGAAACAACTCCCTACCCTTTCCGCTTTTCCAAATAATTTTTCAGTATCACCATTTGATTTAGGGTCAAAATTTATGGCAAAGCATTTTTATTCGAAATTTTATCTCGTTTTTTAAGCCTACAATTTCAAAACAACCGTTTTTTAAATTCGCCCTTTCAGTGCCCCTAACTCCCTTAATATGCATTTTCCGCCCTATACTTATAGGACCTTTTTTTACTATTTTTAGGAGTACTATCACCCCCTGATTTTTTTTACACCATTTCAATTACACCCTTTATACAGGGTGGTCCGAACTGTATTCCGGAAACTTCGGGAGCATATTCCGCAGATAAAAAGAAGTAAAAAACTTCTTATAAATATATGTCCTAAAATGCTTAGTTTCGGACAAGGGGTGTCTCACTTGGGTGAAAAATGTACATGTACTGCCAAAATATCATGTTACTGGCAAGCGACTGCCAATGGTTGCGAAGAAGACTGTCTATGACTGCCATGTAATTATATAGATGATTGCCGTAAGACTGCCAATGACTGCCAGCAACTGTCAAGAAAATATACATGTAATTCCAATAGTGAGACACCTCTCGGTTTCGGAGATATAGGGTGTAGAAGTTTCATTTTTATTTCGATTTTTTCCTAATAATTTCTGAAGTAAAGTAAATATTTGGATGAAAATTGGTGTCTGATAGTTTTTTGACATGAGAAATTTGATTTTGATGTCATTATGACTCCTACTTGTAGAGGGCGCCACCTACATGTGATTTAACTGTTTTGAAGAGTAATAACTTTTTGTGCGTACCCGTATAGAGCTGCTGAGTTAAAAAATATACATTTTCGTGTTTTTTTACCTAAAAAATGTCTCTTGGTAAAAATCGTTACGAGCAACTCTTCTCGAGATATTTAGAATGGGAATAGTCAATACATGTCATTATTGACAAAAATAAACACGTTGAGTAGATGTTATTTCACTGAAATAATAAATTTGGGAAATTTTTATTTTTTTAAATTAATCATAAAATTTTCTTCGAAAAAATGATGATTGGTGATGATTTGGCACAAAAACATTTCAAATTTATGATTTCCTTCTACTAACTATTTAGTCAACCATGTTTAATTTATGTCAATGATGACAGGCATTGATAATTTCGATTTCAAATATCTCGAGAACTATTACTCGTACCGATTTTTATTAAGAGATCTTTTTTACGTTAAAAACGTCGTAAATGTATATTTTTTTACTTAGTAGTTTTATACAGGTACGGACGAAAAGTTATTAATCTTCAAACCAATTAAAAATATGTAGGTGGCGCCCTCTACAAGTAGGAGTCGTATTGACATCAAAATCGAATTTCTCATATTAAAAAACTCCCAGACGCGAAATTTCATCCAAATATTGATGTTACTTCAGCAATTATTTGGAAAAAATCGAAATAAAAATGAAACTTCTAAACCCTGTATCTCCGAAACTAAGCATTTTAGAACATACATTTATAAGAACTTTTTTACTTATTTTTATCTAGAGAATATGCTGCTGAATTTTCCGGAATAACAGTTCGGACCACCCTGTATGATGTAGGGTAGACTCAATAATTTGTTGTTTTATTGTAGGTTGTCAATGTTGGTAGTTATTAAAATATTATTATTCATCATCATCGTTCTCAGCTTATTCAACCATTTCCAATTATGGTGTAGCCTCCTTCACATACTCTCTTTGTAGTTGGGTCCGTTGTTGTCTATTGTTAGCTATGCGTGCCCAAGTTATCCCTGACGCTAATTTCCTAATAGAATGGTTCCATCTCAGGTTTGGTCTTCTTCTAGGTCTCTTAATTCCTCGTGGGTACCATGCTGTAATTTTTGTGGTTCATCTGCTGTCCGTTCTTCTTGCAAGGTGTCCTGTCCATTGCCATTTGAGGGATTTGACTCTGTGGATGACATCTATTACCTGTGTCTTTTGTTGTATCCACCCTATTCTTTTACGGTCTCTCTTTGTTATTCCCAGCATATTTCGTTCCTGTGAGCGTTGTTACACCTGCAGTTTTCTTATGATGTCTGTTTTAAGTGTCCAGCTTTCGCATAGGTCAGGACTGGTAGTATACATGGTAGTATACATTGGTCGAATGTTTTCTTCTTTAGACAAAGTGGCATTCTAAATTAGAATATAAAATTTGATACCATCCCGTATATGACATTAAAAACTGAAGTAGCTGTAAAATAAAGACATCACCCGATAAGTCAATAATAATAACTTTCAGTACTGTACAGAGACAAGGTCAAAAAGGTAGATGTTTAAAAAAATTAAGATTAAAGTTAGTTCTGTTAACCAACTTTCATGGTATAAAATTCAGTGTTTGTAAATTATTGAAATTATTATTAATAAAATATTAGGTATGCATTATTTATTTTGTTTCTTATTAATTCATGTTTTTGAATATTAAAACCTTTTTTAAAGTTATATTTATAAATATAATAATACATACAACTATGTCAGCATCCTCAGCAGATGGTTAAAACTCCTTTTAATCATCTGCTGATGATGCTAACATACGGTTAGCGACACGCGCGTCCAGTGCAAAACAAAAGTGTATTGATGTATTATGATAAATTAGTGTTTTATTTTGCTTCTGCTACTACCTATGTTGCCATATTATCAAGGTATTATGTTTTTAACAGAAAATTTGAAAAAAAGTTTTCAAAATATTTTATCGAAAAATACCAAATTTAACAAAACATGGCTAAAATACTCATAGACCTTTTTGAAATATAGCCGGGATCGAAATATACTACCCCTAAAAGTATTTGCACATATTTGAAACATTCCTGTTTAACAATAAAGTTACTTAACAATAAAGAAACATTCCTGTTAACAACAAGTAAAGAAAGGAAAGACATTCTAATAAATAACAGAACACTGGAAATAGTAGAATATAAATATTTAGGACAACTAACACACAGCTCGGGATCTCTACTGCCAGAAATCAACAGAAGAATTAGGTTAACATTACTTATGGAAGAAACTCAATCATATTCAAATTTAGAATGTCACTCTATCTACACAAGAAAACATTCGACCAATGTGTACATGTCATAATATATGCATGCAAAACCTGGACACTTAAAACGAACATTAGAAGGAAACTGCAGCTCGCACAACGCTCAATGAAACAAAATATGCTGGGAATTACCAAAAAAGACCGTAAAAGAATAGAGTGGATACGACAAAAGACCCAGGTAATAAATGTCATCCACAGGGTCAAATCTTTCAAATGGCAATGGGCAGGACACCTGGCAGGAAGAACGGACAACTAATGGACCAAAAAAAGTACAGCATGGTACTCACGAGGAATTAAGAGACCTAGAAGAAGACCGAACACACTATGATATTAGGAAATAAGCAGGGATAACTTGAGCTGGCATACAGGGGCGCAACTAGACACCGACTGTTGGGGGGGCTCAAGCCCCGGGACTTTTAAGGTAATATTGGTTTGAGGATAATAACAATTTTAAAGAAACAGTGATCTTTTGTTCATAATATTTTTTCATTTTTTATTTAATAATACCATGAAATTAATGCTATCTTAATCTTAACCAATCTTTATTATGTACAGGGTGGGTCAAATTGGACGCTTTTAAAGGGAAACACCCTTTTCTATAGGAGATACACGAAAACTACGATCGGTTTCTGGAGCTCAATTTTTTATCAAAAAGATGATAGTGAAAACCGCATATCGATATCTGTTACTGTTTCGAAGTTACGGGTTTTTTATTCAAAAATGTGCGTTTTTACCAAATCTCTATAACTTTTTTGCTATGGAAAATTTTGTATTTTTATGAAAACATTTCCAAAGTACCATTTTAATGGTTTAAGTATAATTTTTTTAAAATTAATAATTTAAGAGTTATTAACAGAAAAACTAATTTTTTTGTTTGGAACGCCCTGTATATTTTTAATTAACTGCAAGGAATTTAAAATTACCTTTCCAAAAATACAGCATACTTAATATTTTGTTATAGTCCCTTTCCAAATACAGAATTTTTAAAAGTTCGCCACTTTTAACTAGTAGGCTTTGGACCCCTTATTTGACGATCTGCCCCTAAAGAAACTCGAAAACATATTTTTTCAGCAAAACGAAGCACCGCCCCAGAACACTGAAGTTATCAGCAAATTTTTGCAGCCAATTCGAGAATAATTAATAGCTAACCAAGGTTCCAGCCGTTGGCCGTCGAGGCCGCTGGACTTAGCGCGTATGGATTTTTCTATTTGCGAAAGAATAAAGGTTTTTATTTTCAAATTGCCTGTATAATCTAGACAAGAATTAGAAGTAATTAGCGGTTATGCGAGGGTATCTTTCACCGCCACTGAGTTAATAAATTCCTCGAGAAATGTTTAAAAACGGTCCCGTGTGTCCATAATAGAATACGGTCGACATGTCAAACACCTTTAGCAAAATCTCTTGGTTTGTTATTTATTTTTATTGTTATTAGATATAGTTTAATCTCTGCATCTCTCATTGCAAATATTATTTTCGTTTTAACTGCTGTTCACAGCTAGAATTTTTTTCTATCACAGGCAAAATATCAAGTGTGCTATATTTTTGGAAAGGTAATTTTAAATTATTTTCAATAAATTATATATATATATATATATATATATATATATATATATATAATATATAATAATATATTATCTATATATAATAATATATAATAATATATATATATATATATATATATATATATATATATATATATATATATATATATATATATATATATATATATATATATATATATATATATATAATTGTATATAAAATATACAGGGTGTCCCATATAAATAATCAAATTTTCTGTTGATAACTCTTAAATTATTAATTTAAAAAAAAATACGCAAAAAATCGGATTAAACGGCCATATTTTTTCATGAATTTTTAGACGAACAGCCAAATGGCTTAAACATTATACGTTTTTAAGGTAAATATACCTATATCAAAGCTTTTTTCCTTAGTTATTTTGTTATTTCTGACGGTGGACTAATATTTTAAAGTTTGACCCCGGTTTCAAGCAAATTATTATTATTTTTTAATTACAAACATGAGTTTCTATTGCAAATAATGTAATAATTTGAAATATTTTGAGAGGCGCTCGTATAAACCCACTATTTTATTCAGTAAAGTTGATTGCTAATTTACCTAAAAAAGGCGTTAAAATCGCACGGTAAATAACAAATAACGAAAAAATAATAATTGCTTCCATTAGTATTTTCCATCATGACATTTATTCTTATGAAATGTGAAATTGCATGAAGAGGTCGCTGCGAGTAAAGTTCGACAGTTTAATGAAAGTTCCACATGTCGGTGGATAACACTTGGCTGCCACGAAGCCGCGACTATGCAGCTTCGTAGCGGATAAGTCGCATTCACCAGAAGGCTACTTTATAGTAACACATCATAGTAACTCTTTTAGTGGCAAAAACTACTCAAGACACTACCCGGCTACTCAAAATCTTTCCCCATTTTGGTCGCAGTTACTTAGCAGCTACGAATATACGACGTAGCCGCCGATGGTCACCGCCCACTTTGTAGTGGCTTTGATAGTAGCAGTTACGTATCTGCTACTATAAATGCTAGTTGGGACCCAGGTAATCGAAGTCATCCACAGGGTCAAATCTCTCAAGTGGCAATGGGCGGGACACTAAGGCAAGAAGAAGGAACAACAGATGGACCACAAAATTTACAGCATGGTACCCACGGGGAATAAAGAGATCTAGAAAATGACCGAAGCTGAGATGGAACCATGATATTAGGAAATTAGTAGAGATAACTTGGGCCCGCATAGCCAACAACAGGCAACCAATGGATCCAACTACAAAGAGAGTATCTAAATATGTGAGGGAGGCTACACCATAATTGGAAATGGTTGAATAAGCTGAAAATTATGATGATGATAATGATGATAAATGTAATAGGTTATTAAAGATTAAATTAAGTATAGGTAGTTAGCTTCATTATAATCAGATTTTAAGCCATTTATTAAACATATCCAAAGTATTTTCATATTTTCACTTACTAATTTTTGCAACAAAACATACATTTTCATTAAGCTCTGCGGAGGAAAGACTAAAAGGAAAATGAAAAATAGGAATCTAAAATTCTAATTTAAATAAATGTTATTTTGGAACTGAAATACGTAAAAATGTACGGTTTTTCAATGACTAACAGTTGGCGTGGACAGGCGGGACAATTTTCTTTCTTATTGAATAATTTTTGCAGCGAAAGCAACTAATAGAACTAATTGGATACGTGCTATAGAGTATTAAAAAAAATGTGAAGAGCATAAGTGCAGAAATAAGTGCAGAAAGCAGTAGATATTAATAATAGGAATACGGTTGAATCTTTTTATATTTGTTCTGATTACACAACCGAAATCTCTTCACTGTTGAATGGGCTGAAAATTTAGACTTACTGTTTAGCTGTAGATTGGTTAGTAGATTGAATATGGGAGGGGAAAATTTTACCACCGCAACCTTATAGATCTCCATCTATTAAAATATTAATATACAATTATCAAAAAATTATTTTATATTTTAGACAGTTTGGCGTAGAATGTTGACCACCCTGTATAATTTAAGATTACGATATTTATAGCAAAGTAAGTACAGACCATCTAAAGTAAATACCTAAAATAGTTTTGATTTCAGGACAGTTCTTGTATTTTTAATATTTTTTTTTAAAAAAGGCTGAAATTTTTTTTTAATTTATTTATTAATATCTCTGAAACTATCAAAACTTATTTAAAAATATCTTAAGATTATGTAAAGTGATCAGAAAGGAAGCCAAAAATGTAATAATATACAGGGTGTTCCGTTAAAAAAATTATCCTGATCTACTCACACTTTTTCAGGCACCGATAATAAAATATTATCAAAAACTTAAAACTAATAAATATCAATAAACTTTGGTGATCAACCATGAGAACCTGACGCTTGTTACTCAGCTTTGCTCGTAGAATCACACTATATCACGTGGTTTTATTGAACCGCACCAAACATCTGGGAGGGCTAATTTTAGGTCTAGGGGGACTAAGCCCCCCCTAGCCCCCCCCTGGTTGCGCCACTGCTGGCATATCAAGAGAGTATCTAAATATGTGAGTGAGGCTACACTATAACTGAAAATGGTTGAATAAGCTGAAAATGATGATGATGTTGCTGATCTGAAACATCCCGTATAATAAGCCTAAATTTGAATTTTCCAGAACTTAACAGTAAACATAATATCTAATGTTTGATTGCAATAATGCCTTATTACTTTATTTACTTTCGAAAAATTACCGTAAACTTTAATAAGAGCAAGAGGAAATTTTAAATATTCGATTAAATGAAATGCAAAATTCTTCGTTATTTTGATGGCAAAAACTTGCCGGAGAGAGAGAGAGAGCACGCCAAAAGGTCCGTGGCCTGGAAGAAGCTTCCGAATCTGATTACATTTTCAACTCAAATAAGAAAAAGTCGATGTCTAATAGAAATGCAGATTTAGATTTGTAATAATACGGAATTCGTTAACGCTCGTTCGTTACAGAGGCATGTTATGTTCAGGGCTGCACAGTTTCGAAAGAGCAGGAAATTTACTTATATTCAGAATTAAAAATTAGTGAGCTAGTTTTTGTTACTCGACAGAAAAAGCATTTTACGCCATCTTAGCTCGGCAATACCCAAATAGCATTTTTAGAAAATTAATAATTATTAACTAAATTTTCAGCCCATTCAACAGTGAAGAGATTTCGGTTGTGTAATCAGAACAAATATAAAAAGATTCAACAGTATTCCTATTATTAATATCTACTGCTTTCTGCACTTATTTCTGCACTTATGCTCTTCACATTTTTTTTAATACTCTATAGCACGTATCCAATTAGTTCTATTAGTTGCTTTCGCTGCAAAAATTATTCAATAAGAAAGAAAATTGTCCCGCCTGTCCACGCCAACTGTTAGTCATTGAAAAACCGTACATTTTTACGTATTTCAGTTCCAAAATAACATTTATTTAAATTAGAATTTTAGATTCCTATTTTTCATTTTCCTTGTAGTCTTTCCTCCGCAGAGCTTAATGAAAATGTATGTTTTGTTGCAAAAATTAGTAAGTGAAAATATGAAAATACTTTGGATATTTTTAATAAATGGCTTAAAATCTGATTATAATGAAGCTAACTACCTATACTTAATTTAATCTTTAATAACCTATTACATTTATCA
The DNA here is from genome assembly GCF_002938485.1 of Sitophilus oryzae. Classification (NCBI taxonomy): domain Eukaryota; kingdom Metazoa; phylum Arthropoda; class Insecta; order Coleoptera; family Curculionidae; genus Sitophilus; species Sitophilus oryzae. Next base: position 537,411 of record NW_022146057.1, read on the forward strand.
TCATTATCATCATCATAATTTTCAGCTTATTCAACCATTTCCAATTATGGTGTAGCCTCCCTCACATATTTAGATACTCTCTTTGTAGTTGATCCATTGGTTGCCTGTTGTTGGCTATGTGCCCAAGTTATCTCTACTAATTTGCTAATATCATGGTTCCATCTCAGCTTCGGTCATTTTCTAGATCTCTTTATTCCCTCGTGGGTACCATGCTGTAAATTTTGTGGTCCATCTGTTGTTCCTTCTTCTTGCCTTAGTGTCCCGCCCATTGCCACTTGAGAGATTTGACCCTGTGGATGACTTCGATTACCTGGGTCCCAACTAGCATTTATAGTAGCAGATACGTAACTGCTACTATCAAAGCCACTACAAAGTGGGCGGTGACCATCGGCGGCTACGTCGTATATTCGTAGCTGCTAAGTAACTGCGACCAAAATGAGGAAAGATTTTGAGTAGCCGGGTAGTGTCTTGAGTAGTTTTTGCCACTAAAAGAGATACTATGATGTGTTACTATAAAGTAGCATTCTGGTGAATGCGACTTATCCGCTACGAAGCTGCAGAGTCGCGGCTTCGTGGCAGCCAAGTGTTATCTACCGACATGTGGAACTTTCGTTAAACTGTCGAACTTTGCTCGCAGCGACCTCTTCATGCAATTTCACATTTCATAAGAATAAATGTCATGATGGAAAATACTTATGGAAGCAATTATTATCTTTTCGTTATTTGTTATTTACCGTGCGATTTTGACGCCTTTTTTAGGTAAATTAGCAATCAACTTTACTGAATAAAATAGTGGGTTTATATAACAAAATTTTCGAGCGCCTCTCAAAATATTTCAAATTATTACATTATTTGCAATAGAAACTCATGTTTGTAATTAAAAAATAATAATAATTTGCTTGAAACCGGGGTCAAACTTTAAAATATTAGTCCACCGTCAGAAATAACAAAATAACTAAGGAAAAAAGCTTTAATATAGGTATATTTACCTTAAAAACGTATAATGTTTAAGCCATTTGGCTGTTCGTCTAAAAATTCATGAAAAAATATGGCCGTTTAATCCGAAAAATATTTTATAGTTCCATATTCTTCCACAAAGTACCGAGAACCAACCCTACCCGTTTGGTCCTTTAAAATCTTCAGATTGATAAAATGACAATTGTAGCTATCCAAAGGCGAATTTATAGAAACAATAACTTTTTTGGAACTACATGGTCAACGATTCTTTGGAACCATAAAGTGATTTTTTCCAAGAAAGTTCCCTGCGCCCCCAAATTGCCACTTAATTGGAGCGTTATGCTACACCGATCGCGGCGATGGCGACTATACATTCCATTGGTGCCACTATAACGTTCCGTCTTCTCCTTTGAAGTTATTTTTTACTTGTTGTGCATTTTCTATTATTATAGTGTTTCTATATTATTCAGAGCTACATGAGGTGTAGAGTCTTTTAATGCCCACTCTTTTAGCTCTTGTTTTATATTGTTGTTGGTTTTCAAATTAGTTCCCCTCTGAGATTCAGTTTCAGATGAACTAACACTACACTCATCTACAGTAACAGCTTCAAAAATGTCTCAGTCACTACCTGATTTATGATGTTCCTCAGCAGGATTATAGAAAGATGTAGTTTTTGTTTCTGATGCTAATGCATCAGCTCGCATGATTCCTTTTGTTCAATTCTTATTCACCTTAGGGATTTTACAAAATTTTAATAAAGCTTAAAAGCAAGTAAAAGAAAACACTAAAACAGAGCAGCACACGATGCAATCTGATGCAACTACATTTATTAGGGTATATTAAGTGACAGTATAAAGTAGCCGTTTTTGACCCCCGTGACTTTTTAGTGGTAATGGATGAGCGACGGCTACTTTATAGTGACCTAGGAAGGTAGCAGCAATCATTTTGCTACTTTCAAGGCTACTATAAATTAGAAGTAACTAGGTGTGGCCGCGACTACCCCGTAACTTAAATTGTTACTTAAAGTAACAAAAACCACATTTTCCACTTTTATGGTAGGTAGGCACTAACCGGTCACTCTCGAAATATACTTCAAAGTGACTATTCCTTATAGAGTAACATTTTAAGTGGCAGAGTGGTTCTAGGAACTATACTCTAGGGGCAGTGACGTTTTAAAAAGGACTGGGAACTATATTTGCTAGTTGGGGTCTTTTGTCGTATCCACTCTATTCTTTTACGACCCTCTTCGTTATTGCCATTATATTTAATGTAATGTTCCTTTTTAAGTGGCCAGGTTTCGGATGCATAGTTCATGACTGGAGGTACACATTGGCCGAATGTTTTCTCCTTTAGACAAAGTGACATTCTAGATTTGAATATGATTAAGTTACTTCCATAAGTACTCCATGCTAATTTAATTCTTCTGTTGATTTTTGGTAGTAGAATCCCGAGCTGTGTATTAGTTGTCCCAAATATATATATATATATATATATATAGCATATATATATATATATATATATATATATATATATATATATATATATATATATATATTGTATATATATATATATTATATATATATATATATATATATATATATATATATATATATATATATATATATATATATATATATATATATATATATATATATATATATATATATATATATATATATATATATATATATATATATATATATATATATATATATATATATATATATATATATATATATATATATATATATATATATATATATATATATATATATATATATATATATATATATATATATATATATATATATATATATATATATATATATATATATATATATATATATATATATATATATATATATATATTTCTATTCTTCTAAATACTAATATAAAACATTCTAGCTCATATTTCTATTTACTCACTTTAATATACTTAAAAATACATATCTAACGATAACAATGACCTCTTATTATTATTATTATTTAATTTTCTGTACCACTAATATAGGAAAAAAGCCCCGTTGTCCGTTAATAGCGTGAGAATCGTCTATAGTTCGGGTCTTTTTAACGTAACGAGGACATCAAGACGGCTGTTTACCCGTCGTCATCGAAGTTTTTTCTCAGCTATCATGTACTTGTAATCACGTACTAAACTATACGTTACGCGTCATAATAAATATAGCGTTACCAGGCCTCTTTTTTCCGTATCCGTATTCTTGATAAACAGTGTCCACGGTCTTATAAAAATATCAGTAACTAACTGTTGTTCTTTGTAAAACCATTAGTTAGAGGATAATACTACAGTTTTTATCTGATTTACATGTTGAAGGATGTTATTCATAACAATATTCAACAATATGGGTATGGGTATGGGTCTTTGAATGTGGTAGACAAAATTATTATATTAAATTATAAAACTGACTCATTGGCTTATCGACCTGAGGTAAAATGATAATATAGAACAACCCCAGCGTTCCCCACTGGGAAAAGAGTACGACAGGGAGACTCGCAACTCTAGAAGAAATCTTCCGTCAACTGGATTGGACCAACAGAGGATTAAAAATAGATGGAGAATATCTTAACCATGTAAGGTTTTCTGACGACAAGTTCTAATTGTTAATAGTCCTGAAGAACTACAGGCACAAATTAATGAACTAAATTCAGCCAACAATAGAGTCGGTCTCAAAATGAATTTAGCAAAAACTAAAGTAATGTACAACCAACTAGCGTAAAGAAAAGACATTCTAATAACACAACACTGGAAATAGTAGAAGAATATATATATTTGGGACAACTAATACACTGTCGGGATCTCTACTACCAGAAATCAATAGAAGAATTAAGTTAGCATGGAGTTCTTATGGAAGAAACTCAATCATATTCAATTCTAAAATGGCACTTTATCTAAAGAAGAAAACATTCTACCAATGTGTACTACCAGTCATGTCATAACCTATGCATGCGAAACCTAGACATTTAAAACGGACATCATAAGAAAATTGCAGGTCGCACAACGCTCAATGGAACGAAATCTGCTGGGAATAACCAAGAGAGACCGTAAAAGAATAAAGTGGATACGACAAAAAAAAAACAGGTAATAGATGTCATCTACAGAGTCAAATCCCTCAAATGGCAATGGCCAAACCAACAGATGGACCAGAAAATACAGTATGGGACTCACGAGGAATTAAGAGACGTACAAGAAGACCGGACCTGAGATTGGACCATGATATTAGGAAATTAGGAATTAGATTACTTAGGTCCGCATTGCCAACAATATAGTCTGTCCAACGACAAGATCCTTGACAGTGATAGATGTGTCTGTCATTTTATTTTCAAAGTAGTTATTTTATTTTACAAAAAAAATAAGTTGGTACAATTGGAAGGCATAGCAGAAAATTAAAATATTTAAAACTTTAGTGACAAGTGGCTACTTCAAAATATTGCGAAAAAACTATATAAAATTAAAAAAAAATCTAATTGAGTTATTTTATTAAAAACCATTACAGTATGTATTAAACAATTACAGTATGTACAAAACAAGCAAGGGTGTATTTAAAAAAAAACACCACATACCAAAAAAATATATAAAAAAGATTTCTTGCTTTCAAGCCGTGTTTCAAGTTCAAGCAACTTCCTGCATTTATTCTTACATTTATCAATATAACTTATGTAAAAATAAAAAAATATATATTGCAAAGGAATGAATAAAATACAATATAAATAAAACAGAATATTTTATTAATAATAACACTTACTGAATTTTATACTTTAAATGTTAGTTAATTAATTTTAATTTTTGTAAACCAGTATCATTTGACATTGACATCTCTCTGCAGTACTAAAATTTATTATTTACCTATCGTGTGCTACTATTTTACAGATACCCCAGTTTTTGGTATAAGTACCATATACGAGATGGTATACAAATTTTATTTGTGACTAATACAACTCTCTGGCCATAATCTCTGGCAAACTGTCTCTGGCGGTCTATGGGCACCGAATATTAACGGTAAACTATGGTCTGGATCAACACTTAATTTTTCCTCGGGTTTTCCGCCACTTAATTTTAAAAAACACGAAATACACGTAATAACACAGTCCAAATGCAAAATGCAAAATATTTATCATTTCTATTTAACATAATTTGACACAAAATTATAACCTATAATTTGGCAAGAGTTTGACAACTCTCAAAAATCTTATGTCTCTGCTTAAGTAGAATTTATACGCATTGGCGTCAGTTTGTCGTTTATCGTTCCGTCAAACCAATAATATTGAAATATGATCTGTCATTTCTGAAATAAACCAATAACACTGGTTAAAACCGTTTTAAAACTAACAAGAGATGACGCATGGCGGATTTATATGTAAACCCATCTTAAAAATATAAAACATTTTTTAGTTAAATCTTTAGGAAGGAGCATATCAAAAATCTTAGGTACACCGCGATGGGCCTCAAATATGGCCGACTTAAATTCCGGTTTATCAGTGCCGTTCTAATTTTATTTAAAAAATGTAAAACTATGATGTAGGGTAGACGTGGTGTAGAATCAATAATTTGTTATTTTATTTTACGTTGTTAATAAATGTTGGTAGTTATTAAAATTGTTATAAAAATATATAATTCTAATAAAAATAGATAAGTTATAATAAGTATTTATTAACACAAACATCCGATACGCTACTGAAGCAGGTAAGTCAAATTAACGTATCAAAATTCTTTGACATCTGATCTTTGACAAGTAGTAAATAAAAGCTAAAATGCAAAAAAATATATAATTTATTTAATTTAAGTGAATTTCATAAATGATCGGTTTACTACACGTATGTATGTTATATAGTCACTTACTAGCGAAAAGTTGTTCCATTATTTCACTCAATTTTTGCCGAGATCTACCGCACGCTACACAACCAACTATTTTAGAGTCTTTTTCGATAAATCGCGATAATGTCGCTGTTAATTTAAGTTCTGCCACAATTTCCATCTAGATTTACTAACTTTATACAACTATCAGTAGTAGAATAAATAATAAATAACATAAAATAAGCTCCGTAAAGACTGACAAATCCACAAAATTTCAAATCAAATTCAAATGTGTCAAATGAATCGTCAAACAGAACTGTCAGGATCCCCACCCTAGAGAGCTTTTTCCGCCCACCATGCATGAATACATGGATAGCATTATGCTCCTACCTTAGTCTTCTTATTCAAAGAGTTAAATAAATGGATTGGTATGGACGTCATCGTCATCCGCTTTTTTTCTGTCATCGTCTGTCGAAATATTACCTGGGAAAAAAATAGAGTTATAGACAAACAATGGGCCCAACTACAAAGAGACTATATAAATAATATGTGAGGGAAACTACACACACCATAATTGGAAATGGCTGAAAAAGCTGAAAATGATGATGATGTTGATGATTAAAACAATTTGTTTTTATAAAATTAGTGTTTATTAAATATTGATCATTCTTTCTAATATCACACTTTTATTGAATCCTTCTCATTGACAACTATTAATTGATTTACTACAAAGTTTCTCTAAAATTCTTATATGATACTATCACCATCCGCATCTCTCTATAAAAAACGAAATTAATTTCAGTGTCAATAGGAGCGAGCGCGCGCGGTGGGTGGTCGCCGGTCGGAATCAAAACAAATCGATCCGAAGCCGAATTAATGACAGAATTCCGCGGCGACGGGCCAGAATTAATCCGTCCGATGACAAATTGGCTCTTTCGGATTTGGAATATCCGCGGGGCAAACATATCGGTTTGGTTATTAATAGAGGCGACGCAACGGTGGTATCCGCTGTGTAATATGGTTGACACGGTCAAACGATTCGATATATTTGATGGTGGAGTGGAAATTCTAGAGAGGAATCAATAAAACCTGCCGTTGTCGTCATCGAAGATGACGAAACTATTACAAAATTAAGTTTCTAACGAATATAAGTTCGTTTGAAATTTAGAACGCGCTTTTTTCTTTTGCTAAAAAATACTTCGCTTAATGTTATTAATTTTAATTTGAGCATATGTTGATATGCAGAAATGCTTAAATTGTTCAAATATACCGGGTGCGTTTCAAAAGTGGCTCAACCCCATAACTTTTTTTTATTTTTTGGATAAAAAAATTGGCGCCGGGAGGCACGTATCGCCGCCCATACTTGATATTTTTTTTATATCGAAAACTGCGACTTTGACTGATTTTGATGTTGTTACAAATTTTGTTGCAAATATTATTCCTAATCTTAAATTGAAAACCGCGTTTCGCTAGCTACTGTAATTTTGGAGTTACGATTTTTTAAAATGTTTAATCCCCTCCCATACCCCCTTACCAACCCCCATCACCACTAAAAACTAATAGCGAGATATGGTATGGTCGGCTAGAAAGTAGGTTTCTATTTGAAAAAAAATATTTATGATAATGTTTAAATCGCTCAATTCCATGACAGCTACGGCCAATATTTTATGACATTCAAACAATTTAATTTTTGAAATAGGTAGGCACAGCTCTTCTCTTTATGTCCCAGTGGCTGCGTCAATCACTAAATTTGACGTTTAGGCTATACAATTTTTTTTTGACAGGCAGTTTTTTCTTCAAAAATTTTAAATATTTCTTTTTCTTAAAAACGGTTAACGTTAGGTATAGAGTATTATTTGATATCAAAATTCATAAAATTTTACAGATAATTTAAGTATGTAATAAAAAATGGGGGGTACCCATTTAAAATAAGAAAGTTGCTGTCAACTCTCGGTATTTCCGGCAGTGTCGTTATATTGAAAATATTTTTTATCGATAGATCTCATTGTGAAACAATGATGTGCAAAAATTCTCCGATCTAGATATTGCGTAGTTCCCTAGAAACTTCTAATGGACGTTTAGCCTGGCACACCGTGTATGCGTCGTAGGAACTACGAGTATATTAATAATAAATTGTGTCATATATCATTTTATTCCCTTCATATCTAAATCCTTCAATATTGGAAAGAAAATAAAAGCCAGAGAGAGTCAGTCACATTTCGAATACATCAGGATCTCATTAGGAGCTGCTTTCATACATTATCAGTGCAGTACGTTTAAATTGATGAATGGAGAAAATAAAGTGTGAGCAGATCTATCTATATGGCCCAATAATTTGTCGATTATATACACGAAAGTAAATTTTCATGAATTTATATTGAATAATCTTTGTAGTATGCTATTGAGGAATTGAACAAAAGTTGTGAACTAACCAATCACAAAACGAATATACCCATACTATTATACAGGTTGGTCCGAATTGTATTCCGGAAACTTAAAGGATATTTTGCAGATAGAAATAAGTAAAAAAGTTCGTATAAATGTATGTCCTAAAATGTTTAGTTTCAGAGATACAGGATGTAGAATTCATTATTATTTCGATTTTTTCCAAATAATTTCTGAAGTAACATCAATATTTGGATGAAAATTGGTGTCTGGGAGTTTTTTAATATGAGAAATTTGATTTTCATGTCAATATGACTCCTACTTGTATGAGGCGCCACCTACATATTTTTTAACTGGTTTGAAGAGTAATAACTTTTTCGACTATTGTCAAACTTCAATGCACAATAATTTTAACAGATTTTGATTAATAATTCGAACAATTCCAATTTATTTTATGAGTTTCGGGAACATTTGTACACATTTGAGTTTCTATAAAGAAATGAATGTTTTAAACTTTTTTTCTAGTTTTTTTAGTCGCTATTTACTCAAAATTTAATGAATCATTGACTCTAAGTTAGAAAAAATGCAATAATTTTTTGTTTCAATGTACCCAAACATGCTTAGGACCAGGGTTGAAAAAAATCATGATTTTTTTTAAAAAATCAGTTTTTTTATTTAAATCAGATTTTTTTGATTCAAATCAGATTTTTTTGATTTTAATTCAAAACAATATTTAAATCGGATTTCCAAATGACTAGGACTTATTTCCAATTAAAGTCGCATCCTAAATAACTAAACCTTTATAACTCTGCCCGATACCGATAACATTAACAAATCTACGGCGCGTGTCATTTTTCCACATCGGTCACCAATATATTCCGCAAAAAAAATCGCTCGCTTCAGATCAAAAAGATTTTTTTTCAAACGTCTCAAAAATATTAACTTTTGTCATTTTAACGCCTAGGCATAAAAGTAAAGTCTGTTACGCCTAAGCACAAAAGTACAAAAATATATTATTAAAGTGATATTAAGTGTCAAATTCAACGAGTGTACAAATTGTTGTTCGATTACTGTTCATATTATTTGCAATGTTTGAAATTGATTAAAAAATTATTTGTAATGTTTTAAAAGAAATAGTATGTTCTATTCCGAGTAAAAATGTACTTTTTGTGTCTTCCTGTAACGTCCGAAAAGCTTTAGGATAATCCTTCAAAGGTACAGCATCGTCAAAAAAAGTATAATTTTTACTCCTAATAAAACAATATACGAGCCCTAACAACTATATGTTGGAACAAGGCCTTTTTTGCAATAAAAGTAGTAATTTTTGTTAAAACGACTCAATTTATTTTGTTTATTATTCTAAATTCAAATATTACAATATGATCTAGAATCTAGACAATTTTACTATATTTTTATAACTTTGCAGACAAATCACTTTTGATAATAGCTTATTTTGCCAAAATCAAGCCAAATTTGCTGACAACTATATATTGGGACAACATAACAAGAAATTTGTTTAATACATCACCTTTCGCCTTAACAACTGCCTGAACCCTTAATGGCATTGTATTTACCAAAGATTGGCACATTTGAGGAGAAAAATTATCCCAAATTTCCTGCAGTTTTGTCCGCAAATCAAAAATCGTTCGTTGAAGGTGGTTTCTTAAATATTGCTTCATCTTAAGCCACACAGTTTCTATAACATTGAGGTCCGGACTACTTGCAGGATGAGATAGAACTTTTATATTATTATTACCGAACCAATTTTTAGTTGATTTTGCTGAATGGCACGATGTTCCATCTTGTTGGAAAATATAGTCTTGGTTTGGAAACAATTCTTGAGCACTAGGCAAAAGTGAGGTCTCAAGTATATGTTGATATTTTTGGGCGTTAACAGTGCCATCTATAAAATGTAATTTGCCCAAACCTCTTGCTGACATGCAACCCTAAACCATAATCCCCTTAGGAAATTTAACAACCCTCTTTAAGCAATCTTTATGAAAGGCTTCTACTTTATTTCGTATTATTCGTTTTCGACGATCTCCAACACAAACATCAAATTTAGACTCATCGCTAAATATGACCTTATTCCAATCATTTTGTGTTCACGATAATTTAGATTTTGCCCAATTGTAACTAAACTGAATTTGAAATTCTGTCAGTAGCGGTTTTTCTTTGGCCTAAATAAGAATTTGTATCAATAATCTTCAGGTAATTGATTATCCACACAAAATAAAGTTTACCTTGTAAAACCCCAGACCGCATTTATGGATACATTTTCGGCAACATTCTCTTGATATATTTAAACCAGTCACAGTATTCCATTTAACTGTTACTGCGCGAAAAGTACTTCTCGCAGACTTGCAAATTTTTACTAAATTTCGTAAATCTCTCTGAGATACAACTTTTGGCCTTCCCGAACTTTTACCTCTAACGTTTTACCTCTCTCTAGTTTTATAACATTTACAATTATTTTTCGAATTATTATCTGTTATATCTGTTATAAAAATTTTTTTTCTAGTTTTCTAGGACACATTTTTATAAATTTTACAGTTATTTTTTGATTTACTATCAAGTTTCAATAAAAATATTTTTTTTATTTAAATCACATGATTAAAATTTAAAAAATCACTTGATTTAAATCATGCCAACCCTGCTTAGGACTAAAAAAAAATGTTTAAAACATTTCTTTGTTCATAGAAACTCAAATGTGTACAAATTTTCCCGAAACTCATAAAATAAATTGGAATTGTTCGAATTAATCAAAAACTGTTAAAATTATTGTGCTTTGAAGTTTGACGATGAATATCTTTTAAATGGTTAATTTAATCGACTAGTCATAAGAAACCATTTTTATATAGTAGTGAATTTCCTACAAAACCGTGAGTTGTACATATCATAATGATTTTTTGTTAACGAGTTATAAAATTCGTAAGAAAAAATCTGCCATAAAATAATCAAATTTCAACCTTTAATAACTTTCGAATGGTGAGGTTTACAAAAAATTGTAGGAGACCTTTTTTGTAGAGAATTCAATTCCCTACAAATGTTTCAGTTGAGATAATTTTTCCAAATAGCAGATACCGAGATATGCACTTTTCTTTCTAATAATAAGGAAAAAATAGAAAACTGAAAGGCGGAGGACCTTCCTGTTAAAATTAAGAGGTCATACTTGGAGAGAATTTTTTTAAAGTGTCTACCAACCTTTTTTTCAGAGTATAAAGTGAAAAAAAAATAGTCGATTTTTTTGACCCCACCCATGTTTTTAACAGGACACTGTCTCCCCAATGAACACCTCAGAAAATTGAAACTAAGAAACAATGCAGATTTTGTGGGAAAACGGGAAAACACCAGAATACCTCATCACTGAGTGCGCCGAGACGACAACCATTCGTGTAATAAACTTTGGCACCATTAAATTAATTTTAATTACATTATTTATTTTTTCCTGCATAATATGCTGCCAAAGTTTCAGGAATACAGTTTTGTGACTCTGTATACAGATTGGTACAAAAGATCCTCTGTATATTAAAATAATAATCAACTACAATATTACATTAAAGTTAACATGAATGTTTTTTTCTCGTTTCAGACAACAGGATCAACAATTACTCTTCAACCCATCAAGCTAATGACAGTACTACGTCTCCGCAAACTACCATGGGCACTATTCAAAATTCACAACCTATCCAGACGGTTGTTATCTCGAGCAATAATATTTTTTCGACATTTTTGCAAGGACTACAAGGTACGTTTACAAGTTATATCCTAGCATTATCTTAAGCAGGCAGACTCACCAGGGAGCATATTGAGCAACATGCTTGCCAAAAACTACTCTAGATCAAGGAAAAAACAGACAGGAGCAAGGTCTTTATCAATGTAATTAATTCAATGGATTAATAGTTCTCCATATCTCCTATATCAAGGAGATATGGAGAACTATTAATCTTTCTGATAAACACTGTATGCTTAACCTTTAAAAGATCCCACAAAAATATTCTCCATTTAAATAAGAATCAAACCTCCAGTAAAAACACTTATTTGTCCGTGTGTGTGAGCCGTACAATCTATCTTCAGTGGTACTGTTAGCAAGAAAATTTATGGTCGAACAGGGAGGCCATTGTTTCCCCGTATCGTTGCAGAGATTAGCTGATAACCGTGATTGGTCTGTGCTCCGTAATTATAATATGTATTACTGTGCGTAAATAAGGAAATATAGATATCGCCCTAGTGCATATAAGGATAAACTAATCACTTAGGCTTAGGTTTATAATATATGAAATTCTCTGTTTTATACGGTTCGTTGATTCTAATGTATTTGTAGGTACATTAAAAAAACTATGAAGAAACCTTTATGATATGGTTGTTTTTATATGTAAATCCTTTTAGCTTTTAAATGGGTATTTATCAGTTAAAACGATCTGATAAAGCCTAATTAATAAGTTTTATTAATATAGCAACAAAGGAATAATTATGTTCACTCATCGATGTCGTAAAGTTAACTCTAACGAGTTAAGAATATTCTAGAATTTAAGCATGCAATTTGTTTTCCTTTAAGTTTAATATACTCATATAATTCATATAGTCTGTCCAAAGAGAGGATAACTGACTGTGGCAGTTTTCGTCTGTCATTTTAATTCACAGGCAAATTGTATTTTCTGTCATTTTTTGCATTGCCTGATTTGTTGAAGAGGCTTTACATTGTTACTATCTGACGAACGTGTCATAGAAGGTTCAATTTACCAATTTCGATATAATTGTTGGAAATTATTAGTTTTCATGTTAATTATACAGGGTGCCCCAGAAATGAGTGCAAGTATTTTAAGGGGTGATAGATCTCGATAAAAGAAACATATTTTCTCTTTATCGCTTTTTAAATAAGTCCAAAATAATGAAATAATACAGTTATTTGACTTTGAAAATTTCCAAAAAAAAATGATTTTTTGGTAAAATTTTGCGAACCACTGGATCTTTTCTGGATTTTCTTTCTTATAAATTTAATCTACTACCTATGTTGTCATACTATCAAGGAGGTTGTCATTGTTGTCATTCTCACATAGGAGTGTCTCTGGGTTGAACTATACTACCAGTTAAAATACTTATGCACTTATTTCTGGGACACCCTGTATTTGCTAAGGTCCCCATGTTTTCTGAAAGATTTAAATAAATAAATATGACGTAAAAGTAATTTATTTGTTGATTTATTTTTATTTATTGCAAATACTGTATTTAAATTGACCTAAGTTTTCCTGACTTCTGAATGATATTTTCAAGAAAGCAGTGCTATAATATAGATCGAAAAGTTTCATTATTTTAACAATTGTTTCCAAACGGTATGAATATTCCTTAATATGGAGGTTTTTGGAGTAATATATTATAGATGCTTAAATTTTAACTATTGTATTGTAATCATTTTATGAGCAACTTCAAAAAGTGATTTTTTAACTTGTAGTATAACAACCGAAGAGGTAATATTTTGGCCAACTGTATAACAAACAATTTAAATGAAATAATAAAGGTGCGTATTCATTATCCGAACGAACGAACGAACGAATGTTCGCTAGTGGTATGGACGGGGACCGCACGATAAAACCGCACGAGAAGATCGGACGCGAACGCCTGTGATGTACCGACTCGAAACGGATGGTCGAGCGAACGAACGAACGAACGGCCGCATGCGTTCGGTCCCCGTCTAAATATACCGCACTTTCATTCGTTCGTTCGTTTGTTCGGATAATGAATACGCACCTTAAGCGGTCCTATCGTGCGGTCCCCGTCCATACCACTAGCGAACATTCGTTCGTTCGTTCGGATAATGAATACGCACCTTTAAAGGAACCTACGTTGTGTTAAAAATATGTTTTTTATTGTGATTACCTCGGATGCGCCCGATACGACAGAAGCAATATTTTGGGAAATTTGAGGAGAATAGATTATGTAAATCAAATTAATATATTAAATTTGTAAATAGCTCTACTTATTTTATTAAATGAAATGAAAGTGCCGTACTCCGCCTGGAATTCACAAGTAAAAGCGTACAGCATAGAAAACCTTGATTCCAAAGAATCCAACTATGGCTGTTCTGAATTTTAATAAAAGAGAAATAATAATAACACAAATACTGTCTTCATATCAGGATTTCAGGTTTGACACACTTAAAACATTCATAACTGAAGAGGTTTTGTTAGTTAGCAGGTCCCCACCTACTGGTACTGAGGTTACTGGATTCGGGAGGCTACTCAGCTAGAGTTGATATGGTTGGTGCCAATATCTTTAGACTATGAGTTATTAGTTACAGCATTCTTTTGACTGCTTATTTGTGTGCTAAGATATTCAACCAGGCACAGTTGGAAAATGCTAGTATACTCAACAAGGCCCTTATTATTGTCACACTGTCATACCAAACTAAAAAAATCGGCATGAATGGACAGTAAACGATAAGATTTAGATTTAATTTTAAACTAGAAATTATTCACAGCATAAATCAAATCCATTAAGTACAGGGTGGGTCAAATTCGACGCTTTTAAATGGAAACACCCTTTTCTATAGGAGATCAATTTTCATCAAAAACATGATGGTGAAAACCGCACATCAATATCTGTTACCGTTTCGGATTTACGGGGTGTTTTTCAAAAATGTGCATTTTTAATAAATCGCTGTAACTTTTTTGCTATGGAAAATTTTGTATTTCTCTGAAAACATTTCCAAAGCACCTTTTTACGTAGAATTTAATGGTTTAAGTATAATTTTTTTAAAATTAATAATTTAAGAGTTATCAACACAAAAATTTATTTTTTTTGGGACACCCTCTATATTTTTAATTGACTGAAAGGAATTTAAAATTACCTTTCCAAAAATATAGCACACTTGATATTTTGTTATAATGCCCTTCGAAATACAGAATTTTTAAAAGTTCGCCACTTTAAACTAGTAGGCTTTGGACCCCTTATTGATGATATGCCCTTAATGGAACTTGAAAACATATTTTTCCAGCAAGACGATACACCGCCTCTGAACGCTGAAGTTATCAGCAAATTTTTGCAGCCAATTTCAAGAATAATTGAATAGCTAACCAACATCCCAGCCGTTGGCCGTCGAGGCCGCCTGGCTTAGTGCTCATGGATCTAATCCTATGGATATATTTGCGGAAGAATAAAGGTTTCTTATTCTTCCGTATAATCTAGACAAGAATTAGAAATACTTAGCAGTTATGAGAGGGTATCTTTCACCCCACTGAGTTAATGAATTCCGCGAGAAATTTTCAAAAACTGCCCCGTCTGTCCATAACAGAAGACGGTCGATATGTCGAAAACTTGTAGCAAAATCTCATGTCTTGGTTTACTATTTATTTTTATTGTTATTAGACATAGTTTAAATGTGTTGATGTTGGTTAAATATATTTTAAATTGTTATAAAATTCTGTATCTCTCATAGCAAATATCATTTTCGTTTTAATTGATGCTCACAGCAAAAATTTTTTTGCATTACAGCCGGTGCCGTTCAAAACCTACTTATTTAAAGCGGGCGAATTTTTATATACTCTATATCTTGAAGAGGAATCGAGCAAAATATCAAGTGTATTATATTTTTTTTTTTTCAATAAATTAAAAATATACAGGGTGTCCCATATAAAAAATCAAATTTTCTGTTGATAATTCTTAAATTATTAATTTAAAAAAATATATACTTATACCATTAAATTCTACGTATAAAGGTGCTTTGGAAATGTTTTCATAACAATACAAAATTTTCCATAGCAAAAAAGTTACAGCGATTTGTTAAAAATGCATATTTTTGAAAAACACCCCGTAACTCCGAAACGGTAACAGATATCGATATGCGGTTTTCACCATCATGTTTTTGACAAAAATTGAGCTGCAAACACCGATATTAGTTTTTGTCTATCTCCTATAGAAAAGGGTGTTTCCATTTAAAAGCGTCGAATTTTACCCGTCCTGTACATAGACATATGATATTATACAAAATAATTCTCAGATGAAATGAATCAGGAAAAGCTTCAGCACAATAATAAAGCAGAAAAATAAACTTTTAATATATGCTTTAGTTAACATTAGTTAAATAACAAGGAAACATTTACTTTACCTTTAATAACCTTCTTTATCACAATAATCAAAATTTACAAACCAAAATAACATCAATGCGTAGTCTAAAAAGCTATTAGGTACTTAACATCTATTATCGCTGATATTTTCCTGATATCCCTCTCCCTAGTTTGCGAATAACATTTTACTGCGCTTTTAGATGGAGCGGACCGTCCGCGACGGACCGTCCGTCGTGCTTTTTCAAGATAGCCGTCGGACGAACTCCGTCGGACGGATCATACGCGTCCATATGAAATTGTTCATATAAACTCATGGTACTTGCTCCAAGTAGCGGACGACGCTCCGCTCCATGTGAAAACACTGTTAAAAATCAATAATTTTATTTACGTAAGTAGTGCCTTAAAAATGACTGTTTTGAATAGAAATATGTTTATTTTTAAATAGAGGCGTTTCATCTCAACTAATTTTTTTTCAGTTGTTTTATTTGAAAATATCACAATATTTCTCAGTGTAGTAAGTGTGACGCCGGTAAATTGGTGATAATTGTAAGAGCTCTTACGAATTCGCCGATTTAAGAAGAAAAAAATGAAATATCAAAAATCAATCGTACGTTTTTTTCGAGTCGTCTACCTTGAAATCATCTATAAATGTCGCACAAAAGATAGACGTCGATCGTAAAGCCCATAAGAAAGCATAAAATGCAGATATAAAAAAGTCTGTGAAAAAGATCCGTGAGAAAAGACTCCCCCAAGTCCGATACGGGCCCGAGACCCTTGAATGAATGATGCCCTGCGAGGCCTTTTTAAAAAATCAAATTCCAATAAATATCCGCTATTGGATTAGGCCGAGAGAGAGAAAAGGGACCTATACCGATTTCTTTAAAATTTATGAACGCGTATATAAGGTGAATTTATCATGGGTTTTGCTGCTACATTTTTGACAAGCGAAAGTGACAATAGAATATATCTTGACTATATATTTTATAGAAAAAAAAAACAGTTTAGTATTACGTCATGTATGGAGTAATACTGTATTTGATAAAGGACTGATATTCTATTTTTTACATTTATAATTATTACTCTAATTTAATAATTCCGATAATCTTCTAAAACAGATTTTCTTCCTGAGGAAAAAGAAATGGGACACCCAGAACAACGATGTCTTTGTCACTTGGTATAAGGAGATTTTTTTTTAATTAATCACCAATGGCTAGATATCACGCGCATGGCATAAGATGAGTGTACCAGTAATCGGCACTGTACCAGTTAGTGATGTGTCGGTATTTGAGTAACGCGATTTTGGAGCGGTATTTTTTTGTAACGCCGTGTCGCGCTCCACAACGAATGGGGAACCTGTTACTGAAGAACGACGATCATAATGACGATAAAATTATAAATTATTTATAATTTGCAAATATATTATTTATAATCGCTCTTGAAGTTAGCTTGAACAGTAGTAACCGCATAGCGACGTGTTTAGCTCCAGCCGTCGCGATTTCGTCGGTCACCTACAATAGTTACTGGAACTGTACGTAGCGTCGGGGGACCTCGATGGCGACGGTAACGTGTTCGCTCCAGCCGTCGCGCTCCTAGAGTTGTAGTTCCCTGTCGCATAACTGCTGTAACTGGGCATCGACGCTCAACCTCGGCGGCGCGCCGGCCTACTTCGCTCCAGCCGTCGCGCTCCTAGAGTTTTAGTTCCCTGTCGCGAACAGAAGTAACTGCTGTAACTAGCTATCGACGCTCGACCTCGGAGGCCGCTTACTTCGTTCCAGCAGTCGCTGGAGCGCTTTTAGGGTTTCGTTTTTGCCTGTAGCGAATGGGTCGGTTGGCTAACTATTGGCGTTGGTACTCCCGTCGCTACGTTACTTTTGAAATAGCGATTTTTGGTATGTACTAAGCATGGAATAAAATAGCGTTGTTTGAAAGATGAAACGTAAAAGCAAATAAAATGAAAATTGTATTCGCTTTTATACATTTATATAAGTTTTATTGTTTATATCTATTTTTAAGGTCTGATGATGGCTGGAAATGCCGAAACCGGTCACCAATAAAGATTTTTTTTGACAGTGGTTTGTGGGACTAGGTAGGTAGGTAGTATAAAATAAAAGTAGGTACCAATGCTAGAAATACTACATAAGCGAGGACCGCGACACTTAGGAAGTTGGAACCTCGATTACAAAATCGCGGTATTTTGCCGCGGTACTTTTCTGGAACGGTCGCTATTGTAACGCGACTCATGTGGAACCGGTATTCCCATCACTAGTACCAGTGCTCTTTCTTTGTCACTTTCTTTGTCACATCACAGTTTTTGTCAAGTATTAAGGAATTTTTATATAGCACAATAATAAATTAAACTGTATTTCACAGTTGTGATACTTACTTACTTAGAATGTTTAAGAGGGGAGTTAATCACCGCGACCTTGCAGATTTATTGTGTGTTCCCCTTTCTTGAGTTATAACGAGTTATAACTCATCATACAGTCTCAGGGCTTTAACAAAAGCCAGTATCTGAGACGGGTCCACAGAGGCCAGCTCTCCATCCTCGACATCAGCCTTACCAAAGTTCACGAAAAAAGTTCAAAGCCGAGATGACCATTCGTGCCAAATGATCGCCGTCTCGGCGCACTCAGTGATAAGGTATTCTGGTGTTTCCCCATTTTCCCCACAGAATCTGGATTCGCCGTTTTTTCTCAGCTTCAGCCTACTGAGTTGTTCGTTGAGGAGACAGTGTCCTGTTAGAAACCCCGTGACAAAAGATTGTTTTTACTTAAATCAAGAAAAACCTTTGATTTTTCTCGGTCGTAAGTTCAGAGGAACTTTTTCGAGTGTCTTAGACCGTTGAAGGACACCCATTCCAAGTTACGGATAGAGTCTTCCAGATTCTTTATTTCCGCTTTCAGTTGGGTCCCGTTTGGAAAAGAGAACTGTTCTGGTCCAGTTAGTGGGAGTGTTCGCTCCTTTCCTAGCTAGATCATTTATTTGCTTTTTCATTGCCTTCTATCCCTTGGTGAGCAGGCACCCAGAGTAGAAGGACTTTATTTTCTTTGCCTAATTTGTAGATGTGATATTATTTGATCGATTTCGCAACATGTGCATTTTATAACAGCTGTCATAATTCGTTTCTGCATTACTTTTTGGTACGTGTTTGGGACGATGTTGGTCCTGTGCAAGTTCTTTAACGTGTATGTTAAGACACCCAAACTTTTAAGGTAGATTAGAAGTGTACAAAATTAAGTTTAATTATGCATGTTTTATATTAAATAACCTGTATTGATATTAAACTTCCTGTTTTTAGGCGATAATACAAGATTTAAACAATGTTTTTAATTTATTTTTGATTTCGGCATAATTGGTGACAGACTATAGGATGACGCCCTCGACGTTTCGAACCGATGCCTCTAAATTGAGGAAAGCATCAGGATTTTTCTTAATAATGGGTCGATTGGAATTTCAATGACAAAATAATCAAATGCTCACTTGCTTTTTCAAGATATGAATAAGCAACAAAGATAGAGACATTATAGATACATTATTTATAAAAAAAAATATTAATATCGATTGCTAATATCCGTAAAGTAAATACAAATATTTAAAACCATTATGTATGGACCAATAAATTTCGATACGGGGTAAAACTGAAAATTCAACTTGATAATGAAAAATTAATTAATTAACTTTAGGGCGAGGTTTTCTATTAAAACCTCGCCCTAAAAATTAGCCCAAATTTTTAATATCACACAGTTAAAAGCTTTTGTGGTTGAGATAAAAATTAGAAGTACGTCTTTTCGTTCATCTTATTGGACCAGTGGCGGCTCGTAGTCATTTCTGAAGGTAAACATAGAGCGAAACATGTTTCTTTTTTCCAATTACATTTATTATAATTATTTGCATTTTAATTTTAGCAATTTTTTTATGTAAACATAATTGTTCCATGATCTCTCTATAGGACCGGAGTAGAGGACTCTATACATCCATAGTCTCTAAGTTGGTGAGTTGACTGTTTTGATTAAATACCTTTTTCTTGCATGTGTTTATTTTATTTTGTATCTAATGGTAATTTTCTTCCTATTTTGGTTCGGCGCAGAATTCCATTCCCAAGGTTCTTCTAGACAAGAAGAGATGGTATCTTACATATAGATTATACAACTCTATGTATATTTTCCTATATTGAAGGATGTGATTAATAAGTGATAATCATTTAAGTGATTATCGCTTGGTGGCCATATTGTAATTGTCATTTTTTGAAATATTAATTCAAAAGTCATTTCTGTCAGTTCCACAAAATCTCTCGTCAATTCTTATTACAAAATGACAAAAGAAAGATTTAAGATAAGAAGGAACGTTATATGTCAATGAATATGTACTTTATTTCGTTGTATAATCTTTTGAACACAACTCGATGTTTCGGGATTACCTAATACTTTTGCCTGACACTCAATGCGATACCGGCAACACTACAAACAACTCCGTAGCGGGTAAAATTTCGTGTCAGGTAAAAGTATTATTCGGTAATCCCGAAACATCTTGTGGTATTACATTCGAGAATCTTACATACATAAGTTCTGTTTTGTGACTTTTTATTAACCTTTATAATAAATATTATAATTATAAACACGTGTTTTATTAAATTTATTAATATTTTCTAACGCTTTGTGAATTTGCAAAAGTAATTGTAAATTCACCATAATAAAATGTTTAAATTTGTTGTTACTGTTGTCTGTTGTTGCGATTTTAAAAGATAAATTTACGATGAATAAGTAAATTTACTATGAGAAACACATTTTTTACATAAATTCACAAATATTGGTGAATATAAAGATATATTATAACATATTTACATACATGCCACAAATTAGCCATACAGCAATTTTACAAACGAGTTGTAAAACTAAAGAACGGATAGTAAATTTACTACAGTAATCTGTGGCAAGAAATAACCATCAATAAGTGTATTGTTATTAAATTTACAAATTATTTTTTTTCAGTGAATAGCCTAGGAAAACTAATCGTAAAAGAAAAGTAAACGTGAAACGTCCCAGAAGGAGTCTCCAAACCATTAGGCGGACGAAATGAATACCAATGATAGTTTACAGTCTGCCAGTACTAAGACAGAACAACATAGAGAGACACAGTAAATGCGATTACTCCACAATATAAACATACTCTCATACATATACATACAGCCATTACTCGCTGACGAGTATTCGACACACATCAGAAGATGGTCACGCAAGGCGTTTTCTTTCATGAGCTTTTCTGTGACTGAAAAGCCATATACGTATTATTTACAAATATACTCAGCCTAATCTCCAAAAAGTGAAGCCCAAACAGTGAAAGAACAATATGGAATTCTGCATAAGTCTATTTCACCCGGATATTCATTTAACTGCGCATGCCTCACCTGAAGAAGTTTTCTTTGGTCGATGTTTGTAAAGGGAAGTGGTTGACTGACATTTCACCTAACCTTCAATTTTATTTATATTTTTATTATTTATAACACATTATCATGGAGTTGGAAAAATATCAAAAAATAGTTGGAAACAATAAACTAAACAAAATCACTCTTTTACGCGCACAAATAAAAAGTAATCCAAACAGAACTAAAACAACAATCAATCGGAGTCGCAGTTCAATCCATATCCGGGTGAAATAGACTTATGCAGTTTTAATATGGAGCTGGGTTATGTTGCCTTTTTCTTACGGCACAGAAATTGCACACGGGGTTAAATAGGGAACCCTGAGTATATTTGTAAATAATACGTATATGTGAAAAGCCCGATACGTGATGTTATCTGCCTACCGCACTCCGGACATTCAAAAATCTCATTGCTTTGTTGCCTCTTTACTTTTTGGTTGTCGCTGTTAACTGAGTTTACAACTCTTCTCCATTGAGTTCTATTGTGACCTGCTTCTTCCCACTCATTCTGCATGTTAATCCCCTTTAAGTTTTTGTGGAAAATGTCCTTGTACCTTTTGAGTTGTCCCCCCGGCCTCCTCTTACCGTCTACAAGCTCACCGTAAAGCAGAGATTTTGGTATGCGGTTTTCTTGCATTCTGCATATGTGACCAGCCCATCTTAAGCGGGATTTTGTAACCATGACTTCAATACTCTCGCAGCTAGCTTTTTCAAGGACCGATACGTTTGAGACATGATGGAACCACCGGATTCTTAAGAGTTTGTCATAAGAAAAAAAAAATAAATAAAAAGAAAATAAAATATTAAGATAAAAATAATAAGAATAGAAAGAGAGAAAGATAACTTAAAATATTATAAAAGTTATTTACTGATTCAAAAAAAACTATAAAAGGGTGTCAAAATATCTAAAACCTTTTTTTCTCATATGACAACAGAAAAACTATAATTTATATTATAGCTGTGTTAAATTAAATAAAACTATGTTACGGTGAGATAATATGAAACAAAAGATAAAGGAAAAGAGACAGCAACAAACTAATAGTTATTATTTAATTATTTAACTCTAGAGAGTAGGGGGGGTTATAACTAAACGTGTCTAAATTAAATATAAATAAGCGCCACCCACTTTCTGGACTCTAAGAGTGATGTTTCTGAAAGAAAGTGGGAAACAAGATACTAAATAAAACAATAGGAAAATCACTTAACTCATTTAATGAAGAAGGTTCATCAGCAATAATAAAAACGCAATAATGATAAAAACGTAAACTCTAAATATTGTATGCATGGCTTAAGACGAGAAAATCAGTTGTCAATATATCAATTTAAATTATAGAAATATACCAATATATCAAATAAAATATTCAAATCTTATACTCAAATAGACTTAGTAATGCTGTCCATTCATACTAATTAAAGTAATTAAAAATTAATGAAAAGCAAGTTACAAAACGATACAGCTCAAAAGGTATCAGCAGTACAGCAGTGGTAACTTGAACAAAAGTGTCTAAACTCAAAACGATTAAATCGATATCATAAATCTCAAAATAGTTATATATATATATATATATATATATATATATATATATATATATATATATATATATATATATATATATATATATATATATATATATAAATATATATATATATATATATATATATATATATATATATATATATATATATATATATATATATATATATATATATATATATATATATACAAACGCTATAAATTACTAAAACGGAAATACGTACTCGCGACACTTACTAGTAAGTTCACAGATCGAGCCGCAAGTAAAAAGTCTAAAGAAGTTAAACTACAACTATCTTAAATACGCAAAAATAATTAAACTCAATAAACGATTAATACAACAGTTCGACTGTAGTAATCAAAACAGTAAAATTAAATGAAATGGGTACTTATCAGGACATTCCAGAATCTCGGTGGTCGGTGACTCGGATGGTTGCTGACTTTTGATTATGGAAAACGGCGGACGGTGAGCTGGCTTCAATACCCCATAGTGGTCGGTCTGGTCGGTCTCAGAAAGTCTTCTGGATCAAATGAGCTAGGTGATGAGGTGATGGTTAGCTCAGAACCACATGGTGAAGAAACTGGATACTGGCTGGCAAGAAAACGGCAGCATACCAAATATAACGTAACCAAATGTTACAAAATGGTCAAAACCAAAATCCAAAATGAATATAGGAATAAATAGGAATTAAATTAATTTAAATCCAACTAAATTAAATGTAAATCCCAATTAAATCCAACTAAATTAAATGGCCTGAGATGTCATGTGGCCATTCTTTAACTCTTCTCTCAAATTCATGAGGTTAAAGTAATTAGAAAAATCGGAAAACTCCACTTGAATAGTGCAAAACGGCAAACTATTCACTAATAAATTACTTAACCGAATTTGCTAGAACTTATATCAGCACAAGGCTTGATCCCAAAAGCGTGTCTGCACACAAAGACGGATCGTTCTAGAAGAAAGAATCATGGATGAACACCGGACAAAAAGGGCAGTAAAAAAACACAACAAATCAATGTTGCCAATAAACCAAATAACATACTCCCTAAGAGCAAAACATGAAATACGTAAAATATAAAAAACCAATAAATCGAAAGTATTGAAAGTAAACGGAAATCGAAGAAGAAATCGAAAGTACTACAGGAAAATAATATTACGCAACCAATATACAATGTAAACAATCAAAAAGTCACCATCATATGTAAATGTCATATATAACTGTCAATCAAACCCTATAATTCGGTAACTAATGCTAATATGCTCGATATTTACGTTGCCGCAGAATAAGAAATTACAAAGTAACCTCAAATATAGTTTCGCTGTAAACACATCACTGTCAAAACATTACTCAAGCTAATTTCAATAAAATTACGATTTTGCAAGCCTTTAAGAGACTAAATATCAACCACACATCGTAAGTAATCTATTTAAAAGTATCTATTAATAATTACTAAACTTTTTATTTGCTTTTAGTTTATGATGTTCAACAATTGAATGTGCTACACTGATATCAACACTTGTTCGATTCAAAATAGAGTGAAATTCATACTATAATCATGGAAAAAGCTATAGCATTTTTATAATAATGGTACATTCCAAGGAATTTGTGTAAAATATGATAATATAAACCAAATTTAACTTGTTGAAATAGAAGGCATCGTATTTAGCTTCGAAGAACTATAAAGCAGTACGAGACAGAGAAATTTACAGTGAAATTAGATCCTTTTTTTATGTTGTTAAAAGAAAAAGTGTAATGCAACAGTAAATAAACATATTTTAGCCTAGAAATTATATTATTTACCAATTTGTTTTTAGATTTTAAAGAAATGGCGAATGTTCCAGGTTTGATAAAACAATAAACTAAATTCAAGAAATGTCCTAAAATTACAATATTGAGCCCAAAATAAATAAAATTAGAAAAGAAATCTATGAGAATATAAATCCCGTAACAAGTTGTCTAAGGTGTCTCTGTTGCAACTTGTTTAATGCGTTCATGTGTCGGCGGTACGGCACCCAGGTTTCGCTCCCATATAACATGGTGGGGATTATAATTGCCGTCAATGAGTCAGAAAAGTCATGATTGTAGAAAACCCTGTCTTTTAGTTTCCAGAATGCTCTTGAGGCGCTGCTAATCCTGTGCTGAATTTCAGAGTCAATATTGGCCTTTTCCGAAATCAAACTGCCGAGGTAATTGAATTTCGCCACATATTCCATACTCTCATAGAGTAAGATGGAGAAGAATTTTTGGTAAATTTTTCTTCCAGTAGCGAAAATCCCAAATTTTTTCAACAGATTTGAGACAAAATTTTATTTCAATCATCGAGCCGCTACTGTACAGACGACTTAATAAAAAACTCTCCTCTTTCAGAATTTTAACAAGAACTTACTTGTTGGTGAAACCGATCGGGCGAGAGGGCACTCGACGGGAGTATTTTAAGTATTTTAAGGGCGGTCAGGCAATTTTAAAAGAAACGATTGAAGAGGGTCGAGATCGGGGGCGTTCGACTGGAAGGAATACCGCCAAGGGCGGATTGGCCCGGCTCTTTTTTTGGTGAAAAAAAGGGTGAACGGTTGCTACGTTTATTCTTTTTTAACCTCGTAGTGAGACGGAAGATTTAGGAAAACCGTAGCGATTTCTTAAGCGTGAAAATAATTTCTATCGAAACGTCTCGTCTGATCTAGAGATGGGTAGATTATGCTTGCCAACTTTCAAAATAAAAAATAGAGGACGAGAGGGTAAAAGAGGCACAGGCGAAACATTTTTTGAAACCTTGCCCAAATGTCTGGAATTTACCAAAAAGTTATGCAAACGTTATACGATTGATGGTCTTTCTTACTTTCTTAAAAATAGTTACCTATACTCAAAACTTGTTAAAATAAAACAAACCATATTCAACAAAACTTTTTTTCAAAACAAGCTAACAGTAAGTAAACATAAAATAGTTGAATATGTTTATCGCTTCCACAAATATTTCTTGTACATACATAGTTATTCATTTTCTTTCTGTACAAACGAGTGGGAGTAGCGTAAGACTACTACTATTAACAATTTTTTAAGGCATTATGGTGATAGACGAATATTTTTTAGATTTTGATTTTGGTATGTAAAAAATGCCACGCCCTTTCTAATTTGAAGTTCAATAAAACACAAGTTTACTTAATGCAGAATGAGTTACATAGAGGCCACTAGCTTTTTAATTTTAACAGCCGGGTGGTCGGGGTTCAAAGATATTAATAAAAGGGCGCCACGAGATTATACTCTATGAACTCGGCATAAAAGATGTTACTATTAAGTAGACTTCAACACTAACCTCGAACTGTTGAGTGCAACTATCATGAACTTCAAATATTCTATAACATTTGTACTTAAGTGACTCTAACTTAACTATGAAACTAGACTGTAAATAATACTACTAAAAAAATGTTTAAACAATTTATTAAAATATTAAAAGTTAATATTTAAAGAAATGGAAATGAATAAACGTTGAAAAGTAGAATAAAATTTAAATCAAATAAACTAACTAAAAGTATGACGTCATAATCCCCCTTAACTTAAACTAAGTATGCTCTAAGGGCAGAATACAAATATCAAACTAAATCTAACTAATATCTAAACGATCTTACTCTACAGTGTAATGTCTTGACAAGAACTTGAAAACTACTCGGAAGTTCCTCCGGCTGAGCATCGGTGTATAGCAATGGGGTAGCTACAGCAGGCTACAGCAGCTCGATGTACTGTCACTAGAGCCCGTCAGCAAACGTACAGATACCAGGCAGGTGTAGGACTTCAACAGGTGACATAAAAACCCTAAATAACATTGGTTGTCTTAGAAAAGAGCCTCAATTATAGAACAAGTACTAGCACAACGTGTAGGAGTTAATAAAGGTAATAAAGAAGGACTAATCAAATCTGAATTTTACCTCAACGAGGGTTTATGATGCCCAATGGGTAACTCTACACACGGGCAACAGGAACGGATGGAATTCTGGACTGTTCTGTGCTGTACGGCCTGGATCGGTCTTCTTGCTCTATAATTACGAACAACCAAATAAGACTTAAGAAAGATAACACTCAACTAATCTTTCTACTCCACGTGGGCGTGGAAAAATCGAAAACCAGTCAACAATACGAATAAAAATCAGTTGAGCATTGACTTAGAATAGGCAGAAGAATTAGCATACCTTGGAACTATTCGGGGACTTCTTGGGCACGTGGAATCGGACTATCGCACACTGGTCGCAATCGCTACTTTACGATGCAAAAAATGTTCGATATTAGTAAGACGAAAATTTTAAACTAGTTTATATTGAATATACCATAAAATGACAAGATAAATCTAAAAATACAAATAAAAATGTTAGCCTTCATGTTTCAACCCCTTAGGAGGGGTGAATGTTACCCTGAGAATATTAAATGAAAAGAGGTGCAAGATGCACATCATTTTGAAGGTCTCATCGAGTACTTTACAATTCTAAAATCGTACTTCCTATTATCGTCAAAAAAATGGTGACATACTGTAAAAAAATGACATGACAGGCTACTAGGAACATAATCTGGAAGGCTAAAGTACTCGATCAGATTTTTAAAATGATGTGCTTCTTGTCCCCATTCCCAATTAAGATTTTAACGATAACATATACCCCCCCGGTTCCAGGGAAGTTAGACACAAGGGTTAAAAATTAATAAGTTTTTCTCTTGCAAATATAATTATTGAAAAAACCTAGATAACAGAAAGAGAATACTAGATTAACAAAATTTGGTTTGTTCATCTGGATCAAAAACTATGTTGTCATTTAACCAATCTGAATTATTTGTTTCGAATCGACTTAGAATTCTATAAGACTCTTTCCCACTTTTATTGCAGTTTCCTAGTGAAACTATTTGCTGTGCGCTTCACTACAAGATACTTTTGGTTTGGTTGTTGTCTCTTTGTCTTCGGGTATACCAAGTCGGCGAATAGCATATGAAAGGACCGCCGAATTTTTTTTATTTAAGACCACTTTTCCGTCGCCAAACTTCATAAAAATTTCCCTTCTTGTCAACGACATATCTATTAGATAAATGTGTGTTACTCCGAACCGTGTACCTAGTAGCAGTTAATTATATAAGAAAATGTCTTACCAAAAAGCCTTCTAAATCTTGAAAAAAAAATTGTATCGAACACGACCGGACAAGGTATGGTTTACCTTTGCGAAACCTGAAGAAAAGAAATATAATTTTTTGTTTTAATCACCAGTTTAGTTTTGTTGAAAAAATAATAGACAAAAAATTATTTGCTCACCAAAATTTGGTCCTAACTATTACAAATTCCCAGCAAAACAACAAACACGTTGATTCACGTTTGCAGACGTTACTAGATTGCAGTCAATATTAATGATTAAATATTATTTCAATTTTTCGTGTATGACTTCATACAATTACTACCTGTTATCTAATTAATAAAATACAACAAAGACAGCTATTTCGCAAAAAAATATGTGACCTGCGCCATCTTTAGACCTTCCTTTTTCGCATTTCATAGGTCACAGCCAACTACGCATCTTTAGGGTTTCCTAATATTTGCACTGTAAAGTAGCGATTTCGACCAGTGTGTATCGGTCGGAAAATTTGGTTATTTTAATCCCATTGCGGAAATTGGTCGGCGGTCCATAAAAATCATCAAAATCCAACCACGTCTCTGACCAAATATGTTTCGGAAGTCTTAATCCTTCTTTACGAAGACCTGCTATTCACCAACAGGGAATGCTTCCCGAAACGGCAGCCAGTTCTTCACGACGATATTCTCGGTCAGGGAGTACACAAGAAGTGATGCAAGGATTCGATTTCCTTCACAAAATCAGATTTCAACCGGAAATCTCCCTCCAGGATATAGATAGAGAACTATATATCTTGACTAGTCCAACTCACAAAAAGGCATAAATAAAAAATGATGTTTTCTCCTCAGCCATATTCCATATCCGATCAATGAACAAACTAAACTCAGAAATTCCACAATTAAAAGAACGAATTGCACACTGCGATCCACAACAAAAATAACCAATTTAACTACGAAATTTTATCTGATAATTATAAAATTTCAATAACCAAAACAAAGGATAAATAAATCCAAAAACATGATTTGATCTGACAGTGACAAGTGACGGAGGTGATGATCAAAGATATAGAGAGATGGACAAAAAGCCTACTGCTGGTCGGCATCAGTGACAATATATGTATAATATCGCGGTGTATATCGGGTTGCATAATCGTCAAATTTAAATAAAATAATATTTAACAATAAAATTATAGTAAACATGATACAAAAATAATAGCTATTTGCGTTAATTTATGAGCTAGCACACAGAGGTCGTTGCGAGGAAATTTGACTGTTACAAAAAGAAGAAAAAGAAGTTTTTAAAAAAGAAGACTTTCAATGCGTGAGAGAAAAGAGAACAGTGAGATCAAAAAGAGGACTGTCCTCTGGAATAGAGGATGGTTGGCAACACTAGAGTAGATCCGGCATTTTAAAAGATTCGGATCCAGAGTTACAGATCTATTGTTTCATCCCCTTTCTTGAGTTATAACTCATCATACATACAGTTTTAGGGCTTTGATAAAAACCAGTATCTACCAGAGGCCAGATCTTCATCTACCACATCAACAGTATCAAGTTTATGGCACGAACGGTTTTCGTCTCGGTGCACCCAGTGAAAAGACCTTCTAGTGTGTCCCCATTTGCCACACAGAGTCAGCATTCGCCGTTGTTTATCAGCTTCAATCTACTGAGGGGTTCGTAGAGGAGACAGTGTCCTGTAAGAAATGCCGTGATAATCCGAAGATCGTTCTTACTTAAATCAAGAAAATCTTTGATTTTTCTCGGTCGTAAATTCTGAGAAGTTTTTTTGAGCGTCTTAGACCGTTGGAGGATTCCCATTCCAGGTTACAGATGGAGGCTTCCAGGTTCTTGAGTTCCGCTTTAAGCTGGTTTCCGCTTGGAAAGCAGAACGATTCTGGCCCAGTTAGTGGAGTGTTCGCTCCTTTTCTAGCTACATCGTTTGCTTTTTATTGCCTCCTTTCCCTTGCTGAGCGGGCACCCAGCGTAGGAGGACTTTATTTTCTTTGCCTAGTTTTTTTACCTTCGCTTCTCTAGGCATTCTTTGACCAACTTCGGATTGATGGTTACTGAGTTGATCGCTTTTATTGCTGCTTGACTTTCGGATAAGATGGTTATTTCTTGCTTCCGATAGTTCCTGTCTAAGATAAATTAGACTCATCTTTCGATAGCATAGATTTCTGCCTGAATGATGCTGGGATGGTATTAAATGGTAACAAACGATAAGAAACGATATCATATCCAGATATTGTCCACTTATGTATAGAAATTGTCCCACGTGAAGGTATTTGGTATCAGAAAGGTCGTTAACTGGGGAAGGATTTCCCGGTCAATGATTCCTGTCATTAGATTGATTATTGAACTCACTAAAAAAAACAGAAATCGGAGCTTAAGATTAAAACTAAATAATAAAGATGTAATCCTGGCACTACAAGGAATTAACAGTGTAAACTCTACACAAATATCTTACACAGCTCATGATCTTTGAAAATTGAAGAAAGAAGTTGAAGAAGAAAAAGCAGAAGAGAAGGAGAGAGTTATTTATGTTATGTTCCATATCAATTCCCAATTTACCAAATATCAACTTATTTTAAAGAACATAACATAAATAAACATAACATAAACAAAACCAAAAAGCTTCAAATTTTCTGTATGTTTATTTTTTAATTTGTTTATAATTTTTACTTTCTTTGTATTTTTTTGCTTCCGACGACTCCCGAAACGTTAAGCATTTTTTTGTCCGTTAGGCAAATTTGTTTATTAGTAAATCACTGCTGACAATTTAGTCTCCGTGGATTAACGCAGCATCAGTGTTTACAAAAAATCACTATTTTATTTTCTAGATTTTCTTACAGTGATGAAATACCCATAAAACTTTTTTGCATTATAAAGTCTATACTGAACCACTTGAAACCTAAATCATTAATCAGGCAAGTATTAGAAAAGAAAAATAAAAAAAACTATATAATTATTTAGCATTTTTACGGTCGTAAAAGCCGTCCGCCATATAATTATTAAACGGCAGTTAAAAAGGGCTTTTCAGCAGAAATTATCCTTTGCAAAGGACTACTCAAAGGACATTAATATGCATAATCAGGCCGCATAAAAAATCCATTAACTTTTATGGACCGCGCGCCATGTTACCGAATGACTTAAACCAGTCATTTTTCACTTATATGTATCAGCGCGGACGTTAGGTATAGCGGGGCAGAAGCTGCATCAGCATAATCGAATATGCTGGAAATTAGGGGAAAGTAGCCTAAATCGCTGTGCAGAAAAGTTAAAAAATATTTCCGAATTTTTCGGACCGGTTATTTGTAATTACGTATTACGTATATACCGGCGGTATAACACCGGTGGAAAATGGATCTATAAACGCCGGTGGAAAATTAAATTAATTTGTCCTTGCCGGCGGTATGCACCTAACCTGGCAGATAAAAGCCGTCCAAAGGCGGTATATTGTATTTTAAACATCAAATACCGCCGAAATTATGACATAACCAGAGCTGCAAGCTCACAGAAAACTTAAATCTTTTTTTGAGTTAAATCTTTTTAATGACTTAGGTCATTTGATTTGTTTTAAATTTTTAATCATTATTCGATTGCTAGAGCTATAGTTAGATATTATTAACCTAACTTTAAAGTCCACAGATCGCCAAATTATTACTGTTGAGTCCCTCAATTCTGTCGAACTTTTTTTGACAGAAAGATAACATAACCTTTAATTTTGCATTTCGATTATGTGATAAAAATGTATTGTGCATGTCAAAAATGTTCATTTTTTATGCAATAAAATGTTTATAGTTTTATTTTCACAACAACCGGAATTTATGTTGGAAAAAACAATAATACAACATAAAATTAACAAAGGTAAAAACAAACAACATTTGGTAAAATAAGGGTGGCATTTTTGCTTTTAAAAAGTATACAGCCGAACGGCGGTACATATTTTTAAAAATTTACTTCGTTTGTTGGCGGTATTTGTGTTAATAAATATGTAACGTATGTCTAACGGAGGTCTTCCTTGCGTAAATTATTTATACCGCCGCGCCGGCGGTAATTTAGTAGTAGCTTTATTATTGATTTACGTTGGTAAAAACAATACTACATAAAATCTGGTAAAATAACGGCGGTATTTCTATTTTTAAAAAGTTATACCGCCGAACGGCGGTATATATTTAGCAACAACCGCCGTATTTGAAAAATTTACTTCGTTTTTCGGCGGTATTCACCTTAATAAGTATGTAACATATGTCTACGGCGGTCCCTCTTTCGTAAATTGTCTATACCGCCGGCGCCGCGCCGGCGGTAATTTAGTCAGATTATTTATTTTACATTGGTAAAAACAATACCACATAAAATTTGGCAAAATAAGTGCGTTATTTCTGTTTTTAAAAAAGTATACCGCCGAACGGCTGTACTTTTTTAATTTTTCGGCGGTATTCATGTTAATAAATATGTAACGTATGTCTAACGGCGGTCTTTCTTTCGTAAATTGCCTATACCGCCGGCGGTAATTTAGTCAGCATTTTTATTTATTTTACGTTGGTAAAAACAATATCACATAAAATTTGGTAAAATAAGGGCGGCATTTTTGCTTTTAAAAAGTATATCGCCGAACAGCGGTACATATTTTTAAAAATTTACCTAGTTTGTTGGCGGTATTTATGTTAATAACAAACGGCAGTATATATTTAGCAACAACCGCCGTACAAGTTAATAAGTATGTAACATATGTCTACGGCGGTCCTTCTTTCGTAAATTGTCTATACCGCCGGCGGTAATTTAGTCAGATTATTTATTTTACGTTGGTAAAAACAATACCACATAAAATTTAGTAAAAAAGGCGGTATTTCTGTTTTTTAAAAAGTATACCGCCAAACGGCGGTATATATTTAGCAACAGCCGCCGTGCTTGAAAATTTTACCTTGTGTTCCGGCGGTATTGATGTTAATAAATATGTAACGTATGTCTACGGCGGTCTTTCTTTCGTAAATTGTCTATACCGCCGGCGGTAATTTCAGGTCCGTTTTATTATTTATTATTATAAAATCCTTGTTTCTTCTTGGACCCTTCTAAATTATATCTGCATTATTGATCTGGGCCGCAGCGGCATGGGCTCCAGATATTGATTTTCCGATCCATTCATTGAAAATTAACAAGAAAACATTGAAAAGCAAACACACAATAATGATCCATTATGCCGTCGCTATTATCCCGACAGGAAGAAATAACCCTAACGATGATCGTTTTCGTCCTGCAGGATCCCGATATGGCCGCGCGTCCCGTGAAAAAGCTCTTAAGCTTTCGGCGGGATTGTCATCAATATTGCAGCAGGAGGGGGTAAGGGATCGACAATAGCCTCCAATATATATTAATAAGGATACATACCTACCCCTTTTCTTTTGTGGCTGCTGCTCTGACGTGGCTATTGATTTTGAGAAGGGAAGAAAGAATGGATCTTTTCCAAATGTTGTTTCAAAAATAGATGAAAATACTTGAAGGGTATTTTTATTTTTTTATTCTGAAAAAACCTTATTTATTATTTATAAGAATAAATCAAAAAATGTTATTCTTAGTTATTATAAGTCATACAGTTGCACATAACTTAACAACTGTTGTCTGTTACATAATATATTAATTTAAAGTATAACTTTTTTTTTCAAACACACAGGATGGAATAGGTATCCAAATATCAGAGTTGGCATGATTTAATTCATGAAACTTTATAATAAATCGAAAAATAAAATAAAACTGTAAATGTTATAAAAATGTGTCATCAAAGTATTAACGTTACTTCACAAATTATTTGAAAAAAATCGAAATAATAATGATACTTCTACACCCTGTATCTCCGAAACGAAGCCATGTTAGGACATATATTTATACAAACTTTTTTACTTTTTTTACTTTTATCTGCAAAATATGCTGCCAAAGTTTCCGGAATACAGTTCGGACCACCCCGTATGTAAAGGTCATATTTAAGAAGAATCAAAGTATAAATAAATAAAAAAATTAAGCGTCGTAATTGTCAAATTTGACATATTCAAGAATTTTAAAATTCGAAAATTTTAAACTGGATGAGTCGCTTAAAATAATTCTGAAGATTTCATTTTTAAATGCACTGTATATCGAAAACGGTAAGTGCAAAGTACAGTACGTCTGTCCGTTCTGTAGCTACGGGGTATCCGTGAGAGGAAACGGTATTCTCTCCATGTTTTTCGTAAAAAATTAGACGACGCGTCCCATCAATAAAAATTCGACAAATTTGCAAGTAACCAATAAAATGAGTGGGCGGAGCGATTTGCGGTGACGTACTCGTCAAGTCGACGTATAAAATATATTGTTGTTTATTTAAATGTTTTTTGTCCGCATTCCTTTCATAGACACAGATCCAGCAGACGAACTGTAAGTGCAAAGTTTAAAAAAAATCAAGATGGCGTCGTATCTGTCAAAACAGACGTTTTAAAAAATTTTAATGTAGAAAATCGGCATCCCCGCGAAAAATTACATTAAAATATCTTTTTACTATCTTAAAATAGAAAAGAAGATAATTTTAAATTGGGTGAGACACTTAAAATGATTCTGGAACAATTCATTTTTAAATGCACTGTATATCGAAAACGGTAAGTGCAAAGTATACTAAACTATATATTTTTGAAATTAGCTATAATATGTCTACCGGACCGTGCTAAAATATGTGGGGGTTTCCATTTAAAAAAAATCAAGATGACGTCGTATCTGTCAAAATTGACGTTTTAAAAAACTTTGGTGTAGAGAATCGGCTTCTTCCCGAAAAATTACATTGGAAAATCTTTCTACTATCTTTAAATACCAAACAGGAAAATTATAAATCGAGTGAGACACTTAAAATGATGTCCCTGTACACATGCATATAATAGATATTTACGATACAAGTGAGTTAACAGCATCATTGAGATACGCGTGTCAAAGTTGCACAACGAGTGCGTAGCACGACTTGTGTAACCACACAAATATCTTAATGGAGTTAACTCGCGTGTATTGTACAATATTTTATCTACGTCTAACTATAAAAACACACAATGAATTTTAAAAAATTATTGTATATACCTATCCTAAAAATCAATGACCTTAATATCTTTGTTCAAATAACACCATGCTTGGCAATGTCAATATGACAGTAAATAATATTGATGTCACTAGTTTAAAAAATGAGCGATTCGGAAAGTATTCCCTCTGACATTGAAGAAGAGGCATTCAGAGCCATTTCTGGATTGATTCCAGCAAGATCGAAACAGAAGTATTAATATACATACTCTATAAGTATGAAAAACGGTGCACCGAAAAAAAAATATACACTATGGAAATGAAAAGGTACTCATAATATATTTTTCCAATTTATTGTTATATTTTATTTATTTCTTCTCGCACGTTTTTTAATTGCTTCCAATTTTGAAAATTTTTGTATTTCTTTTCATAAGTTATTCGGGATTTAAATAGAAGTAGTTTGGATATGGCGTTTGTCGCCTCAGCCTGAATATCTGTTGGTAATTTACTTATTTCGTTTTGAGCCATTTTCGTTTTCTGGCTCCAATTCAATCAGCAATCGACACGAAAGAGAATTAACAAATATTGACTCAAAACTGACAACTAAAGAGACATCAGCTTTATTTATTTGTCAAATTACATAGAAACCAACGCCAATATTTTTTCTACTCGTAATAAATTCCTTGAAATAATAATTTCTGACTGAAACGTAACTCACTATGGAAAAAAATATTGTTTTATATACGATAAAATTGCATTATCGTGTCCCGAAATTAATTATTTTTTTCGGTCGACGATAAAATACCATCGTATAAAAAATAACTATATTCTTACACATTAAGAACACTCATTTGATTATTAATGATGAAAAAAGAAAATTGATAACGTTTAAAGTAAAAATCGAAAGTAACTAACAGAAAAATGCTGTAATTAGCATTTTTCTATTATTTCATCAAAAGTTTTCGTCGAAAATCTAAATCTATTTGTCCGCAATTTCCTTTTTTCTTCGACAGGGACCATTTAACCCAATCCGAACCAAACCAAAAATATCCACTTTTAGTCTGTAAAAAGAATCCCCTTTATCGGTTGTTGTGGCTATAAAAGTAACCCCGATACTGGTCAATGGGGTAGTTCGTAATCGCAAAAAAACACCGCACAACTCGCACAGGGGTGGATCGACACCCTCCTCTTCTGTTCTTTTATCCTCTCCGTGTTTTTAAGAGAGACGGGGGAGAGAGAGAGTATATAAGTGATTGTGGCGGATTGTTCTCTGCGAACAAACGTACGTTTTCCTTTTTATTTTATTGATCTTTTCCGAGGGAAAAAAGGTTTTCTCGTTTCCAATTAGTGGAAATTAGAAATCGGTCTAATTATACAGGGTCCTGTAATAGTGCGTTAAGCATGTATTTTTATCTCCCGTAAAACAAAACTTAGGAATTTCGTTTAAGTTCATAGTGTTCAATATAAGATGGTTAGCTTAAATTTCTTAGTTTATGGACTGCTTAGTTTTCCACGTAATAACTAAAAATATGAAATATATTTGATATCAACTGAACTTTTAGTTACGTAATCGAGAGCGCCATTGTTAAATTCATTGTTGCCAACCAAAGACATCTAAATAAAGGGTCAAAAATCGATGATGGCAGGTTTACGCGGTATGTGATAGAATACGGTTCGAGTTCCATATGTTATATTGTTATTACTTGCAGCGCTCTCCTTTATAGTGGACAGCAAACTGCAGGAGAGAGGATTGGGCATTAGATACAGATACGACGGCGGTCTGTTCAACATAAAACTCTAATAAGACTCACGTACAAAATTCATCACAGAACTTCAATACGCTGATGACTGCGCTCTAGTTGCAAACACAGTACAATAATTACAAGAAATGTTGAACACATATACCTGGGCATACGAGGCTTTGGGCCTTAAGCTAAACATCGACAAAACTAAAATCATGTGCACTCTCCAGGAAGATTACAACAATGCTATAAAAATCGGAAAAGAACTATTGGAATATGTGGCGGAATTCAATTACCTCGGCAGTTTGATTTCGGAAAAGGCCAATATTGACTCTGAAATTCAGCACAGGATTAGCAGCGCCTCAAGAGCATTCTGGAAATTAAAAGACAGGGTTTTCTACAATCATGACTTGTGTACAAAAACTAAACTTGCAGTGTAACGAGGCAATTACACATGGTGGGTATTAACCCACCATGTTATATGGGAGTGAAATCTGGGTGCCGTACCGCCGACACATGAACGCATTAAACAAGTTGCAACACAGACACCTTAGACAACTCTTAAGAATCCGGTGGTTCCATTATGTCTCAAACGTATCGGTCAAAGTCATGGTTACAAAATCCCGCTTAAGATGGGCTGGTCACGTACGCAGAATTCAAGAAAACCGCATACCAACATATCTGCTTTACGGTGAGCTTGTAGACGGTAAGAGGAGGCCGGGTGGACAACTGAAAATGTACGAGGACATTTTCCACGAAAACTTAAAGGGAATTAACTTGCAGAATGAGTGGGAAGAAGCAGCTCACAATAGAACTTAATGGAGAAGAGTTGTAAACTCAGTTAACAGCGACAACCAAAAAGTAAAGAGGCAACAAAGCAATGAGATTTTTAATGTCCGGAGTTCGGTAGGCAGATAACATCACGTATCGGGCTTTTCAGTCACAGAAAAACTCATGAAAGAAAACGCCTTCCGTGACCATCTTCTGATGTGTGGCGAATACTCGTCAGCGAGTAATGGCTGTATGTATTGTTATTAATGTTTTTTGGGTACCTATACAAACATTAAACTAAATATCTGTATAGTTACATAACTTTAATTAATATACATAGATTGTGCCAGGATTATACCTTTGAAATTATTTTTAGTTTTCTAATTAAATTATATTAGGGAAATTACAATGACAACTAGCGGCATCGCTGTGGATTCATCTTTACTACGAAATTGTCGAAATCTGTAGGAATTACGCTGACATTTGACGTATTCATTTGTTTTCATTCAACTTATATTTGACAGCGCGTGGTTGAAAGTTTTTGTAGCTTTTGAACAACTTTTTAATAATTATTAGTAAGTATTTATTGCAAAGAAAACTATTTAAAGTAGTTTTTAACTATCTACGATGATTCGTCAGTGCGTATTTTGTAAAAAGGTGGACTATTCTACCCCGTGAATTGATATTTCGACGGTAAGTGTCATTACGTTTTTTTACCTTTAGCCATGCTTATACAGTAGCGTATTTAGATACTTTTAGTTATAAGTAGATTATTACAAAAATAAGTATATTTTCTTATTTCTTGGCGCCTTCGATCGTGAAATTAGAGTTACCCTCAGTTAGGCCTCAGACAAAACTAGTTATAATGGAAAATTGGTCGGAGGCAATCCCAATTAATTTTTGACAAAATTCATAAATTTTTAATAAAAAAACATCACGCCACTGATAGAGCCAAATGATAGAAAGATAGACGAAACTCAACCGTGTTGTCATATTTATGTATCCATCTCTTTAACTCTCATAAAAGTGTCAAACCATGTATGATTCTAAAAATTTGAGTTTTATGAATGGAGTGTTCTGTCTACCCATTTAGATGTCTTTGTTGCCAACCACGGACATATTCGGTGCCGTGCTGACTAATAGGAATTTAAATTTCCCGCTGGGGATTCAGATGGTAGCTCACTGCTGTAAAAAAATGTCAAGTTGCCACATTTATTTATTTATTTCCTGACATTGTCATTCGTTTTGACACTTTAGTTTTGTATTACGAGTTTTTGGTTTAAATAAATAGTGTTGTAATAAAAAATGTTCACTAGCAGACCTTGCAGTCGAAGAACCTCTTTTAAGAACCTCTTTTACTGCGAAGTGTACAAGACAGCTTAATAAAATTTCATCGCAACTTTATTAGAATATTTTGAACGGGAAAGCGGTAGTAATGACCCTTTATGTCCCTTAAGTGCATGCTGTTAAAAAGGTGAGTTTTTTTATGTATATAAACAATAACCGTTTATATATTTATAATTAATTTATTTTTATTTCCTAAAATATTTTGATTAAAAGAAAATATGTAAAAGTGGGCAACGCTGTGCCGGTCAAGCTTAATCACGTGACTAAAAGTTTATTTGATATGAACTATAAAAACAAATTACATTAGAACATGTAGCTGAGTCTAATGCATATTCTCCTTTATTTCTTGATAAAATATAAGATGTGATTATATGAACAGAGACAGAGATAATGATCCAATTCTTTCCACTTCTCTGTTCCTATTGCTCTAGTTTCTTCGCTTGGATAGTCAATATTGGCTATATAGATGTTAATCATTTAAAATTAATCAAACAACTTTCAAATTAGAGTGACAAATTACTTTCTATTTCACAATCTTGGTGGACTAATTGTATTTTTGATAATATTTTTTTTTATTTTATATAATTATTAATTATTTAACAGGTTTACACTGAACCAAAAGTCGACATAACTATAATGAAAAAGTTCATTAATATAATGAATTAAATCATTAATTTTGAGCCGATGAACGATATCATTGGCACAATGAAAAGTAATTCATTAACTCTATGAACTTTAAGTTCATTAAATCAATGAAAAGTGTTTATTAATTTGAAGAATACATTCATTGGTACAATGAACAGATTTCATTAATATAATGTACCTAAATCCTTATATTAATGAACCGTTATCATTAATACAATGAAATAATTTCATAACCTCTTTAGTTATAAATTTGAAAGACGACACTATTAGTAACTCTTGTTACACCGTATAATCGATGATGAAGACCGCTGTCATTGATATGAAATGTCGTTGATAGTCATTTCCCAGCCAACTACCTGAAATAATTCTACTATAAATAGATTTCCAATTGAACAAGCCCTTAGCTACAAAGGTAACAAAATTACTAATAGTGCCGACTAACTTACAAGCACAGTAAATTTTTCCATTAGGGATTATTAATAAAAAAACAAGTGCAATAAACTAATAATAATTTATTAAACTCGATATAGCATATACAAATTAAAAATTAAAAAAATCGAATCTACGAAGAGAATAGTAATGTTATTAATTTTAGGGTAAATTATAATGAGAAAATTAATTTACCAGTCGATATCCTGAGGGATTTCTATAAAAAGACCATTTCTTCATTATATTAGCTGTATCCTGAATTTGCAACAGGCTTTCCAAGTCGCATCAAGTGGGTCAGATGTTAAATTGTCGAATTTGAGGGCTTGAAGATGGCTTGAAGGCAGGTCTCAACATCTTCTTCCGGTTCTAAAAGACGTAGGTATATCAAAATAATTAAAATGCCAAATTTTAAAAGAACATTCGAATTTACCATAATCAGTTCCATGCCTCGACTTACTATGTTTTATGTTACTATGTTTTTCTTCATTTTGTTTTTTATCTTCTGAAACATATTTGGAAACCGCTGTTTTAATGAATACCCACACCAGAGATCTCACACAGCGGAATTTGATTTCAACAGCCTTAACTACAATACGATAAGACTTTTATTTAAAATATTTAAAATATTGAAGAGAACACTTACCGCTCTAATGAAACTGAAGCCTCACTGAATAACTCAACCACACAGACGTTATTAAAGTGCCAAAGTAACCAATCAACATGGCGGACATTTAAGCCCTAATATTTTATTCATGATATTAATAACCGCGTACATTAATATAATGTACTGTGTTCGTTGTATTAATATCATTGTTCATTGTCACAATGTACAACTCATTAATCAATGATTTAGTACATTAATATAATGAATATGTGTCTATTAAAGTTTCACTAAAATAAAGAACGCGTTCATTGGGACAATGAGCGCGTTCATTATATTAATGAAATCATAAAAATAAAGAAATAAATCGGACATCGATCTATGATTAACAAATCATTATATTAATGAATAAAATCATTGTCCCAATGAAACAACAGTTAATAATCAATGTTCATTAATATTATGAATAATATTTTTTTCAGTGTATGAGGTTTTGAAAATAGTGAAATTTTTGAAAACATTTTTGGATTTTTTTTAGTTGATTCTCAAAATTTAAGCAAAAAATATGTTTTTTTGGAAAATCTAACTAAAATAACTCAGTTATTTTAGACTTATTTGAAAAACAGTAAAGAGAAAATATGTATATCTTTTATCGAGATCTACCAGCCCTGAAAATATTTGCACCTATAAAAATTCGCAACTCGAGAAACACCTATAAGCAGGCAAAGAATAAATGTCCACCAACATCTCGATTTTCTTTTAATGAACACCGACAGTTACCTCCGTATTTCACTCATAAAAATCATTATACGGAAAGAGAGTGCTCCCTGAAAGATAATGACAAATGCCAGGCAACACGTGACCGCCATGTTTACTCGGCGGCA
The DNA here is from genome assembly GCF_002938485.1 of Sitophilus oryzae. Classification (NCBI taxonomy): domain Eukaryota; kingdom Metazoa; phylum Arthropoda; class Insecta; order Coleoptera; family Curculionidae; genus Sitophilus; species Sitophilus oryzae. Next base: position 579,121 of record NW_022146057.1, read on the forward strand.
TTCTCAAATTACAGGACGGGAAACAATTGCGCTATTATTGTGCCTGTCCGCGATTTTACTTATTGGTTATTTCTCTTAATCGTTGCTACTCCCGTATGGAATAAAGCAATCAGTCAAGGTGCATCATGGATTGATTTGCGTCTCAAAGAGCTGCACAGTGGAGTATTTTAATCTCGTGTTTAATTGTGACGGTACATAATTATAATTTTAGGTACAGATAGTTACATAATTATAATTTTGGAAAAAGTTTAAGCACTGATTGATTAAAAGAAGGGTACCATTAATATTGCAAATTGTATTTTATCCTCTCACAGTATATATGCATTTATTTTTAACTCTATGATACATATATGCCTATTTAATTTTTTCATTATGTAATTGGCACTTTGTTTACTCACTTGTTTCGTCGAGTTGCTTGAATCTATTTTTGCTTTTGATCAAATCGGTGTGAGAAGTAGTTGTGAAGCTATAAAATGTTGTTTCGGGAGAGTTTAATAACCGGGAAAGTTGAGTTATTGAATGTACCCGACAACCACGTAATTACGCCCTCCTTTACGTGTTAATATTTTTTCGACAATTTTATTTACATTTGAAATTGTCACAACACAAAGCGACGCCCAGTTCGGGTTCTTCTTCACTTAATTTTTACTACCCGAAACAACGTTACATCACACAAACCTCGTACCTGAGAGTTTGATAGTTTCAATAACTGCACAATTAAAAAACTGAAATATGTATTTAAATGTTATGACAAAGTCACGATTTTAATATTGTTTCAATGCGATCAACATCGGAACTGCGTGAAATACAGAGTCAAAACTTCTGATTTCCGCCGTATCAAGCGCTGGGGTCGGAATTTTAAAATTCAACTGAAATGCACCAAGCCTATTAATTTCATGATATCTCGAGCATGCATCATCATATCTCTAAATTCTTATTATGCTAAATTGATATACTAGGGCTGGCATTTCTGGTTTTGGGTGCTCATTTTCGAGTGTGAAGAGTACGGTCAACACGCTAAGCAAAATAAGATGTACTGAATAAAAACAGAAGGCAAGTATTTTCCCAAGCGCATGGAATCTAGAGTCTGATTAAGTGGTTATGTAATAAATACTTCGTTATTTTTGTTCTCTCCGACTTACTAGATTGCCATAGCGATTCACTCCTATACATGTAAACGCCCACCCAAGATTTCGCTTGCCAGCAGGGTATATTATTATACCACAGCACATTGTATTGAAAACTAATCTTATTACTAGAATTTTAATACAAGTTTTTGAAAATTCCGGACAAGTGAAAATGTAAAGTATGAATTTATTTAGGTATGTAAAGTTAGAAAATACATAAAGTACACCTTACAGTATTAATATATTTAAAAATTATTTGTGTATTTATTAAATCACACTATCTTTATTCTTCTCTTCCCCTAGGAGATGCAAGACCTTGTCGTTGGTGGGGAAGCTCCTGGTCAGGTGCTGGGGGGAATCCCCTCTAGCACTTGGCTTGGTCTAAGAAGCATCTCACTCATCGTCTTGTCCCTGACTGTAGTGTCGTGGCCAGGGAATTGCACCAAGACATATAACGATACCGGGCGGACTACGGACAGCCTCAACCTTGGGGCACCGGGGGTCACCCCATTGTATTTTACCCCTTACTTCTACATGCGGGGCTCTGTAGAAGTGGACCGACTGTCCCTAGCGACTCATAGGAACACTATTTGATCTGATAATAATAGTAATAAAAACATCACCGGTGAAGCTGTGGGGAAACCCCCTAGCGACACTGGGCACAGTAACAATGAAAGTTCCAAGGGGCCAAACCCAAAGAGAACTACAGGAGAGGTGGCTGACACTTGCGTGAAACCATCCTCCGCAAGTGGCATACAAGCTACCACCTCCTCCAAGGGTCGGGAGCCTACCTCCTACCTCTAAACCCAACAGGCGACACAAGCTACCGTTTCGTCTACCCGGCCTGGGTCGTAGCTCCTCGACTGTGAGGGACACGGGTCTCCGTAGGAAGTCCTGGGACTGTATGATGAGTTATAACTCAAGAAAGGAGGACACAATAGATCTCTAAGGTCGCAGAGATTAACCCCCCTCCCACTTATTCTAATTTCGCTATTTTAGACAGTAAATTTACATTGCAAATTACTGTTTTGCCAAGACTTGCACCACCCAGAGGTCGAACAAGAGTGGGAAAAACACACTGAAAAAAGAAAAAAATAAACTAGCAACTGTAGTAGTCGAAAGTGTTATATTTTTTATGGTTGTTTAATGCCTAGGTGGCCTTGGGCAACTTTCGTTTAATAAGAAGGAAGAAGAAAATATCAGGTTAATTATTATTATATCAAATGTAACACTTTATTTAAACAATAAGAAACATGTATGAAATGAAATATAGTGATATATTAAATTAAACATGAAAGTAAAATCCCTTCAAGAACAATAAAAGGTTAATTTCAATACATAGTCAAATTGCTTCAAACAAGGTTAAGTTCATTCAATCGCACATAATATTTGCAACAAAAGATTCAATTTCCCATTGAAATCCAATTAATGCCATCGTTATATAAATTATGTATTGTAAACCAATGTGAATTCCTCTAGTTGAGACAGTGATAGTGTAGGTATATTCCTTAAGGCACATGATACAATTGATTAAAACACTGTTATCTAGTCGAGGAATGGAGAAAGTAGTGTATCTTTGGCCTAATGTTATTATCTTTGTAGATACGATAGTGTATTCTCAGTGTATGTACAGTGTACAGGGTATCCCATTTTGGTTAAAAGCATACGGAATCTCCGTTATTAGTAAAGATAGGAAGATGCGGTTTGCGCAAACCTATCCCAACTTTTTTGTCAAACGGAAGATGCTGTAAACGAAATTTTCATATCCCTCTAAGTTTCTGAGCTATTTGGTCATAAATCATACGATCCATCTTGCTACGAGCTTTTCAAATATATATATATATATATATATATATATATATATATATATATATATATATATATATATATATATATATATATATATATATATATATATATAGCAGAAAGTAGTCTCGACTGACTAGTGAGAAAAGAAAATCTGGGATTTAAGTGGGGTTGCAGTCGGAAGGGTTTGACAAAGAATTAATACACTTTGTTAATTGTCAAGCTTTCGGAATTTATTTTTTTTCCTCAGGACATTAACGTGGTACAGAAAATACCTTTCATAAAACTACATTAAACATGGTTTGTGTTGATAACTCCACCGTGAAAGCATCGCTGACCAGTCAACCACAAGGACTCTTATAGCTTACAACCACAAGGACTCTTATAAAAAAAAAAAAACCTTTTTTTTTTTTTTTTTTTTCACGCCTCCACGCTTCGATTGAGACGCAAAAATTCTTTAATTTAAAATTTCTAACATCTCCTAATTATTCTAATGTTCTAACTTATATTTGGCGGCTTAACCGCCTTATAAGAGTCCTTGTGGTTGACTGGTCAGCGATGCTTTCACGGTGGAGTTATCAACACAAACCATGTTTAATGTAGTTTTTATGAAGGTATTTTCTTGTACCACGTTAATGTCCTGAGGAAGGAAAAATAAATTCCGAAAAAAACAATTAACAAAGTGTATTAATGCTTTGTCAAACCCTGCCGACCCTGGTAATCCCAGATTTTCTATATATATATATATATATATATATATATATATATATATATATATATATATATATATATATATATATATATATATATCACTCAATATTTATTTTCACTATTTATTTACTGCAATATTTAAAATATTATATTATAGTTCTCTGAAAACTTCTAATGCAAATTCACTCAGAAATACCCTGTACACTGAATATTTTCCTTTTTCACCCCCAACTTTACCGATATTATTTTACCCCAATCTATTTTGCATGCATACAACATTAAATATATTTTCGTTAGAGATTTTGCAATATTCCAAATATAATTAAAAGGCACGGGATAGGCTTCGAGCTCTTCTATTGAATATTCATGATGTATACATCTTTGACTTACATTATCTTTAATTTCTAACAAGTCTGGGCCGCTAAAACTTTCCCTGAATAATTTTTGAGGGTTTATTATACTACTTTAAAGTTATCTTATACTAGATAATGTAGTGTAGAATTTTAAGCAGTATTATTTGACGATGATTGTCAATAAAATTCTAAACATTTCTATTACCTTTTTTATTAATATATAATTGTATCAGTTATTAAAATCATAAAAAATATTTTTCTTATAATAATGCAAAAGTTATAATTTATTTAATAACAAGAATACCAGAGAAACGGCAAAGTCAAATTTACGTATCCTAATTATGGTTGACAGGTTGTAAATAAAAGCAAAAATACCATAAAATATATACAAGGTCCAGAAACAGTGCCTCGGGCATCTGGAGTTTCTACAGGATGTCCCCGGATTGTCTTTACAAGAGGAAAAACTTTTTTATTATTGACATTTTGAGAAAAATGCATTCTTCATAAAAAATTTTGCTTTTTCTAAAATGGTTAATCCCGTTTATACCTTTCCAAATTTCGATACTGTTTTAGAGAAAATTAAAAAAAAAACATGAAAGTATGATTGAATTTTGCTCTTGAAGAACGACTCTGCGAAATATGACAAGTAATTTTTCAAAGGAACGCTTATCAAGAAGATACCTATTTGGATATATTTGGCCAAGAAGCAATTTTTCTCACAAAATAAAATCACTAAGTAGTAACATATCGACACCAGCTATCTTGATTGCCATTTTATTAAAAAAATCGCTTTTTATTCAAAATCGATAGATAGGTATAAGAAACTCTAATATAGTTCGAAAAAGCACTTAAATCTGCTTCGATTTATTTTAAAAACTATAGGGTGTTGCATTTCAAATAACGAAGTTTTATGTAAAATAAATATTTAAAATAGCTCAGCAATTTTTGGTTACTCCTGTATAAATTTAAGGAAGCAATAGAATTTTTCAGTAAAGTTTATTTCTCTACGTTTAACCTCAGCACAAGAATTAATTCTAACAAGTAATGTATAGGGTGTTGATACTCTTCTATTGTAGCATTCATATTTAAATCTCTTTAAATATCTCAAAAACCAAAGATTTTAAACATATTTAACCCTTACAATAAACGCCTTTTTTGGGCTCAAGAATCCAAAAATAAAATAAAATACCGGGTGTTCCGTGAAAAAATATAATTTTGGTATGAATATTAGTTCTGAAACACCCTGTATGTTTTAAAATAATTTAAATTGTGCATATTGCATCCCCACATATACCCATAAAATATTTTGTTTCTAAATCTTTCCGTTTTCGTATAATCAACCGAGGCGAATGAGGTGCGCACCCTGTATATATTTAAGTTCAATTAATTTAATACATCATCTAAAATGTAAAATATAATTCAGTGTTTTAAGATTAAGAAAAAAAAACGTGGAACGGTTTGGCTGTCATCGTCTCTCGAAATCTTCCCTAAATCGTTGTACAGACTTGGTATAGTGCATCTTAGAATTGAGACAACCTGTATAAAAGAACAAAAATTCGAATCTATAAAAATATCACAGAAAAGAAACTAGTGTTCGCAAAATTAATAAGGTTTTTGTTCAAACTTCACAAAAATATTAACTTTTGAGACGTTTTGAAATGACTTTTTGTGCCTCCCCACAAAAAGTGTCATTTTTACTCCTAATAAAACCATATACTATTGACTATTGTTCTTGTTTAAAAATCATAACAAGCCTGTCCCGCTAACTGTTTAATTAATAATACAAATACCGTGAAATTGCTTGTAGTTTATAGATGATAGTCAGTTTGATCCACACTAGACTATATCTGGAAAATAAAGCCTTTCCAGGAACAAGGATCCGAATCCGCAGATGTGACATTGAGAACTTAAGGCTCCGTGGATTAAATTGTATTCGAAGCGACACAAAAGACCGGCCGGATCTCAAGTCCTCTCCTCCTCCTCCAGAAAACGTATGACATGTGTCATTTAAACGACAAGGAATCGCTTTGACATGGATCGTTTCTTTCCCTTAATATTAAAGTTGGGTATTTACTTTTTTGTATTATTACGCGAATCCTGAAGAATTCGACTTGACAGGAGTGAAATCGGTATTGAAATAAGTTTTTCTCTTTAAAAAAATGTAGATTCCATTGAAAACATAAAATGTAGAAAAGTCTGGAAAACGACTTCGACTCAAAAAGTTGTAAGATCTAACGCAAAACCAATAAGGCAGTTATGTTATAGTCTGTCCAACGACAAGCTCCTTGACAGTGATAGATGTGTCTGTCATTTTAATTTCAAAGTAGTTAGAAAGTAGTGGAAATAAATTGGTACAATTAGAAGGCATAGCAGGAAATTAATATACATATTTAAAATTTGAGTAACAAGTGATTACTTCAAAATATTGTGAAAAAAAATTGTATAAACTTTAGAAAATCTAATCAAGTTATTTTATTAAAAAAAACAGTATGTGTTAATACAAAACAAACAAGAACAAAACACCATATACCAAAAACATATAAAAGAACTATTTCTTACTTTCAAGCTTCAAGAAATTTCCCTCATTTATTATTATACTTATTAATATAACTTATGTACAAATACAAATATGTAATATTCCACAGGAATAAATAAAACAACATAAATGAAACAAACTATTTTATTAATAATAACACCTACCGAATTTTATTAATATTTATTTTATTTTATATTTAAAGGTTGATTAATTAACTTTAATCTTAATTTTTTTAAACCAGTACCTTTTGACATTTTTTTTCTGCAGTACTAAAATCCATTATTTACCTATCGTGTGATGTCGTTATTTTACAGCTACTCCAGTTTTTAGTATATGTTTAGTACGATCCTTTTTTCCTTCACTTGACTTCAAAAGCCACAAAACACGCACGTAATAACAAGAATCAAAATGCATCACCTTCCAAAACGCAGGGTATTTGATATAAGTTGATACAAAATTATAACCTATAATTTTTCAAGACTCTGACAAGAATCAAAAATCTAAAGATGAATTCATACGCATCGACCTCCCGACGCGTTTGTTGTTCATAGTTCCGTCAAACCAATAAAATTGAAATATGATCTGTCATTTTTGAAATAAACCAATAAAATTAGTTAAAAACAACAAGAGACGACGTATGACGGATTTATATTTAAACCCATCCATAGTTGACTTAAAAAATATTAGAAACTCTTTTTAGTAAAATAAATAGATTGGTATGGACGTCATCTGCTTTTCTTCTGTCATCGTCTGTCGAAATCTTACATGAGAAAAAAGAACAGTATAGTTAGTGGTCCAGTTAGTGAAGTGTTCGCTCCTTATCTAGCTAAGGTAAGTGTACCAGTAATCGGCACTGTACCAGTGTTCGTCACTTTCTTTGTCACATCACAGTTTTTGTCAAATATTAAGAAATTTTTATATAGCACAATAATAAATTAAATGTATTTCACAGATTTGATATTATTTGATCGATTTCGCAACATGTGCATTTTATGATAGCTGTCATAATTCGTTTCTGCATCATATTCAATTCTGCATTACTTTTTGGTACGTGATTGGGACGATGTTGGTTCTGTGCAACTTCTTTAACGTGTATGTTAAGACATCCAAACTTTTAAGATAGATTAGAAGTGTACTTAATTAAGTTTAATCATGCATGTTTTATATTAAAAAATAACCTGTATTGATATTAAACTTCCTGTCTTTAGACGATTATACAAGATTTAAAGAATATTTTTAGTTTATTTTCGTGTGCCGATTACTAGGTCTAATAATAGTGTCCAAATAATCGGCACATATATGACTGTTACTGGTGCATGGATGTAAAAATTATAATTGCGTATAAATTAATTAGTTTTGTTAGTATGTCTAGACCTTACCTTTAATGGTGTTATTTTAAGCAGTAAGAATATGCGTACCAGTGTCCATCATACCATTTTGTCGGGATTTTAAAGAAAATATATGTTAATTAAAGATGACGAATACCGGGACATGGGGTGACGATTTCTGGTATTATCAGATAATATGGTTAGAAAACTTAAATACATATTCGGCAGATAACATGCTTAAAACCATTGAAGCTGTTAATAATGGTTTATCCATTAAGAACAACTTTGTGAGATAAGGTTATTGTAAGGGTCTGTATAATAACCTTATCGCGATGAAAATGAGACCAGAATCCGTTTAAGCCTACCAGAGGAAAACACCTTAATTGATAATATATGGATAACAGATAAATTTTATGCCTCTCATTATATCGTTCCAGAACTTAAATAATTATTGAAACCTTCGATAAAGGAGATTCAGAAAAAAAACTAATATTTAACTTAAAACAAAACTGCAAAGCAAAATTAAATTTCGATGGCACAAACTTTCGATAGCACAAAATAAACCAAACCAAAATGTAACAAGCTTATCAGTGTTTTTTTACTGGTAAAACAAATTTGCCTATTCAACAAGATATCCTTAGCGTTTGAGAGAATATCCCCAAGCAAAAAAAATGAGAATATTAAAGCAATAATCGGAAAATTTAAATATTAAAATTCGATTTTCACCTTTTCTACCTATTATATACAATCTCTTCTATAATACGTTGTGAATATACGAGTTATTTTTAAAATAAGACACTTTATATACCGTTCCATATATTTACACAAAACAAAAATATAAAACGATACTCTATATCGTGTATTTATTTTATTCCAGAGACACAACTGAAATGCATATCTATTTTTATTGGTCTAAACGGAACGTATAAAAACGAAATATTAGCATTTGAAAGTTATATTTTAAGAGGTATATACGGTATATACGCGCGCTCACGGGTGCAGCATCGGCGAACAAATATAAAGGCAAATCCTTTGAAATTTATTTCGCCATACACCGAATATGATAAAAATAAAATAAGTCTTTTTTTGCATTGAATTTTTATATTTTTGCATTTCTATGCGATCTAGTGTGGAACACCGACATATCCAGTGGCGGATCTTGCGTTTCTATAAAAAAAAAATAAAAAAGTTTTACAATTATTTTATGGTCATCATCATCATCTTCCCCTAGGAGATGCAAGACCTTGTCGTTGGTGGGGAAGCTCCTGGTCAGGTGCTGGGAAGAATCCCCCCTAGCACTTGGCTTGGTCTAAGAAGCATCTCACTCATCGTCTTGTCCCTGACTGTAGTGTCGTGGCCAGGGAATTGCACCAAGACATATAACGATACCGGGCGGGGCTACGGACAGCCTCAAACTTGGGGCACCGGGGGGCACCCCATTGTATTTTAACCCTTACTTCTACATGCGGGGTTCTGTAGAAGTGGACCGACTGTCCCTAGCGACTCATAGGAATACTATGAGATCTGGTAATAATAGTAATAAAAACATGACCGGTGAAGCTGTGGGGAAACCCCCTAGCGACACTGGGAACAGTAACAATGAAAGTTCGAAGGGGCCAAACCCCAAGAGAACTACAGGAGAGGTGGCTGACACTTGCGTGAGACCATCCACCGCAAGTGGCATACAAGCTACCACCTCCTCCAAGGGTCGGGAGCCTACCTCCTACGTCTTATCCCAACAGGCGACACAAGCTACCGTTTCGTCTACCCGGCCTGGGTCGTAGCTCCTCGACTGTGAGGGACACGGGTCTCCGTAGGAAGTCCTGGGACTGTATGATGAGTTATAACTCAAGAAAGGGGGACACAATAGATCTCTAAGGTCGTAGAGATTAACCCCCCTCCCACTTATTCTAAATTCTAAATCATCATCATTCTCAACTTATCCAACTCTTTCCAATTATGGTGTAGCCTTCCTCACATATTTAGATACTCTTTTTGTAGTCAATTGTTGGCTATGCGGGCCCAACTTATTTATCTTAACTTACTATAAAAACATTATCACGCGACCATACCCAAAGATACCCATGATTTTACCTATGGAGCACTTGGTACACAAATCTAGAGCAATATACAGCAAGGCAAAACCTGTACATAGTACAGTAACTGCCATGCACCTGCATCATAGGTTCCATTAAGGTCATTATAGACCTAACACTACTGCACATTGTCGTCGGTAAATATGTTAATGCGACAACGATTAGAATGGTCATTGACGGAAACAGTACTGGGTCAGTGAATTTTCAGCTCCAGGGCTTGGAACACCCTCAAAGGAAATTCTAGGTCTACTTAAGAATCTAACCTACCAAGAATCTAGAATATTCAGAAACACCTCACATTAGTGTTGAGCAATAAAAAGGATTGGAAGAGAGAAACGTTTGCTCAGCAAGTAAAAGGCGATACCATAACGTGGTATACTGATGCTTCCAAAATCAAAGCAGGGACAGGGATAGGAGTATTTTGGCCGAAAACTAAATACTCAATCCAAACCATTGGGTACCTAACGCCAGCCTCCTTCAGGCAGAAATCTACGCTATCGAAAGATGCGTATAACTTATTTTAGATAGGAACTATCGGAAACAGGAAATAGCCATCTTATTCGATAGTCAAGCAGCACTAAAAACGATCAGCTCAGTAAGCATCAATTCGAGGTTCGACAAATAATGCCTAAAAAAGCTGAAAAAATTAGGCAAAAGAAATAAAATGTAGGCAAATAAAATAAAATTAGGCAAAGAAAATAAAGTGCTTGTACTATGGATGCCAACCTACCAGGGGATAGACGGTAATGGAAAAGCAAACGATCTAGATAGAAAAGTAACGAATATTCCTCTGTACCAGAAACGTTCTGCTTTCTAAGAGGAAACCAACTTAAAGCGGAACTCCAGAATCTGGAAGACTCCATCCATAACCTGGAATAGGAATCCCCCAACGGTCTAAGACATTTGAAGAAATTTCTCAGAACTTACGACCGAGAAAAATCAAAGATATTCCTAGATTTAAATAGGAACAATATTCGAAATATCACAGGGTTTTTTGATGGGAAAGACACTGTTTCCTCAATGAACACCTCAGAAGATTGAAGCTAAGAAACAACAGCGAATGCAGATTCTGTGGGGGAAATGGAAAAACACCAGAACACCTAACCATTGAGTGCGCCGAGACGATAACCATTCATGCCATAAGCTTTGGTAAGATTAATATCGGAGATGGGAAACTATCATCTGTAAAACAATCTTAGATACTACTGGCTTTTGTCAAAGACCTGAGACTAATTAATAAAGGGGGACACTTAAGGGTTATACAGAAACTCTCGAAAATATATACAAAGAAGCCAAAGCAAGAGTAATGATATAAAATAACCCCAAAGTTCTCAACTGGCAAAGGAGTACGACAGGGAGAGGCGATATCCCCAAAGCTGTTTACAGGAACACTCGAAGAAATCTTGCGTCAGCTGGACAGGACCTACAAAGGATTAAAAATAAATGGGGAATTATCATGCATTATACTGCAACCATCTAAGATCCGCTGATGACATAGTCCTAATAGCCAATAGTCCTGAAGAATTACAAGCACAAATTAATGAACTAAATTCAGCCAGCAATACAGTGGGTCTCAAAATTAATTTAGAAAAAACTAAGGTAATGTACAATGAACTAGTGGAAAGAAAAGACATTACTACATAATAAATAACACAACACTGGAAATAGTAGCATGGTAAGCACAAGGAATTAAGAGACCTAGAAGAAGACCGAACCTGAGATGGGACCATGATATTAGGCAATTAGCAGGGATAACTTGTGCCCGCATAGCCAACAATAGACAACAAATGGGCCCAACTACAAAGAGAGTATCTAAATATGTGAGGGAGGTTACACCATAATTCGAAATGGTTGAAAACGATAATGATGAAAGGGGGCACAATAGATCTATAATGCGTATTTGATCAAATACCAATACATTCATGTTAAAATTGGCTACAATCGCCTAAAATATTCAAGTTAATATTTTAGACGACCGTACTTATCGAGCCCAATAAATCAATACACGAACCAACCCGACCCGTTTCTCTTTCCTTTTTCATTCCCGGTACTACCTAAACTATATAAATAACGGTCGGAGACCTGATGTACCTGACGCGAATCGCGACCACAGATCTCTTGCATGGCTGCACGTAAACGAACTATAGGAGAAATAAAGAAATACCATAAAACACAGGGAATAACATTATAACCTCTTACTCAGGTATTTATTTTTCATATTTATGGGCGGAGATGGGATCTCGCACTTCTTGGTCGGAGGCAATTATGCGCGTGAGTTAGGACCAGAGCGGTACAGAGTGTAAGAACTTTGGTTTTGTGTCCTTTTGCTACCTGAATAGAATTGTTTATTAGTTCGGGTAGTGCGTTCCAAGATCCTATTCATCGTCTCTTTTTTTTTGTTTGTTTGTTTGTCATATAGTCCCGCAATTTTTTTTTTAAACGTCACAAAAGTATTAATTTTTGCGACGTGATTGGCAATTTAAAAAAGTCAGTTCTTTTATTTTATGAACATAACATAAATAAACATAACATACTGGGGTAGGTGCCCATTGGTTCGGAGTATTTAGTTTTCGGTCCAAATATTCCCATTCCTCTTCCTGCTTTGGTTTTGGAAGCATCAGTAGACTACTATCTAGGATATGCAAGACCTTATCGTTGGTGGGGAAGCTCTTATATAGTCAGGTGCTGGGAAAATCTCCTCTAGCACTTTGACTCGGTCTAAGAAGCATCTCATTGTCTTGTCCCTGGCTGTAGTGTCGTGGCTAGGGAATTGCACCAAGATATATAACGATGCCGGACGTTTATGACCAAGAGGAGATAACCTCACCAAAAACCTAAATCCTTCGATGGCGGACCCAGGTCAAAGGGATGTGTAGCTAGATAGAAAACTAGAATTTACTATTTTCATCCTTAGGACACCAGAGGGCAAGCCATTGTATTTACCCCTTACTACTACATGCGGGGCTCTGAAATGGATCGATTATCCCTAGCGACTCATGGGAACACTATGAGATCTAGTACTAAAAACACCACCGATAAAGCTGTGGAGAAACCCCCTAGCGACACTGGGAACCCTAACAATGAAAGTTCCAAGGTACCAAACCCAAAGGGACCAACAGGAGAGGCGGCTGACACTTGGCCGAGATCATTTTCCACAAGTGTCACACAAGCTACCACCTCCTCCAACAAGTGTTGGAGCCTACATCTAGACCCAATAAGCGACAAAAGCTACCGTTTCGTCTACCCGACCTGGGTCAACCAGGCGGGCTAGATGATCCTCTGAGAGTAGGTCTTAGTGGAGCAGAAGCACGGAAATAGCTCCGCCTGCTCTACGAAAGACTTGCTCCAGAGGAAGCAAAAGCAAAAACACTCTTTGGAAAAGGGGAGAGTAAAGGAACCAAAAACAGTCTGCTACGTTTCCACCAAAGGGCAAGAGAGGTAGCGAGAACCTTTCACCTCTGCTCCGACAAGGAGAGAAAAAAGCCAGGATCGAAACCCGTCCAACACCTGGAGGCAAGCAAGGACGTATCACCAGCCTTGCTCCTATTGCTGGACAAGTGAAAATGTCGGTGCAGCCAAAGAATTACCCAGGGCTAGCACTGACCACTGACCAGCAAACGGCTCTAGAAGAGACGATACCGGACGAAATAGTGGCGACATGGTGGCGACCGGATTGCAACACAACGATCTACAAATGGGTCAGCTGCTTTTTGTGTTCCTGAGCAGACAATTCTCCCAGTACTGTTTTCGTCCAATCTATGTTTATGATTTTCGTCTATGGATGACAAAGTGCAGTGGTGTTAGGTCTACTTCCATGGCTGCTTTTGGGCAGCTTCCATGGCTTCTATGATGCAGATGCATGCCAGGCTCTACATTTGGCACAGGTTTTGTTACCCTGCTCTTTGTTACTCTAGTTTTGTGTACTGAGATCCTTAAGTAATCAATATGTTAGGAGAGCAGCCTCATCTCTTTCCCGCAAATCATTTGCATATTATGAACAGTCAGGCGATACTTTTCAGACGCTGATGAGCCCAAAGGTATCATTGAGCCTCGTCTAGAACTCAACGGGATGATTTAAAGTTTCGCCGAAAAATCATAATTTTCAGTCTGTTTAAATTTTACTTTAAAGAGACTTAAAAGTCAAATAACTTATCTACAAATTGCTTAAAACAGCACCAAGAAGATGGATTCTGGAACGCACCATTCTCGACATGCTTTATGACAAGGGAGAATTGTAATAAAAATAAACATTAAATTCGTGCTGATGAAGATGTTAAAAAGTTGAAGATTTGTGTTGACGTGGTTATTGTTTCAAAAAAAAATCGGTTGGTTTGAGTTTGACCGTAAGTTACGTTTTGATTGGAGAGATAGTACCTTAAAAAATTCGTCTCTCGGATTCAAAAGGGAACTTAAGAAAGTCATATCGAGCACATTTATCTTATACGACCGTACAATATTGTTTTACAAACGAGCAAATTAATATCAGACCAGAAAGGTAGCCTACAATATAGAAGGCTATTGATATTACAGTGATATGTCTGAATGTTACTTTGAATGTTGTAGACAATGATTCAGTATTGAAACTAAAAGAATTTTAGATTTACATAGTCTTTATTTATTTTGCTTACACAACGTTTCGGTCACAAGTATCACTCACCGTTACCAAGTGTGATCTAATGACTTATAACTTAGACTGAGCTTATACAAGGTGTCCCAATATTCCATGGACAAAGAACCACAACGTATTTTTGGAATCAAATTAAGTTCACTGGACTCAATTTACCTCTATACAAAAGTGCTTCGTTTGTCCGCTAGAGGGCATCAAACTTTAAAAACGTAAACACATTTTTCAGATATTTTAAGAATAGTTAGTCCGATTTGAATGAGACTATGGGTCTCTATTAGGGATGTCAATCCCGGGATCCCGGAAGAAAACTTGCCTTGAAAAATCCCGGGATTGGATTATATAAATACCGATTTTTGATGCCATAGAGTAAATTGCTTAATTTCGGAACTAAAGTAATTTACGTAAAATCCGACAACGTTGCGACCTGAAAACAGAGCGACCTGTAAACTCTGAACCAGATAATTCAATATTTCCCTAATTAAATCAGAGATAGAAAAGCTTTTAATCAGACTAGAGCTCGACAATTCATCAGATACTTCTAGAAGAGGAACCAGCAACGACAGCGAAGAGGATGAGCTTTCCATTGCCGAACTTCTGAGAAGAGAAGATAATGAACCTTTAAAGGTTAAACTGCAGAAAGCATTACAACAATCTTCAAAGCCGATAAAAACCAAAAGAAGTAATAAGACTGGATTGTCCGACATTATTACCCAAGAAATTGAATTATTTTCAAATGGTGGTAGTCGGGGACGTAATCTCCAAAAAGCTTTTGATTTTTTATCAACCATTCAGGCCACCAGCATGGAATCTGAAAGATGTTTTTTTTTGGTTGGGATCTTGTGTAATAAGGTACGTTCAAGACTGGGGGATGAAACTTTGGACGCATTAATATTTTTGCGCTATTTTTTTTAAAATTTGTAGCTATAATTTGTTTGTTAAAATGTGTTTGGTTTATATGATTTTTTTTAAAGAGTTTTTTGTTAATTTTCGTGTTTTGTTATATAAAATGATTTTTTTATGATATTAGGTATTTCATTGATAATTTTAAACCCGGGATTTCTCGTTCAAATCTCGAAAATCCCGGGATTTTGAATACCTTTCGGGATTGACATCCCTAGTCTCTATGTTTTGCTCAGTGTTTTAAGATTTGAATGTATACAGGGTGTTTTGAAAAATCTGGTCATTGAAACACGTATATTTATTTTGCTGTTTTACATATTTTAAGATTTTTTTAAAAATTTATACAGGGTGTTTCATAAAATATGACCATTGTGTAATCACGATTCTGCTTAAACTGCTTGACGTTTAAAGCTGATTTTTGGCAAACGGATTAACTTAGGGTGTAGAGGTTCGATAAGGAGGGGTTTCTCGAATCTCAAATTCCAAGAGGGTGAAAACGCCCCTCTAATATTACAATGTTTGTTATTTAAAAAACGGTTAGTCTTTCGGGAAAACACTTGGACACGCATAATTTATTTTGTTTTTTTACATATTTTTTAAAAAATTATACAGAGTGTTCCAAAAAGTTGGGTAATGATTAACCACGATTCTGCTTAAACTGCTTGACGTAAAAAGCTTATTTTTGGCAAACAGATTTTTCGAAAGTCAAATTCCAACGAGATGGAACTACCCCTCAAATATTACCAAGTTATATAATAATATCGCCATATTGTTTTTTCTCATGCTGACATAAATGTGAGAAAATTTTATCCAGTTTATATGTTAATGGAAATTCTTGCTTTGCTTTATCATCGCCATTACAAATGATTAATTCGAAAGCGGAAAATTAAGTCGCGGCTACAGGCTAGTACTAATATAAAATTCCATAATTTCCTCAACTAGATTATTAGAGCATTAGAGCATAATAATATTCATATGTGACAAAAACCATTTTTTTGAAAGTCAGCTTTGGAAAAATAATTTTTTTCTTCAAAAGTATACGGTGCCGTTTTTTTTGCAAAAGACAAAAAATGTAGTAAATACTAGAGGAGCCATTATACGAAAAAAAATCGGCCGTCGCGTCGATGGAAAATATTTATACTAAAATTTATTTGAGTTTTTTCTTAGTTTTCACCCTTCCATTAAGTCCCGTAGCAGGGGCGGATCGTGAATTTGTGGGGCCCTGGGCTGAAACTACTTAGGGGCCTACATAAGTACTCAACTAATAGCCATATCAAAAAACTGTTTCTATAATGATATATTATTATTCTTCTTCTTTACGTGCCGTCTCTTTCGTGGAGGTTGGCGATCACATTGGCAAAATCTTCACGATTCTCGGCTTTCCTTATAAGTTCTTCAAAAGTTAGGTGAGTCCAGTTTCTGATGTTTCTCAACCAAGATAGTTTCTTCCTGCCGAGACCTCTCTTTCCTTCAATCTTACCCTTAACTATCAATTGTAAGACGTGGTATTTTTCATTTCTCAATATATGCCCTAAGTATGATGTTTTTCTTATTTTTATTATATTGAGCAATTCTCTTTTTCTGCCTATTCTGCTGTAGACTTCGGTATTTGTGATATGTGGATTTAAGTAACATAAATGTTACTTAAATCTACGCAAGTATTAGTTGTACAAAAGGCGACCTTATTGCTGTGGTAGCAATCTCTTCCAGGCAAACTTTGGGTGAGAGAGAAACCGAAATAGTGATATTTAATAAGAATATAAAAAAAAACAATAAAACAATTTTATTTATTTACTTATTATGAATTAGTAAAAGAAATTGATAGGTTGTAGTCACAGAAATTGACAGTTATTTGGTAATCACATTCCAAGTCTTTTAATGGTCTTTTGTTAGATCACAATTTATGGAAAGAAGTGATAAATTATTTAGTCGATGGCTCGACATTGTTGTCCTATATTTATTTTCTACATAGGACATCTTGAAGAAGGAGCGTTCTGCTTCACAGCTAGTGATTGGCAATGTTAAAAAAATCTTTAAAATGGTATAGCAGTTAGGGAACATGTTAATAAGTTTATTTTCATACATGAGCATAAAAATGTCACTGCAAGAGGTGTAAACTCAGACATAGATTGGAGTAAGTACGATTTTAATTGAATGCACTCATTCACTAAATGCTCGTCTACGTCATCGGGATAGTAATCAATAATATGACGTGCAATTTCCAAATCTATGTTTTCGATATTTTTGTCTTGCAAATCCATTAAAAATTTGAATTTTTTGCTATATGTCTCATAGACTTGTCTCCTTTTATTTAAATCCATAATCAGCTTATCCAACGCAACTTTTAACGTGTCTCTTTAAATCTTTCTGCGCCGTATACTGAGAATTCACCTGTAGACTTATCTGAAAATTTTGGGATAATGCGTCTCTTGTTTATGTAATTGTAGTCTATTACTACACTAGTACTTAATTTTTTAGCTTTCTCGTCGTATTCCTGTAACATTTGATCTGATTGGTGTCGTATGTTGCTCACAAGGTCTTTTAAAGACACAATTAACTTGTTGCCTTCACAAATGTCTAAACCAGGGCTCTGTATTTTTTTATTAACTAAATGAAATCTCTCCAAAACTTCTTCTCGAGTTTCGCCATTTTATTGAATAAATTTCGTGCCTCTTTCCGGAAATCAACTTTCTCAACCTCATTTTCGCTGAAACTTTTGAAAATTTTCATAATGTCATCATAATTATTTTTTAAGGCTTTGACAGCATCATAGTGGCAAGGCCATCTTGTCTGGCTTAAACTTTTAACCTGAATTTTAATGTTATTTCACGATTCAACAGTTCCCACCTATGGGTCTATTGTTTTTCGCGGGGCCTGGGGGCCCCTTGTAACCTCGGGGCCCTGGGCTGCAGCCCAAACAGCCCGTAGGTAGATCCGGCCCTGTCCCGTAGTCATTTTGAAAAAGACTTAATTTTAAGTCTTAAGTCAGCTTTCGAAAAATGACTTAAAATCAAATGAATGAAATTTACTTAAAACATTAAAATGGTTTAAATCAAAAAAAGACTTAAGTTTTCTATGAGCTAACAGCTCTGCCTACAACCCATCCCATCACTCACGATTTCTAAAAATCTAATCATTTGGCGTGTCGAATAAGTTGAATAACCCTGTATACACGGCCCTTCGGAAGAAACATCGTCAACGTTGTCATTTCCCCTTTATGCCTAATGTATCTGGATAAATCGCGAGCGAACGGGAAAAAATGGCGCCTGCTTAAACAAGGAAACGACCGAAAATCTATCATCAATCCGAATTGAAGCGAGTGGCGCGTCGGGGCGTGCTCTAATGACGTCGAAAGTCGTTAATAGTGACGTCTTAAGAGTGGAGAAAAATGAGCGAATTTTATGGACGATGCCTCTTAAGAGCCACCACCGAGCAAAAACAGGACTGATGTTCGCTTAATGTTTGTACATGCGTTTCGGGGAAGAGATCGTGAACTATAATGCCAGTCGCCTGACAATTGATTCGATGCCGTGTTTTTTGTCATTTGTTTTGGTTTTTGTCTCTCTTGTTTGATGGCATAGAGAATTTTTGGGTAAACTTTGAGTTCTAGTTAGAGCTGCTGAATATCCGCTGCTATAGAGGTGCGTAGTCCTCCATCTCCAATATCAGCAGATCCAAAGATTATGGCACGAATGGTTGTTGTCTCGGTGCACTCTGTAATGAGGTGCTCGATGTTTTCTCATTTTCGTCACAAAATCTGAATCTGCCGTTGTTTATTAGCTTTAAAGTGCACAACTCAAATGAGTTCATCAAGTCATTTGAATTCAATTTACATGAAAGCGATTCTAAACTCGAAAAATCATGTCCATTGATCAAGTGAGTTGATTCAAGTTTCACTTAACTATTGTTTAACTTTTTGACGTTCAAGTGGTGTTTTTAAAATATTGGCAGTAGGTGGTCAGTAGAAAATTCTGTAAAATTTGTTAATCTACTAGTAATTATTGATATAAAAAATATGAGTGTATATGGAACACACAGAATCCGAAATACAAAATTAATTAAAAAAGAGTAATTTCTACCTTAAGTCAAGTACAAATAGGATTACGAATTAATGTGACTTGTTAGCCGACCATACCGACAGGTATGGTAGGCTATTAAGATCGGCAAAAAAAAAGTTTTTTTAATTTCACTCAAAATGAGTTATTTGGGTTGAGATGAACGGCCTATTTAAAAAATAGACATATTTCTTTAAATTCAAAACATTCATTTTTAAGACAATCTGTATACATAAATAAAATTATTGATTTTTAAAATATGATTCGCAAAAGTAGAGAGAGAGAAATCAGGCGACGACCAGAGATAATAGTTGTAAGATTATTAGTTTTTAGACTACTATTCGAGACGCATTGATTTATTTTGGTTCCTGAGTTTTGTGACAAAGAATGTTAGTAAAGGTAAAGTAAATATTTTCTCATTATTTAACTAATGTTAACTAAAGCATATATTTTATTTTTCTGTTCTAATATTCTGTATTAAAGTTTTTCCTTATTTATTTCATTTGAGAATTATCTTAGTACCTTAGTACCTGCAGGCGGCGACCAGCTAACTAACCAAACACTCTTCCGTTTTGAATGATATAAATGTGGCATGTTTTGAATGTAAAACTGCAAACCTTGGTGTGAGAACAGCTTCTATATTATTATTATTTCTCTTTTATTAAAGTTAAGGACAGCATAGTTAGACTCTCTGGAATAGTGATCATGGTTTTCTCTGCCGTGCTCTTTTACATGTGAATTCCAGGCAGAGTACGGCACTCTTTTCATTTCATTTAATAAAATAAGTAGGGCTATTTACAAATTTAGCGTTTTATTTACATAACCTATTCTCCTCAAATTTCCCAAAATATTGCTTCTGTCGAGGCGCATCCGAGGTAATCACAATAAACAAAAATATTTAACACACAACGTAAGTTCCTTTCTTCCATTTAAATTTCTTGTTATACAGTTGGCCAAAATATTACCTCTTCAACTTTGTTGACGAATTTAGGTTGTTACACTACAGGATCATAAATGACCTAGATACAAAATATTTTCATGGTGTCTGTCTGTCTGTCTGTCCGTCTGTAACACGATAACTCAAAAACCGCTAAACCGATTTTAACCAAATTTGGCACAAAAATACTGTGGCACCGAGAATCTGGCCATTAGATTTTGGTGAGGGTGGGGGGTTTGTAAGGGGGTATGGGAGGGGGTTAAAAATTTAAAAAAATAGTAACTCCAAAATTGCAGTAGCTAGCGAAACGCGGTAGCTAGCGAAACGCGGATTAGGAATAATATTTGCAACAAAATTTGGAAAATTGCAACAACTCCCGGCGCCAATTTTTTTTTAATTCTAGGTACAGCTTTTTCGAACAAAAAAATTGTGTATGCACTATGTGCGCATATTTGAAGTGAAATTTATTTTTACTTCCGTCTGTCTGTCTGTCCGTTTGAGGACTCAATTCAGGTACCTCTATCCACGTGCCGAGTTTGGTCCCAATCGATACATAATTAAGAGAGAGAAAAATCCTTATGATTTCGTCCATTTAGAGGCATCGGTTCGAAACGTCGAGGGCGTCATCCTGTAGCCCGTCCCCAATCATGCCGAAATCGACCCACATTTTTCTTCAATATCAAATCCTTATATAGTCCCACACTGATGAGATGTAAACGAAACGTCGTATCCAACTTTGCAGGGCGGGACCGTGTGCACTGTCCCTCATATAGCCTACCCCCGTTTCTTACGTCGAAACTAACTCTCACAGTGACATGTGTCTTCCACGGTCAAGTTGGCTTTGCTCCAATCTATTGACATACCAAATTTGATTTAAATCGGACAATTTTTTATTTGATTCATTCATGATGGGGTTTCGTAGTGCACGAAACGTCGTCAAAATATCATGAAAAGATGAGGCTCTTCGAGCTCCATCTTCATTCCGAGTTTCAGCCCTCTGGCTCACATACGGCCCGAGTTACGACGCTCGACGATCGTTACCACTTTTCCTCTCGCGATCTCGTGTGTCGCGGCCTTCAATTTTTCCTACCATCGGGCGTGAAGAAGTTTCACTTCAAAAATAATTTAAAATAAATTGGTTTGCATCCACACTTATTTTTTGCAATCTCTAGGATTTCCTAACTATAGCTCAGGTATTAAACCATTAGATGGACCATAGTATATAGCTAATCCCCTTATTTTGACACATATTTCTTTTACGTGTTGGTTTCTTACGTAATAAACTTTCTGGTAATTTTCATAATTTTGGTAGTTTGATGATGGAGGCATTTAAGCTTTCCGTTGTTTGAAGTACAACTCTATGTCGCCATTTTAAATCAACTAACAGAAGCTTTTTGACATTTTTTTGACATCAATTTTTTTTTGACTTTCAAGTCAGTTGAATTTAAGTCACTTGATCAACTCATTTGACTAATGTAAACGCGCCTTAAATCTACTGAGGTGTTCATTGAGGAGACAGAGTGTCCTTTTAAAAAAAAACCTGATATTTCGAAGATTGTCATCCTATCCGATAGTCAAGCAGCACTAAACGCGATCAACTCAGTAGCCATCAATTCGAACTTAGTCAAAGAATGCCTAGAGAAGCTCAACAAATTAGGCAAAAAAAATAAAGTCCTCCTACTCTGGGTGCCTGCTCATCAAGTGATAGAAGGCAACGAAAAAGCAAATGATCTAGCTAGAAAAGGAGCGAACACTCCACTAACTGGACCAAAACCGTTCTGTTTTCCAAGCGGGAACCAACTGAGAGCGGAACTGAAGAATCTGGAAGTAACTGCCGTAATGAATCATCCTTAACCTGAAATGGGTGTTCTCCAGCGGTCTAATAAGACACTCGAAAAAGTTCCTCAGAACTTACGACCGAGAAAAATCAAAGGTTTTCCTTGATTTAAGTAAAATCAATCTTCGGAATGTCACGGGGTTTCTAACAGGACACTGTCTCCTCAACGAACACCTCAGTAGGCTGAAGCTGAGAAACAACGGCGAATGCAGATTATGTGGGGGGAAACGCCAGAACGACCATTCGTGCCATGAACTTTGGTACGGTTGATATCGAGGAGGAAGAGCTGGCCTCTGTGGAGCCGTCTCAGATACTGGCTTTTGTTAAAGCCCTAAAAACTGTATGATGAGTTATAACTCGTTATAACTCAAGAAAAGGGAACACACAATAGAGATCTGTAAGGTCGCTGTGACTAACTCCCCTCCTAAACATTCTACATTCTACATCGCTTTTAATGCTGCTTGGCTATTGGATAGCATGCTAATTTCTTATCAAAGATAAGTTGTACGCTTCTTTGAATAACGTAGATTTCTGCCTGAAGGATGCTGGAGTAGGATGTCCAATATCCGGGGTATTTAGTTTTCGGCCCAAATACTCCTATCCTTAATCCTGCTTTGGTTTTAGAAACATCAATATACTACGTCATGGTATGGTTTTTTACCTGCTGAGCAAACGTTTCTCTCTTCCATTTCTTTTGATTGCTTAATACAACAATGAGTTTCTTAAAGTTGTACATTCTTCTACATCAACATTTATAATGACCGCATCAATATTAAACATCCTTCTTTATTTCCGTAATAATTATAATGACTTGAACGTCAAAATTATAAAAAATAATCTACTATTTCGATTATTAAGTAAATGTAAACAGTGCACTTAAGAATAAAGTATTTTAATTAGTAGAATATGATACTCTGCAATTCTCAAGTCATAAAAACCTTCTAGAAATAGATGTACTTGGTTTCTTAAATAAAAGGGAAGTTGACCATATACATTTTTCATAAACGAACCGCTATTTTTTCCAAGTAAATTGCGCTATAATTAAAAATATTTAATTATAAGTCTAAGATTGTCGAACAAATTTATATAATACCGATTTTCATCCGACTTTACAACAGAGTAACGCAACACGCAATCTCTGTCCCTTTCCTTGTTTGCATATTATTTGAATTAAAAATAAAATTAAGTTGTATGGGTTTGAACCATGAAACCCTCCAGTCGTCGTCGTAATTTGCCCTCGAAATCTTGCCTGGTGATTTACTGCACACCGAAAAGTATACAAATGCACAGGAGGTGCTTAAAAATAATATATCGTTTATGAAAGAGGGTATTGTTTTTAAGAGAGGGTAGCAAAAAGGTCGCTATGGTTGTAGGATTTAAAATTAAAATGTATGTTTTTTACAAATATTATTAAGTTGTACAAATACATATAGCATGATGTACATATAAACGATCTAGGTAAAAAGGAGCAAACACTCTACTAACTGAACCAGAACCGTTCTGCTTTTATGTGAAAACTAGCTTAAAGCGGAACTCAAAAATCTGGAATACGAATCCTAAAACGGTGACACTCGGAGAAATTTCTCAAGACTTACCTTCGGATTGTCACGGTCGGAGACTGTCTCCAACTCAATGAACAACTCAGTAGATCACAAAACATCCCCCTTTAGAACTTTTTCTTTAATGGCCATAAGCGGGAGTAAAAGCCCAACCGCCCGAACAAACACTAGAGGCGCCACCGGTCATCAAATGGTGTAAAAATTGCGAAAATTTAATCATCTAATTTTGACACAAGGGGTCGCGCTTAACTTTTTCAATTTGAATTCAATATTCATTGTTTTCAAACTATATTATTAGACTTTGTTGTATTTTGTGAATGTATAAATGTTTTCTTAGTATAAAGTTGCATTATATAGTAATTTAAATTATATTACATACATATTTAAGATTCAAATATTATGACATGTCAGTTGCCGTCTAAAATGTCATCTTGATAACAAAAAGTTAGTTATTGTCATAGATAAATGCAACAAGTTTAGATTGGAAAGCCCGTAAAAATTTTAGGTCGCGAAATTATTTTGGGTCGCGACCGTTATACGCGATCTGGCGCTGCTATAGCGATCGCTAAGAACAACGGCAAACAAAAACAGAAATAATTTTCTCTTGTCAAAGTCAGAATCTTCAAAAATCATAATAATCTTTCAAAATCTAAACCGCTCTCATTAAAGAAATTCCGAAAAGTGTTTATATAGCGTCCATTTTCAAAGTAATTATTGCTATCTTGTGAGTTTAATTCTTGTTAGTAACAAGTTTTATTTACTCCAACCGGTAATAATTGTGAAAAAGTGGCATTCAAAACTTAAAAAGCTGTGCTGTGAACTGTGAACTGCAAAAACCATCGTGGATCGTGGCATAACGTCGGTTTCCAATGTTTCATAGGTATTTCATATACGCGTCCTTATATAAAATAAAGTTTCTTGTATGCAACACACTGTATTTTATTTATAAAATTAAACGAAAATAATAATAAATTTGAATAAACAATTAGCGATATAATTCCGGAAAAAGCCGAACCGCTCCGAAATTTTCAAAAGTTTTGGGTCGCGACCGTTGCAAGAATAGCGCCAAATAGTGTTTACATTGTCCTTATGGGCACTTTCCAATCTAAACTTGTTTCATTTATCTATGGTTATTGTCAAAAGTAGTTAAAATTATGTTAAACTGTTAAAATTTACAAGTTATAATTAGATATTTTATATTATTTCGACAACAAACACATAATAGTACAGCGTAATGCTGATGCAGGTCCAAAACAAAAAGTGCGACTATATTTTTCAGTTTTCATTGTCAGCCGCGGAAGTTTCAGTGATTTTAGTGTTGTCGGATATTTTTATTTGTGAAATAGAAATATTGCGTTTGGATTGCAAAACTAAAAATGGAAGTTTTATTGCAATGTAAGTAAGCGTTTGTCCATTTTATATTTTACTTTTTTCATATCTACGACAAATATACATATATTGAAATTTTATAATTCGTTTTATTTAAAAAATGTTTGAAAACAAGCTTGTAATCCTGTAATTGACATAATTGTTATGTAACATATTCCATTTAAATGTAATATATTACTTTACCATTAAAAAAATGTAAATTTAAAAAATATATTAAAAATACAGGCACTAATTGAAATTTTTAGTGTGCGAACAAACACGAGAGGCGCTTTATTATTTACTTTCATTTCTTAACATGACAGACGAAGTTCTAAAGGGGGATGTTTTGTGCAGTAGATTGAAGCTAACCTGTCCTGAGATATACAAGGTGTCCTAGGCTGAGCGTGCATTAGACGTTTCTAGAGAACTACAATATCTTGATCGGAGATTTTTTGCACATCATTGGTCGCGTTCATCAGGACGTAGCGCTACCGCAGCAATCACTAATTTTCTGCTGAACGCGCCGATTAGTTGTGAGCGCTCTGGGATCAGTCGCCACTTTTTCCATCAGATTTAAAATACGCTACGCTAACGATGCATGATGGATTAAACGTCAAATACGCCAAATGTCACAAAATGTTTTGGAAATCGAAAACAAAGCATTTTGTTTATTGTTCTCGGTTGACTAATCCCCTCGATTTGTGCCAAAAATAGGTGAAAACAATGGGCTCTTTCACAAAAAATAAAATACCCAATTCAAGGACAAAATCTGAAATAGAAGACTATTTTCAGTATATTTATCCAAAAAAAATAGTTCCATGACATTGAATAATTTTTTTATAGGCCCTCAAAATTGCTTTAATTTGAAATAATTTTAAAGCGCCAATTGATGACGTATGAAAAATACGCCCAATCACATTGCAGAACCGTGCTCGTGCGCCAGCCAACAACTGGCAACATTGCGATTTGATTTGACCAGCACCACCTCCACTCAAGGCTAATCAACATGATATGGGCAAGGCAAATATGGCGGCGAAGGAAGCGCATTATCAAATTGTTTACCTTTAAACTGAAAAGCCGGTAGTGGTTTCTCGTTCCGATTTCATGCCAGAAATAATTAATTATCTCTAGTTTGTTGTGCTTCTGCAACACGTTTGTTTAGTTCTTAGTGTTCAGTGCATGGTGTGATCAGAAAATTGTGATAAAATAACAGTGTAATACAAATCCAAACCAGACATTCCACATAGGGAACTTCAAATTTTTGTGCTTGTCGTACTCCTCTATTATTAATTATTTTAAGGTAAGAACTAGAAGTATTTATCAAGATATTACACCTAAATGAGTAAAAAGCCTTCACCGCCGGTCTGCATAGTACTTTATAATGGTTACTTACAATAATCAAAAGATAGGTATTAAAGGGTAGGTATTAACATTTTATTGTAGCATACCTTTTACATGCTCTGTTCCAAATTGTTACGAGAATTATAGAGGGGGTCCCAAGGTTTCTGCTTTTATATTCACCAAAAATGACGAACTTTGTAAAAAATGGTTGACAGCTATTAAAAGAGATAATTTCACTCCTACTAGTAGTTCTCGAGTAAGAAGTACATTAAATATGCTTGCAAAAGGCTAAAGGCCAAAGCCTCTGTTACCCTAGTGAGGATGTAGTTATGGCTACTGCTTACACTTACCTCACAAGATATTGACAACATTCACATTTGAAAATATAATATGGATGTAAGTCTTTTTTCAGGTCACAATTGACCCTCACATACGTCAGAATTTATTAATAAATCCATCTTGTTCAGAATATCCAATATTTTTTTTTATAAAAAGGTATTTGGTTTTTGTCTATATAAAATCTTGAAACACATATTATATTTTTTAGTTATCCTCACCTATTATAGTTTAAATTTATTCCCATTTGTGTAATGCTGCAAAACATAGGAAAAATATTCCATGTTTTTTAACCCAAGCCAATGTAGTTTACGCCAAGAGTATTTACCAAGGCTTTTACTAAGACAAGTAACTTCCTATACTGTCCATAATAGTATATATATATATTTATCAAACGTGCAGTAAATTCTAAACTATGGTAGGTAAGGAGGTAAGTGTTTGCAATTGAATATAAGTGTTTGCAATTGAATATTGCAATTGAATATTTAGTTTATATTGCTATTTTCGGTCATATATTTCTGGTTATTTCTTTTTCCGATGATTTTGAACACCTTATATATGCTACCTCAAGTTTGAATATTTACACACTAGTACACTACCTACTTATTTTCTGAGAAATCAGACCTTTTTATAAAAAGTAACTAACTGATGTTTTCATAAAAGTAATAATACAAAAAATTCCATACTTATGTGGAGAGCTTTAGACTCCCTGTATATTAAAAAATTAGTAAAATATTATGTAATCTAACCCGATATTTGTGTGAAAAATGTCTATTTGGAAATAAAACAGGTTTTAAAATACGCGCCAAATAAAGCACTTCTATCTCCTCCATATTGGAAAAGGTTGAATTGCCTTGTGTGGAGGTGGTGGCGGGTCAGCAGTCAGCATGGTGGCCCGGCCGTGTTGCCGCTTTTCAGCATGCCATGTGTGACTTTTATACTGGTATATATATATGTGGATTTTTATTCTGAGCTTTTTTGTTTTTATTTTTTTTCTTAAGAACAACTTCAAATTTTTCGAAAGTGAGATAGCAGAAAATTCTAGAATTAATTGCTTTATTCAATTATGCTAATTCCAAAATATAGTGAAACAGCCCATTTAATATGCATTACTTATGATTTTAATCTAAAAAACACGTTCAGCAGGACAACCAATCGATGGTACATCGCTCACTGATCAACTTGTCCTGATAAACGCGACCATTGATTCACAGTGAGATCTATCGATTAAAAATACTTTCAATATGGCGGCACTTCCGGAAATACCGGAAGTTGACAGCAACTTCCTTATTTTAAATGGGTACCCCAATTTTTTATTACATACTTAAATTATCTGTAAAATTTTATGAATTTTGATATCAAACGCACTCTATATCTAACATTAACCGTTTTTGAAAAAAAATATTTAAAATATTTGGAGGAAAAAAACTGCCTGTCGAAAAAGTTTGTACAGCTTAAACGTCAAATTTAGTAATTACCACAGCCGCTGGGACATAAAGAGAAGACATGTGGCTATTTATTTCAAAAATTAAATGATTTGAATGTCATATAATATCAGCCGTAGCTGTCATGGAATTGGGAGATTAAAAAACAATCATCAATCATTTTTTTTTCAAATAGAAACCTACTTTTTTATTTCACTAGTGGAAAGGCTTTTTAATTCATTACTTTCTGATTATACATGTTCCTATATCTGAAATAAATTTTCTGGCCATGTCATATTGCCATTAGAAATTACTAAAATACGAGATGTATTTTTATAAATTCACTTTAGAAAGTTTTAGCAGTATTTATAATATACCAAAATCAAATAATTAGTTTTTTGACAGAAGGAAATAAGTTGTCTGATGGTTTGACACTTAATGTCAAAGGATAGGTAAAATAGAACAGAAATAGATAAAATCAAGCAAAAAATAAGCTTTAAACTAAATCATAAATAACTTAAAAACGATTTTATTTTAGGTATAGGAAGATGTATAATTAAAAAGTAACGAATTGAAAAACGTTTTCACTAGGAAATAAAAAAGTGGGTTTCCATTTGAAAAAAATGAATTATGATAAGTTTTTAATCTCTCAATTCCATGATATCTTCTCTTTATATCCCAGTGGCTGTGGTAATCACTAAATATGACGTTTAGGCTATACAAATTTTTTTGTCTTTTTCCTCCAAAAATTTTAAATATTTTTTCCCAAAGACAGTTAATGTTAGGTATAGAGTGTTTGCTATCAAAATTCATAAAATTTTACAGATAATTTAAGTAAGTAATAAAAATGGCGGTATCCATTTAAAATAAGGAAGTTGCTGTCAACTT
This sequence comes from Sitophilus oryzae, assembly GCF_002938485.1. NCBI lineage: Eukaryota > Metazoa > Arthropoda > Insecta > Coleoptera > Curculionidae > Sitophilus > Sitophilus oryzae. The sequence goes on from NW_022146057.1 coordinate 608,350, forward strand.
CCGGTATTTCCGGGAGTGCCGCCATATTGAACATATTTTTAATCGATAGATCTCATTGTGAAACAATGATGTGCAAAAAACATCCGATCTGCATATTTTAGTTCTCTAGAACATCGTTTCTTAACCTTTTTCAGTTCGCAGACCCCTAAAAAATCAAGCACAATTTCAAAAACAGAAATTTTAGAAAAAATTATTTTAGTACGAAAAAAATTACATTTTTATAAAAATTAAAAATACTGCATTAATGTGAACGTTCGTCCTGCTTTCTTGCAACTAAATTAGTAATATTCGGGTTGATGTTTTTACTTAGTTATAATCTCAAATCTGATTCCAATTGTAATCTGTTCCTGTTTTTGTTTTTGATGTATACAAGAGTAGAGAATGCCTTTTCGCAGTGGTATGTGGATGAGAAAAGCAGTAAATGTTTCAGTGCTTCTTTCGATATTTCTTTATAAACTTTGTTTAAATTCACCCAAAAATTTGATAAAGAAGTTTCTTTGAAATTATGTTTTAAAGCTGAATCACATGATATTTCTATTAATTGATTTTCCTGTACCGTTGTCAAGCCGTTGATGTCTGAAACGGACGTTAATATGCGTTGAAAGGGTCTGCTACCCCGTTTTTATTTTTGTCGGGTTCTGAAAAATATTCCCGAAAAGATGACCTCAAACTGCGGAGGTGTTTGATCATTTCGTCTTCGACTTGCTGACATTTAGTTATTAATTCAAATGTTCATAGATAAGACGGCGGACCCCCATACATATACTCGCAAACCCCCAGGGTTCGCGGACCACAGGTTAAGAAACTGCACTGCCCTAGAATCTTCTAATGCACGCTCAGCCTGGGACACCTTGTACCTCTTGAAACGTTCTGAGTATAAAGCAACTAATAATATTTTAAAAAATACCTTTTTTCATTTTTTAGATTTCTGTTTCACTGGCGAAATACCCAGACCTTTTTCAAGAAACAAGTAACTGTATTTGCACAATTTAATCGATAACATAAAAATGTACAGGGTGTCCCATTTTGGTTGAAATCATACGGTATCTCCGTATCTGAAGATAGAAGGGTGCGGTTTGCACAAACCTGTTTCACTTTTTTGTCAAACGGAAGATGCCGTAAACAAAATTTTCATAGCCCTCTTCGTTTCCGAGCTACAGGGTCTTTTTGAAAATTTTGCAATTTGGGACACCTCCTGTATCTCTGTTATTGTTAAAGCTATCGAGAAGGTGAAAACTGTTTATTGTAGAACTTTTTACGTAGAATACAGTGGCGTAGTCTGTTTTTCTACCAAAAAAATATTTTTGAAAATATGAACTAAAGTTATGTTTTTTTAAATGGAACACCCTGTATATTTATAAATCATATGATCTGTCTTGCCATAAGCTTCTCAAAAATATATATCACTCTATATTTATTTTCACTATTTACTGCAATATTTAAAAGTTTTTATTAAAAGATCATATTTATTAGTAGGCCATGATTGATAATAAAAGAAACTAAAGAATTATTAAAAGTATACTGCTATCTGTCTCTTGTTTTATTTTGGGAGCCGCTAATAAATTCTTTATATATTAGGGAAACTTAACTCTCTACCGCTATTTGTAAATCTTGGAATACGTGTATACGTAAGAATAATCTATCGTATCGGAAATTTTAGATATTCCTTTAGCTAATTTACGTGAAATATACTTTCAGCAAGATGGGGAACATTCCCCCTCATAACTATGGAAATATTAGAATACTGTTAAATTATTATTTTTCAAATCAATGAATTGGAACCAATGAACGCATATTGATAGCCTCCTCGATTCCCGGATTTCGCCGTTCTCGATTTCTGATTTTGGGGATTTTTGAAATACGAAATATATCGTGGGCACTACAACAATGTCGAACACCTGAAAAATGCTTTAATAATTCAAGATTTAGATATTTGCAAACCCATCCCGTTATAAAAAAAAGAAAAATATATTCACAGTTTCAGTGGTAACAGTTATTTCAAAAGTAAAATATATCAATCCCAAATAAATTTTAATATGTGTATGACTATTTTAGTAAATACCATTTTGATTTTTTGTTATTTATCACGGCCTACTAATAAGAAAATGATATATTTTAAATATTGCAGTAAATAGTGAAAATAAATATAGAGTGATATATATATTTTTGAGAAGCTCGTAGCAAGACAGATCATATGATTTATAAATATACAGGGTGTTCCATTTAAAAAAACATAACTTTAGTTCATATTTTCAAAAATATTTTTTTGGTAGAAAAACAGACTACGCCACTGTATTCTACGTAAAAAGTTCTACAATAAGCAGTTTTCGCCTTCTCGATACCTTTAACAATAACAGAGATACAGGGGGTGTCCCAAATTGCAAAATTTTTGAAAAGACCCTGTAGCTCAGAAATGAAGAGGGCTATAAAAATTTGGTTAGCAGCATCTTCCGTTTGACGAAAAAGTTGGACAGGTTTGTGCAAACCACACCCTTCTATCTTCACTAATAACGGAGATACCCTATGATTTCAACCAAAATGGGACACACTGTACATACATTAATCCTCTATGTATCTCTGTAGACCATGATATACAAATCTAATACAATGCTATTTTACATAAATTCAAAGTGAGAAAGCTGCTATATTTGAGTTTAAATCTATTATATGTAAAAAACTTAAAAATGTATATACCATATTCTTGGAAAATAAAGTCCAACACCCACACCGTACGCCAAAACTGTCTATCCTGCAACCTAATTTCAAAGTTCGGTAGCGGTACCTTTTGATATAGTAATTTCACTGATCTATATCACGCTCGCATTATATCGACTCGAAATTTTGGTTCAAACATAAAAAGAGATATGAAGAGACATTTAAATGAACCCACACAGGGTGATGTGAACTTGATACGCCCACGGCATTAATAAAAAATATATACGCGTCCAGTCATTGTTTCTTTCAAACTGTGCACGTGTAATATATTAATGTAGGTACTCGAGATACCTGTCTAAAATTAATATTGATCATAATTATTCTTGTCGCTGTGTTCTTGATGTACCACCTTCTCCTGATGTATAACATTATTTTAGTATGGTATAATCGATTTTAATAAATAATATATCTATATATATAGTTAGAAGAAAGTGGCGTAACCTTAATGTTTAGCATAAAAGTTAAAACATTTACCAAATTTTTGTACTAAGTGGTTGCGATTATTATGAATATTTAGTTTAATCTCCTCTACAGGGTTGTTCACTATACGACACGGAGTATTGTAGCTAAACGATTATATTTTTACAAATTGTAAGTTTTGGATTCGTTAAGGGACTATTAAAGCTACAATTTAAAAATATTTTTACAAAATACAGAGTGTGCCAAATAAGTAAAAAATATTATAATTTAATTTTTTTTAATGTGACCCTGTATATTATTCTATATTTAGATTCTACATTTGAAATAAAGGTAAAATTGAAAGGTTTATCACACTTAAACCTTACCGTTTTTGAAATATTTTCAAATTTATGAAATTGCACTAAAAATTTTAAGGCTTCATTTCTCCAAGGGTATGAAAGTTTTTAATACTAAATATTTACTGAAGTTTATTTATTGATCAGATATTGTATTGCAATAGTAAACCAAATACTACCTGATACAGAGTGTCTAAAAATGTATTTTAAATAATTACTAGCTTTAAACGACAATCACTTATTTAATTTAAATTGAACACCCTGTATATTTTATTAGAATCAGACGCACAATTTAATTGTCTATGAAATTGTATTATACCATCTTCTACCTATCTTTTCAAGTTTTCGTAGAAAATGCATTTTCTTATAATTTAGACCTCATTTATCCTATACCAATGGAATATTGACATTTTAGATTATTTTTAAAGATGTAACAAATTTCCAAAGAGTACAGATACTAATATTGTCGATATAGTTCCCTTATTTCATTAAAAAAATTAAAAAAAGGTTTAAATATTCTTTGTTAAAGAGGACCAATTAATATGATTCCGCTATTCAAACTACATTAATTAACTGTTCATGTTGATTAATAATTATTGCTCCAAATACTAAAAAAACGTATTTAATTAACTAATTTTTGAACGGAAATAATGGTGGAATATTTAATTATTGGTATACACTTTTACAAAAATTTAAATAGTTTTCTTTTGGGCTTGCAATATTATTATTTTTACCACCTGTACATTTTGTACATATGTTGCTTTAAAAAAATCTAAAATGTCAATATTCCATGGGTATACCGGGTGCGTCTCAAAAGTGGCTCACCCCCTATAACTTTTTTATTTTTTCAGATACAAAATCGAGATTTGTTATGTTAGTATATGACATAAATTAGGACCGATTGATGGTTTCAATTGTTTTTGGTCACTTCCTGTTTCACCGGAAATGACTACAACTTTTGATTTTTAAATGTCATCCTCAATATTTTTTACTTTATTCGATAGAAAATGACATTCTGACTAGAATGACATATCATATGTCAACTTTTGACATTCTCGCTTAATAAAAAATTGTATTTTAAAATTCAATCTAGAGTGCCATAGCTATGCTAAAAACAATAATTCTTCATCAAGGAGCCTTGGAAAAATATATTTGATCGTCTAATGTTTTTAGTGTCTTGTCCTGGCCAGTTAGAAAATGCTCAAATCGTACAATCATATCTCAATTTTTCAGAACAGAGGTGGCTCATTAGCATATTTGGAAAAAGCATTTTTTTACGAATAATTTGATACCACACACTTGGTATTTTGAGTCAAATTTTCGTTACGAACCGTAAGTTATAATTTCAAATAAACCATACGCGAAAATGTCAAAAGTTGACATATGATATGTCATTCTATTCAGAGTGACATTTTGTATCGAATAAAGTAAAAAAATACCGGGGGTGTCATTTAAAATCAAAAATTGTAGTCATTTCCGGTAAAACCGGAAGTGACCGAAAACAATTGAATACGTCAATCAATCCTAATTTATGTCATATACTAACATACCAAATCTCGCTTTTTTAAGTAAAAAAATAAAAAAGTTATAGGGGTGAGCCACTTTTGAGACTCACCCGGTATATGTATATAGTGATAAATGATGTCTAAATTATAAGAAAATGTAGTTTCTACGAAAACTTAAAGAGATAGGTATAAAATGGTATAATATCATTTGATAAACAATTAAATTGTGCATCTGATTCACTTAACATATACAGGGTGTTCGTTTTATATTAAACAAGTTATTGCCGTTTAAAGCTAGTAATTATTTAATGTAAATTTTTGGATTGTATAAGGTAGTATAATTTTTATTATTGGAACACAATATCTAATCAATAACACAGTCCAAAATGCAAAATATTTATCATTTCTATTTGACCTAATTTGACACAAAATTGTAACCTATAATTTGGCAAGAGTTTGACAACTCGCAAAAATTTAAACTAGAGTTTATATCGGCGCGCGGCGTCCGCTTGTCGTTATTATCGTTCCGTCAAACCAATAATATTGAAATATAATCTGTCATTTTTGAAATTAACCAATAAAACTCGTTAAAAACAAAAAGACACCACGCCATGAGGGATTGTATTTTTAAACCCATCCATAGTTATCTTAAAAATATTAGAAACTTTTTTTACAGAAATAAATGGATCGGTATGGCCGTCATCTGCTTTTTTCTGTCATCGTGTGTCGAAATCCTACCTGAGAAAAAAACAGAGTATAATTATATAATAGTCATGGTACAAAGAAAACATGGTATGATCGATAGCGGCTCCAATTTCGCTAAGTTTGCGCATACCACCTGTGACGTCATACGCCATACAAAAAAATATCCATGTTGTTCAATTGCCACTAATAAAAAAAGACCTAAAATAGAGAAGAATTAGGACATAACCCCAAAAGTTATGTCAAATCATCCAGCTTCACATTTGAAAAATTATTTTCACGTTTATTGTGTCATCTGTTTGATAATTTGAAATTGGCGCGCGGAGCTTGCCGACCAATGGTGCCGTTTATCCAGAGAAATAGAAGGGATAGAGAATGAGCGTCAACATGCGCAGAAGGTCTAATCAAGTTGGGCGCCATATTCCAGATCTCCGTGTCATTTTGTATATAGGTGGTAATCTATAAGTAATCAAATATCAATTTGCTGTTTTCAACCATTTCAGCAATTTAAATTTAGTGAAATTCTATAATTTATTATGGTTAGTTAACATTAATATGATTTATTTAATTATCATCAGTTTCAAAACTGCGTACAATATTGGTATATAATACACTAAATATACGAATATTCTGACAAAAGACGCTACGGACAGATGCCCTTTTCTTAGTCGTTAAACACTCGAAATGCCATTAAATAAATATTTACAATTATTTCATGTTTACTTGTACTGAATTACGCGTTTCAATTTAAAATTTTTGCAAATTTGGTAAAAATTGTTCTAAACAACTTTTTGTTTAAGTTGTATATTCATAAAACATTTGGTTCATAATTATTTTTGATGATTACCTTGTATTTTTAATATAAACCTAGAGAAAATATGTTTTTGTTTTATTTTTTTTATTCGTCCCTTCAAATTGTGTTACAAAAACTGTTACATATAACATGTCCTCTAACAAATATTTTCATAATACATAAACATCAGTGATTTTATTAAGGATATTATTAATATTTATCCTGGTTTTTGTCGACAATAAAAACTCAATCTTGTAATAGAACATCAATTTTATATTTCGTAAAATTATTTTGATACAAATTCAATTTGTCAAAATTCAAGTCATTAATATATTGATAAACAACCCAAATTATTCCTAAATATTTTATTATAAAAAAAACTGTTACCGGTAAGTTTGTAAAACACATTATGGTTTGTCTCAATACTAGAAAAAATCATTTATTTTTTGCACAAAAGAAGCTTGCCGATCCTTATTTGTCCATAACAAAATTCTGTATGTACAACATACATATACCTAATTTATTATTAAGAAAATTAGATTATATGATCTCAGAATTTTAAGAATTTTTTTAAGATAAAATAGTTTCTTCTCAACTGTAATACTTTGGCCTGTATTTTATCTATTTAAAAACATGGGATTGACAATCTCCTTACTAAAATACATACTGGAAGGTACTGATTAAGTTTCATTGCATCAAATACCTTTGCTATAAATCCTGGCTCACAATTTAAGGCCATTGCAAAATGCTTTTGAACTTCATCATAGATTTTACAAGAATGGAAGTGTAATATTGAAACAAACACTCTTAAAGTACAAGGGTAAGCTTCATGACTAATAGTCTCATTTTTAACACTCTTTAAATATCATCTCGTTAACAATTATGAATATCATATGATTTTTCTCAGTGATTTGTGGCACAGATACGAATTAATATATGCCCCGTAACAGTTTTTAAATAAGAAACTTCTGCCTACAGATTTAATTTTCTTATTGGCATAATACCCTTTCTTCCTATATAAATCTTGCCATTTTTTCAGTCCAATGTTCCTTGTTTTTACAGTTGTAGGAATACTAAAAATGTTGACTATAGAACTCGATACTATGTTTGAAAAAGCCTTCATACCTGTATCTGTGCATAAATCTAATTAACTGAATTCTTCTCCTCTTGACACTCTGAACACTGCTGCTGCTAATGTTAGAAATATTTAGCACAAAACTACAACTACCTACAACAAACTTTTCAATAAAAATGTTAAATTTTCGCTGTTCGATTAAAATACCCTATCTTATGTTTTCTTTTCCTCCAAATAATCTTCTTGTCAAGTAAGAACCAATCTGTTTGCCTGAGTGATACAATATTTGACATATTTCTGGTACACTTGAACTTGTGCTTTCATGGACACTATAAGAGTGCACTGTTTTACAGAAGCACGAACATTGATTCCAAGTATCTTCTTCCTCCACATGTAATAAAAACATCCTCTTCAAATGGCCACGTCACACTTGGTTTTTGACCATTCCCAATTACAATCACAATTTTTACGAATCGCCTTTAGGAAAACTAAAAATAAACAGTTTTGGATCATCTGTAAACACGATTATGTTGTGTAAACTTACACATGAAAACTAATCATTTTTCCCGGCGTATTAGCTTTCTTAGAATGACTATGACAATATACAACAAGCCTTTTTGAATTAGTGTTTAGAATAATTGAGATAATAATAAATTTTAACTAGATAACAACACAAACGAAAAAAAAAAACAAAACAAACAGATGTCAATTAAAGAGGGGAAGTGACAGCGAGACCTGGAAGATGTCTGCCATCTTGCCGTCGACAAAAATTTGGATGCGCACTCGTCGAAACTCATTCTCCCACTTCCATATCTCTGCGTTTATCACCTGTGACGTAGTGACCAACCTGCGCAATATCATACCTTGTATTCTTTGTATCATGTATAATAGTTATTTATGATATAAGTGCTAAAAGTGGTATTTTATTTTGTGAGAAGGGAAGCTTGGGACACGACGCCGAAGACGGAGTGTCCCATACCTTCGAACAAAATAAAATCACTTTTAGCACACATATCATACACTATTTTTTCTACAAACAAGTTCATGCTCGTATAATATATCAAGGTATTATTAGTTTTTACGTTAATGAATAATTCATAATATGTCATTCTGAAATCAAATTAATTATGAAGTCAATGGTTGCTAGGGAAAGATTCCAAACATTCGGTCATTTGTTGTCAACTAATGTCATTGGCATACTTCGAAGAAAAGTTCAAAATATGGAAATCGTCAACGCTTTGGTCAAATTATTCCATGGTCAAGGCGATGATAAAGATTAACAATCAGGACATAAGCAAATATTAGAGGCTTATTGCTTTTTTGAAGCGAAAAGGTGGGGGATATCGTCCAAAGAAGTCGAAAATATTGAGCAGAGATCGACAAATTTCTTGCAGAGGCGTCGGATGAAATATACCTTAAGAAAAAAGTTGCCGTAATTTTCGGCATATTTGGAGCGTGCCGTCGTGAAGAACTATGCGACTTGACATTAAATATTATCGAGGATGTAGGAACTTCATTAATCGTGCATATTCCAGATACAAAAACTAATATGGAACGTACATTTGTTATTACTGGTACATCATATTTGAATTATTACAAAAAGTACATAGATCTCCGTCCAGCGACCATCAACCATTCAAGAATATTTATAAAATATATTAAGAATAAATGTGCCATGCACGACTCCAGTTGGAATCAACACATTTGGTAAGATGCCTGCCAATATTGCTAAATTTCTAAATTTGCCCGATTCTCATCTTTATACTGGGCTTTGCTTCCGAAGATCCTCGACTAGTTTGCTGGCAGATTCTGGGGCTAATCTTAATACAATTAAGCGACACGGTGGATGGAAGTTCAGTACCGTAGCGGAGGGTTATATAGAAGACTCTTTACAAAATAAAACGAGTATTGCAGGTCAAATTTTATCCAGAACCTCAGCGGATACTACCATTGCTTCTAATCTTGGTACAAGATTCACGTCAGAAATAACTTCTACTTGTACTACAACTATAAATGAAATTGGCCATGGAATAACTTATTCCAATTGTAATTTCACTAATTGTACAGGATGGGTCAAATTCGACGCTTTTAAATGGAAACACCCTTTTCTATAGGAGATAGGCAAAAACTAATATCGGTGTCTGGAGCTCAATTCTTGTCAAAAACATGATGGTGAAAACCGCATATCGATATCTGTTACCGTTTCGGAGTTACGGGGTGTTTTTCAAAAATATGTATTTTTAACAAATCGCTGTAACTTTTTTGCTATGGAAAATTTTGCATTTTTATGATAACATTTCCAAAACACCTTTTTAAATAGAATTTAATGGTTTAAGTATAATTTTTTTTTAAATTAATAATTTAAGAATTATCAACAGAAAATTTGATTTTTTATATGAGACACCCTGTATATCTTTAATTTATTGAAAAGAATTTAAAATTACCTTTCCAAAAATATAACACACTTTGTTTTTGCACACATATTTTGCTCGATTCCTCTTCGAGAGATAGAGTATACAAAAATTCGCCCGCTTTAAATAAGTAGGCTTTGAATGGCACCGGCTGTAATGCAAAAAAATTCTAGCTGTGAGCATCAATTAAAACGAAAATAATATTTGCTATGAGAGATGTAGAATTTTATAACAATTTAAAATATATTTAACCAACATCAACACATTTAAACTATATCTGATAACAATAAAAATAAATAGCAAACCAAGACATGAGATTTTGCTGCAGGTGTTCGACCGTCTTCTGTTATATCGACCATCTTCTGTTATGGACAGACGGGGCCGTTTCTGAACATTTCTCGCGGAATTCATTAACTCAGTGGGGGTGAAAGATACCCTCTCATAACTGCTAAGTATTTCTAATTCTTGTCTAGATTATACGGAAGAATAAGGAACCTTTATTCTTCGGCAAATATATCAATAGGATTAGATCCATGGGCACTAAGTCAGGTGGCCTCGACGGCCGACGGCTGGGATCTTGGTTCGCTATTCAATTATTCTTGAAATTGGCTGCAAAAATTTGCTGATAACTTTAGCGTTCTGAGGCGGTGACTCTTCTTGCTGGAAAAATATGTTTTCGAGTGCCATTAAGGGCATATCATCAATAAGGGGTCCAAAGCCTACTAGTTAAAAGTGGCGAACTTTTAAAAATTCTGTATTTCGAAGGGGAATATAACAAAATATCAAGTGTGCTATATTTTTGGAAAGGTAATTTTAAATTCTTTTCGGTTAATTAAAAATATACAGGGTGTCCCAAATAAAAAATCAATTTTTCTGTTGATAACTCTTAAATTATTAATTTTAAAAAAAATATACTTATACCATTAAATTCAACGTAAAAAGGTGCTTTGGAAATATTTTCATAAAAATACAAAATTTTCCATAGGAAAAAAGTTACACCGATTTGTTAAAAATACACATTTTTGAAAAACACCCTGTAACTCCTAAACGGTAACAGATATTGATGTGCGGTTTTCACCATCATGTTTTTGATGAAAATTGAGCTCCAGACACCGATATTAGTTTTCCTCTATCTGCTATAGAAAAGGGTGTTTCCATTTAAAAGCGTCGAATTTGACCCACCCTGTACATTTAATTTGAGTAAATAATTATTTTACATTGACTTGATATTTCTTATTTTTTTTTTGAATTATCGCTTTAGTGTTAAAAGTAAATCACGTGACTTCCTTTTAGCACCAGTGCTAAAAGTAAATGACTTCTACCATCAGTGACCATCATGTCACATTTTAGGCACTGACAGCATGCGTTAAAAATTACATTTTCACTGACGTTTGTAGAAAAAACATTTCTCGTATACTCGCTATTTAAATCCCTGTATTTGTATCTGCCGGTTGTTTACGATATTCTCCGATGGCGGCAGCACTGGCGGAGAATGCACCCAGCCTATAGTGTAAATCGGCCCTAAATTGAGCCTTTTAAACTTGAATTTACTCAAGGTCTGTGCGAGCGCTCCGGTAATAACCACACGTAATAAACCGCGCGAGCAGCGATAAGGTAAAATTCTATAAAACCACCATAACTAACACTAAGTTGCCGTTATCTGAAACGCAATAAATTAATAAAACCAGACGAAAGCCTAATTATAAATATTTATTTCTGGATGCGTGAAGTCGCCCTGAAACACGAATTTTTCATGTTTATTTTTGTCAGTTCTTGCGTGCCACATAAATTATAAAATTATAAGCGGCCGGAGATTTGTTTGGAGAAAATTAGAAGGTTCTAGTTTGTATTTTGTCCTTCTTGGTAAATATAGATTATAAAGTGCTAGGTTTTATATGGTATAATACCCACGAGCCGAAGAGTTTATTATAAATAAATTATATCCCAGATTGCTACAAATTCGAGGTACGAGAATGGAGTAAATTGGGACAAAGTTGCTCCTTGAGATGTTCACCAAGATGCCATTAAAAAGGTTTCAAAAAATTTCAGTTGAGTTTTTTTGAAAAAACGGATTTTTGAAAATCAATTTTATTTTCTTCTTTCGTTATTTTTTATAAAATCAAAAAACTAATTGCACATTCTCATAGCCACTTTATTAGGGGTCTATCTTATATTATATTTAGATTTTTAAATTAGCTCATAGTTTGTGAGATACAGAGGCCAACTTAATTTTTTTAAATACGGACCTGCATTTTTGACCTGAATTTTTTTACAGAACTCGGTCTCTTGAGTACAATGATATGCCACACTTTTTTTTTGTTTTGGGTACTTTAACAATAACAAAACTATTTAATTATTGTTTAAAATAATTTGAAGTACGACTCTGGTTTTTTAAATTATTTAATCTGATTATATCCATCGCAAGAATATTGATCAGCGCTAATTAATATTTAATAAGGAAAATCGAGCCAATTGAAAGATTCAAATAAATCATATCCAGGTTAGCAATTTAAAGATATTATTTTTAACTTTTTTTTGTGAATTTGAAATTTCATTGTACGATCTAATAATAATAATAATAGTCGTAGTTATTAGAAATAAATCAACTTCTACAAACTAGTTTCTAATGCTCTACGCGTTCGAAAGGGTTAACACCCTCCCTAATGCACAAATTTATTTTTCGTTCAATCTTATTTATAGCTCTTTGAACATATCTTCTTCTTACACTTGCGAATGTATTTTGTAATGGTTATTGTAAATGTTGAAATGTATTGATTTCGATTTACAAATGGCGTAGGCCGTAAGTAATGCCCCCCCTCCCCTTGGCGACAGGTCCAGGAACCTCGCTGGTCATTATACTGCTCTACCATTTCCAATCCATCTTTCGGAGAAATGATTTGAATCTTTATTTTATATTATATTTATATTATTTTGTATTATTTTATTGCATTTGATTTTCCGTATTCATTGTTTTATCCCGGGTCATTGTAAACAGTGGCGGAAACAGAGGGGGGGTCCATGGGGCCCGGCCCCCCCCCTGAAATCTGTAAGTTTGGTTAAATATTAGCCTTTTGGGTTAAAAATGACGCCCTAAAAGGCATATTTTACATTATTTTTGATTTGGGTCCCCCCTAAAATAAATTCCTGTATCCGCCCCCGATTGTAAAGTTTGAAGTCTTATCCATATTGTAATGATTAGATTAAATATTTAAAAAAAGACAGAGCCGGACTTGAAGCTAGTTTAAATAAATTGTGTTCATTTGTCCGAAACAAAAAAAAATAAGTGTTGCATATCATTGCACTCAGGAGACCAAATTCTTTCAGAACCTGAAATAAAAAATGCAGGTCCGTATTTAAAAAAAGTTAGCCTCTGTATCTCACAAATTATCAGGTAATTTGAAAATCTAAAAATACTATCAGAAAGCTCTAATAAAGTGGCTAGGAGAATGTGCAATTGGTTTTTTGATTTTCTAAAAAGTTACGACAGGAAAAAATAAAATTTATTTTCAAAAAATCCGTTTTTTTTTTCAAAAAACTCAGCAATCCTTGAAAGTTTTAAAACTTTTTTGATGGCATCTTGGTGAACATCCTAAAGCGCAACTTTGCCTCAATTTAACCATGTTCGTATCTATTACTCGTACCTCGAATTTGTAGCACCCTGTAGCCACCATTATATTTAAAAATTTTAATATAATTTCATGTAAAACCGGGAAAAAATTAATCAATTCCGGACAAATGCATTACTAAATAAAAGAAACAGCCTGTAATAAAATTAACCGACCTGAAAAGAAAGCGATACGGACAACCATCTTAATTAAAGCCACAAATACTTAATCTTGAGCTAGATAATTTCCACAGAAGTATTTCCCTCGGGCTAGGGCGGACACACAAACGGGAATCAATCAGACGTTTAAGGGATTAATCCTGAATGGAGGAGAATGTGGAAAATTCTATTTTATTAGAATTGAGCCAACTATATAGCTTTTGAGAAAAAGAACGTAAATAAATTTATGTACAAAAAGACAATTTTAGGAAACCAAAACAAAATTTAATGATTTAATTGGATTAAAGTTAGCTAAAAAGAATTAAATGATTATAAATAAGATATTAACAAATACTAATTAGGTTCTTGAAATAAATTCTAGGATTTTTGTCACTGGAAGAAAATCTACAAAATAAAAAAAACACTTAGATATCCTTATTTTAATAAAAGCAAGTTTAGCCTTTCCCCGCTACTTTATTTTATGATATTGATATATTTAAAATACAGGGTGGTCCGAACTGTATTCCGGAAAATTCTGGCGGCATATTCTGCAGGTAAAAATAATTAAAAAAGTTCATATAAATGCTTTGTTTCGGAGACACAGGATGTAAAAGTTTCATTTTTATTTCGATTTTTTCCAAATCATTTCTGAAGTAACGTCAATATTTGGATGAAAATTGGTGTCTGCGAGTTTTTAGACATGAAAAAATTGATTTTGATGTCAATATGACTCCTTTTTGTAGGGGGCTCCACCTACATGTATTTTAACCGTTTTGAAAAGTAATAACTTTTCGTCTGTACCTGTATAAAACTACTGGGTGGAAAAATATAAATTTCCGTGGTTTTTTACGTAAAAAATGTCTATAGTTAAAAATCGCTACGAGCAACCGTTCTCAAGATATTTAAAATTGAAATAGTCAATATATATCTCATTATTTATAAAAAATAAACATGGTTGAGTAGATAGTTATTTAACTGAAATAATATAAATTAACTTTTTATTTTTTTAAATTACTAACAAACCAAAGACAGTTTCTGTTGAACTTTTGGCACAAAAATATTTCAAATTTATGATTTCAGTATAAATGTACATTCAGGCTGAGAGTATCGAGCGTCGCGTTGCGTTTGCGTTTCGAAATGGAATCAATTCACTTAATAATAAATAATAAATGTTAAATTAGACCGTTCAGGCAGACAGTGTCGCGTCTGGCGTTGAGCTAGCGTCCGCTGAGCGTCGGGATTCAAGTTCAATGGGGCGGACGCAAAGCAAACGCAACGCGACGCTCTCAGCCTGAATGTACCTTAATAAATATTTAGTCAACATGTTTAATTTATGTCAATGATGACAGGTATTGATAATTTCGATTCCAAATATCTCGAGAACCATTACTCGTAGCGATTTTTACCCAGAGACATTTTTTACTCACTAGTTTTATACAGGTACGGACGAAAAATTATTACAGTTAAAATATACGTAGGTAGGCTCTCTGCAAGTAGGAGTTATATTGACATCAAAATCAAATTTCTTATGTCAAAAAACTCCCAGACACTAATTTTTATCCGAATATTGACGTTGCTTCAGAAATTATTTGGAAAAAATCGAAATAAAAATAAAACTTCTACAACTTGTATCTCCATACATTTATAAGAACTTTTTTATTTATTTTTACCTGCAGAATATACTTCCGAATACAGTTCAGACCACCCTGTATATCTTCACGTGTTTTTGTATATGTTAGAGAAATATTCCATTTTCTGATTGGCCATCAAGATGCGTACTCTAGCGGACCTTTTCTGAAACTAATATAATGAACAGTGCTTTCCATAAAATCAATAAAATGAAAAATATACGAAATAATATACATGTACTGATTTCTTTCGAAAATCGACAACTATGAATCTATGAACCCTTCCCGGACATAAACGATACATTGTGAGACAGGAAATTGTAGAGAGAAACAAGCCCTATAACATAGGATACAACATTTTAATGAACAGTGCTTTCCATAAAATCAATAAAGTGAAAAATATACGAAATAATATACATGTACTGATTTGTTTCGAAAATTGACAACTATGAAACTATGAACACTTCCCGGACACAAACGATACATTGTGAGACAGGAAATTGTAGAGAGAAACAAGCCGTATAACACAGGATACAACATTTTAATGAACAGTGCTTTCCATAAAGCCAATAAAATGAAAAATATACGAAATAATATACATGTACTGATTCCTCTTGGCCGATTTTTTTCCCAAGTTACACTATCAGTATAGTTTCTGAGATATAGCCGGCGTCCATTCCTAGTTGGCCACCCGGTACATACCGTATGAGGGGTGAGTTCAGGATAGTTAATATTATTTTTGTGTGTAAAACAATTACAAAGTGTAAGTAAACAAAATACACTTCCATATTCACACACGATACGTACAATGGGATATAACCATTGTCGAAAAATATGTTCGAGAAGCTATAAACCGGCAGCGCCAAGAGTTAATAATTAGCCGAAAATCAGAAGGTTGGGCGCCGAGGGCCAAACCGTTGGACAAGACTACAAAGGCCACTGGCAAAGGCCAGGAAATTTGACGTGGGGGTCAAAGGTGCAGCCCGGAGAACTCTAGGCTTATTATGGGAAACAGGGCTGCTGAGAGCAGTGCCAGATAGAGACCTACTATGTCGATAAGGGTTTGAGATAAGGAGTATGGCACACTATGGGGTGATGATCGTTTAAAACTCCGTCATCTTCCGCAATTGGCAGCTCATGTCACGCACGCTTATATTTTATTTGTAATTGAAATTTATGTCCACCGCAAAATCAGTGAAATACTAGACATTATAATATAGAAATCTAAAGGAATATTTAAAAAATGCCTAGAGAAGCTGAACAAATTAGGCAAAGAAAATAAAGTCCTCTCTGGGTGCCTCTGATCCTCCTACTCTGACTGATAGAAAGTAATGAAAGAGCAAACGATCTAGCTAGAAAAGGAGCTAACACTCCACTAACTGAGCCAGAACCAGAATAGGAATCAACTTCAACGGTCTAAGACACACGAAGGAGTTTCTCAAGACTTACGACCGAAAAAAATCCTAAAAAAAAGATTTTATTTGATTTAAGGGTAATCACAGATTGTCACGGGGTTTTTAACGTTTCCTCAATGGACACCTTGCTAGATGGATGCTAATAAACAACGGCTAATGCAGATTCTGTGGGAAAAACGGGGAAACACCAGAACACCTCATCACTGATGCCATAAACTTTCAGTCTCAGATACTGGCTTTTGTCAAACCCCTGAGACTGTAAGATGAGTTATAACTGAAGAAAGGGGGACACAAATATCTCTAAAGTCGCGGTTTTCTATAATCTTTCTCGTTAGTGGTTTTATTAAAATTTAATATAAATGTGTAAAAATAGTATAATATGTAATGTGTAAAGTTCGATATTACAGGGAGATAAAAAATGAAATATTCCAGAATTAATATTTTCCTACTGCCTACACTCAGATGCAAAAAAACACAAGAGAGAAATTTTTGCTCAAATTTAAAGTGTTATATTTTTGTTATTTTTAGCTTCATTTTTATGATTTTTTTAGCAAGCTGTACATAATTATATCAACTTTAATTCATAAAATCAGTTTTTTATAAACTTTAGTATTTGGCATATTATACAGGTTTAATCGAGAGATTTTCTTTTTACCTTAACTTTAAAACATCCTGTGCAATAATTTTGTGGGTAAATTTTTCTATAATATATTTTTACAGTTAGAACTGTAAATTGAAATGAACTGAAAATTCTTCAGCATATCGATTTTTGATTTATATCAATACATGTTTTGGTGAATTTTTAAAATCACGATCACGATCAATATGAAATTTTTCCATGTAATTTTTTAATATAACAAGATGGTTTTGAGGACTATTGTCGTAACGTCATAATACGCTGCATTTGATAATCTATACTAAATTAAAAAAAAAAACATTAAAGACTAACGATATACAGCCCGGGTTTTAATAAATATTAATAACAATAACAGAACTAAGGATATTAAAGAGAACATCTATAATACTCAAGTATATAAGCAGAAAAAAAAATGTAAAAGTACCTTAATACTTTGTATTGCCTCCCTTGACTGTATATTTGCGTTTATACTTGAAGCTGCATATAGCATATTGCTTTATGTTTTCCCATTCTTTTTTAAGGACCAAGAGAAGTTCATTTAATGAAGCTGGTACGGCTTCGCGATCTCTAACCCTCCTCCTGCCAAGCATTTCCCAAACGTCGAACATGATGGGCAGTTCATAGTAGTTATTGTTCACCATAACCACCAAAGCCGCCTTGTCATCTTGAAAAATAACTTCAAAAAGAAATGTTATTGCAAAAATTGCAAATTGTTGGTGACAAGTTCATTTTGCTCTTAGAATCAAAATGCGATAGAGACATGGTTCTGACCGTAAAATTATATTTTAGGAAAATTTACACACGAAATGATTGCACAGGGTTAGGGTAAAAAACAACCCCTCGATTAACCCTGTATAATACGCCAAATACTAAAGTTTATAAAAAACTGAGTTTACGAATTAAAGTTTAAAAATTCATGAAAATAGGGCTAAAAATAACAAAAATATAACACTTTAAATTTGACCAAAAATTAATCCGTTGCGTTTTTTTGCATCTGAGTGTAGTTTGCTTCTGGGGTACAGATATTGAAAAACCCTTTTACTATTTTCAAATACAAAATATGTAAATTGGAAATTGAGTAAGTCAGTTAAAATTATGTCCCTGTACATCCGGCCATTATCGCCATAGTAGGCTCAACCCTCCAGCGTATTCATTTGTAAACCCCTTGTTCCCCGCAGCTACCGTTCCAAACCCTGTGTAAATTTGTTACTCGCGCCTTTTGATTCCTTATTGAGGATACTCCAAACAGTTTTGTATGCGTAATTATCCCGCAAACAATTAGAGCACCACCTCGCCGACATCAAAAAGTATGCAGAACTTCCCCCAGGGACCCCAGACTAGAGAGAAATAGGGAATCGATGGAATGGGAAACGGTAATTTCAGTTGTTTAGAAAATTCAATAGATATATGTATTGTTTAATCGGTGTTTGTTGGGAAGGTGTTAGACACGGGTAAACCGTATTTAGGATAAAATGGTATTTTCCCAATTATTAAATCCCTTGCAATTAAATATTTAAAATATCATAGCATTTTATTTTAAAATCCACAGTCATTAGATTCTTAATAAACTCATTTAAATTATAATTCATTAAATTTCAAGTTTCAACAATATTCTAATTTTCTTGTTTAATTTTCCTAAACGATATCGGATCTCAAGTCATCGTCATCATCATCATTTTCAGCTTATTCAACCATTTCCAATTATGGTGTAGGCTCTCTTACATATTTAGTTACTCTCTTTGTAGTTGGGTCCATTGTTGTCTACTTTTGGCTAGCGGGCCCAAGTTATCCCTGCTAATTTCCTAATATCCTCTAGGTCTCTTAACCCTCAACTGTCGCGGTGGGGTCCAGCGGACCCCAAGCACTATTTAAACCTCTGTAAAATCTTTACATTTAAGAATTAGGCCTCGCCGCGCCATTTACTTTTAAGTTAGAGTACCAATATGCAACAGTTAAAGACGCACTTGATTTTATCAAGTATTGTTTCTACCAGCGGGGGCTAAAGTTTCATTGGGGTCTGTGTGGCACAACCACGCTAAGAATGTTTCATTATTAGGATGGTGGGTAGTTTAAAAAGTGAGCGTCACTATAGGACACCAATTTTGAGGAAGCATTAATTGAGTGGTTTGATGAATTTAAAGAAGCTTAAGTGAGATGAAGACCATCGAGACATTGATTTTTCTCCGAAGAGTAACCATAACTCCGATTCTGAATATCTTACTTATAGAAGAGAGAAAATTGAATAATCAATACCAGAAAAGAAAGAGATGTGTTATATGGCAACCCATATGTCGATGAAGAAATGACAAAAAACAAAAATCTCATGAATCAAATGTGCACGATCCATGTGCGGCAAATGCAGATCCTATATTAGCATGAACTGTATTTGAAAAAGTTATGTACAGGGTGGGTCAAATTCGACGCTTTTAAATGGAAACACCCTTTTCTATAGGAGATAGACGAAAACTAATATCGGTGTCTGGAGCTTAATTTTCATCAAAAACATGATGGTGAAAGCCGCACATCGATATCTGTTACCGTTTCGGAGTTACGGGGTGTTTTTCAAGAATGTGCATTTTTAACAAATCGCTGTAACTTTTTTGCTATGAAAAATTTTGTATTTCTATGAAAACATTTCCAAAGCACCTTTTTACGTAGAATTTAATGGTTTAAGTAGGTATAATTTTTTTAAAATTAATAATTTAAGAGTTATCAACAGAAAAATTGATTTTTTATTTGGGACACCCTATATATTTTTAATTAACTGAAAAGAATTTAAAATTACCTTTCCAAAAATATAGCACACTTGATATTTTGTTATAATCCCCTTCAAAATACAGAATTTTTACTAGTAGGCTTTGGACCCCTTATTGATGATATACCCTTAATGGAACTCGAAAACATTATATTTCCAGCAAGACGACGCAGCGCCTCTGAACGCTGAAGTTATCAGCAAATTTTTGCAGCCAATTTCAAGAATAATTGAATAGCTAATCAAGATCCCAGCCATTGGCCGTCGAGGCCGCCTAACTTAGTGCCCATGGATCTAATCCTATGCATATATTTGCGGAAGAATGAAGGTTCCTTATTCTTCCATATAATCTATACAAGAATTAAAAATACTTAGAAGTTATGAGGGGGTATCTTTCACCCCCACCGAGTTAATGAATTCCGCGAAAAATGTTCAAAAACTAACCCGTCTGTCCATAACAGAAGACGGTCGATATGTCGAACACCTGTAGCAAAATCTCATGTCTTGGTTTGCTATTTATTTTTATTGTTATTAGATATAGTTTAAATGTGTTGATGTTGATTAAATATATTTTAAATTGTTATAAAATTCTGCATCTCTCATAGCAAATATTATTTTCGTTTTAATTGGTGCTCACAGCTAGAATTTTTTTGCATTACAGCCAGTGCCGTTCAAAGCCTACTTATTTAAAGAGGGCGAATTTTTATATATTCTATATCTCGAAGAGGAATTGAGCAAAATATGCAGTGTATTATATTTTTGGAAAGCTAATTTTAAATTATTTTCAATAAATTAAAAATATACAGGGTGTCCCGTATAAAAAATCAAATTTTCTGTTGATAATTCTTAAATTATTAATTTTAAAAAAATTATACTTAAACCATTAAATTCTACGTAAAAAGGTGCTTTGGAAATGTTTTCATAAAAAAACAAAATTTTCCATAGCAAAAAGTTACAGCGATTTGTTAAAAATACATATTTTTGAAAAACACCCCGTAACTCCGAAACGGTAACAGATATCGATATGCGGTTTTCACCATCATGTTTTTGACAAAAATTAAGCTCCAGACACCGATATTAGTTTTTGTCTATCTCCTATAGAAAAGGGTGTTTCCATTTAAAAGCGTAGAATTTGACCCACCCTGTACATTCAAGGTTTGCAGTTTTGTTGAAAATAATTTATTTTTATTACTTTAGCTTCACATTTGAGTTGTTTGTACTTTTAATAATACGGTAAAATCATAAAATATATATGTTTTTAATTTTTATGGGTTTGTAAGTTATACCGTATGATCGAAAAAAAACGGCGTCCAGTTGGCTGGGAAATGACGATCGATGACATTTCCCATATAAATTTACATATAAAATGACAGCGATCTTCATTTCATAGCCAACGCTGACGCCATTTTTTCTCGATCATACGGTATTTCTGTTGTCAAAAATTCTTAAAAAAATGCGTTTTACTTTATTTGTGTCTGTTCTTATTAATTTGTTGAAAATTAATGAAATTGTTTGTTTGCCAGTTTGAGTATATTGTAAACAGTGTTAAAATAGTAAGCTTTTTATAAAATCTCTTCATCATATATTTTAAATTTTAAAAAAATTGGGGTCCGTCGGACCCCAGCACGCCATATGCGTTACAAAAATTCACCACGCCAGTTGAGGGTTAATTCCTCGTGGATTGTAATTTTTGTGGTCCATTGCCATTTGAGGGATTTGACTCTGTGGATGACATCTATTACCTGGGTCTTTTGTGGTATCAATTCTATTCTTTTACGGTCTCTCTTGGTTATTCCCTGCATATTTCGTTCCATTGGGCGTTGTTCGACCTGCAGTTTCTTTATGATGTCCGTTTTAAGTGTCCAGGTTTAGCATGCATAGGCTATGACTGGTAGTACAAATTGGTCGAATGTTTTCTTCTTTAGATATATCTTATTCGAAAGTCAAGTAGCATTAAAAGCGATCAGTAACCATCAATTCGAAGTTAGTTAAAGAAAGCTTAGAGAAGCTGAATCCTCATCAAGACATTTATAAAATAGTGTTTATCCAACAGCCACTACTTATACAGACATTAATCACATGTATACAGGGTGCTACAAATTCGAGGTACGAGCATTGATATCTCGGAAACCGTAATAGATACAAAGATGGTTAAATTGGGGCAAAGTTGCGCCTTGGGCTGTTCACCAAGATGCCATCAAAAAAGCTTTAAAAATTTCAAGGATTACTGAGTTTTTTGGAAAAAACGGATTTTTTTGAAAACTAATTTTATTTTTTCCTGTCGTTACTTTTTAGAAAATCAAAAAACTAATTGCACATTCATATAGCTACTTTATTAGGGCTATCTGGTAGTATTTTTAGATTTTCAAATTAGCTGATAATTTGTGAGATACAGAGGCCAACTTATTTTTTTTTCAGACTTTGAAAGAAGTCAATCTCCTGAGTACAATGATATGCCACACTTTATACTTTTTTTGTTTTGAGTACCTTAACAGCAACAAAACTATTTAATTATTATTTAAAAAAATTTCAAGTACGACTCTGTTTTTTAAATTATTTAATCTGATTATATTCATCGCAACAATATTGATCAGTGCTAATTAACATTGAATAAGGAAAATTGAGCCAATTGAAAGATTCAAATAAATAATATCTATAGATCAACAATTCAAAGATATTATTTTTAACTTTTCTTATTGTGAATTTGAAATTCTCAGTGTACGATCTAATAAATAATTTGCGTAATATTAATCGTAGTTATTATGAATAAATTAACTTCTATAAACTAATTTCTAATGCTTTACATAATCTACATGTTTGAAAGGGTTACCACCCTCCCTATTACACAAATTTATTTTTCCTTCAATTTTATTTATAGCTTTTGAATAGATCTTCTTATACTTTCGAATGCTTTTTGTACTCAACTGCCGACATGTGTTGATTTCACATATTTGTAAAATTTGGACCTATCGAATTACTTGACGTAGAGGTAGCTCGCTGGCCATTATACTGCTCTACCATTTCCAATCCATCTTCCAGGAAAATGATTTGATTGTTTATATTACATTTTATTTATATTATTTTTTATTATTTTATTGCATTTGATTTTCCGTATTCAACCCACGTTACTGTTAAGTTTGAAAGTTTATCAATATTGTAACGATGAATATATTAAATATTAAAAAAAAACAGAGCCGGACTTGAAATTAGTTTAAATAAATTATGTCCAAATTTCCAAAACAAAAAAAAATATATTAACTGTGGCATATCATTGTACTCAGGAGAGCGAGTTCTTTCAAAATCTGAAATAAAAAATGCAGGTCCGTATTTAAAAAAATTAAGTTGGCCTCTGTATCTCACAATGTATCAGCTGATTTGAAAATCTAAAAATACTATTAGATAGTCCTAATAGAGTGGCTATGAAAATGTGCAATTAATTTTTTTGATTTTCTAAAAAGTATAGACAGGAAAAAATAAAATTGATTTTCAAAAATATCCATTTTTTCCAAAAAACTCAGCAATCCTTGAATTTTTTAAAAAAATTTTGATGGCATCTTGGTGAACATCCTAA
Organism: Sitophilus oryzae; assembly: GCF_002938485.1. Taxonomy (NCBI): domain Eukaryota; kingdom Metazoa; phylum Arthropoda; class Insecta; order Coleoptera; family Curculionidae; genus Sitophilus; species Sitophilus oryzae. The sequence goes on from NW_022146057.1 coordinate 632,072, forward strand.
AGCGCAACTTTACCCCAATTTAACCATGTTTGTATCTATTAGGGTTACTGAGTTACCAATGCTCGCACCTCGAATTTGTAGCACCCTGTATACCTGCATATAAAATAAATAATAATACACGCGTGAGTTTTTCAAGTTATAACAAACTAGTGTTATAACTTCAAAGCCACACCATTTTATAGAAATTATTAAGCTTTATTCAAAATTCGTCAACTCATCACACCTTCATATGCTCCCGCAATTCCCATAATAAGTGCCGTTTTAATAAACAAAAACTCACCGTCCGGGGATTCTTCCATGGGGTTGTTGATATCGTTACGTTCCAGGGTTTTTTATTTCCTTGGCTTATGATCATTTTCATTGATTTTGAGAAAATTTATAAGTTTTGGAAATTCGGAAATATAAATACTTTTATAAATCTGTAGAGTTGAGTTGAGCATTGAATACTTACAATAGTCCATAAGGATAATTTTCACAATTTTGATGAACAAATTTCTTCTGTAGTTCAAAGAAGTAAGCAAGCAAGTTCGTTTATACCTTTGACATTTTTTACTTTCATCCACTCTTCAAACGCCTTGAATTCCCTATCATATACGCCACGATGATTTTCTGGCAGTATTTGTGCTGTAGCCGCCTCTGCCTGGTTAATAATTTCTTGCGGAAGATCTTTCTGAATTATTTTTCATTAAAATCTGACTTGCTGGTTGATAATTTACAATTTTATCGTTAAAAAATCGCGATTTATCTAAATGACATCTTAATGTCAGTGCTATTTATTATTTACAAAAAAAAAACAAAAAACGCACATCTATATTGCATAGTAACATAAACGCACTCTGATAATTTATTAATACGCAACAATGAAAGTAGAACTGGTAAATCCTTTTAAATCAATTATTCTTTAGCGATTGGACATGAAACAGTTCTACTGTTGGATAAAATTTTGTATGGCACTCGCCATGTTATACCTAACATATAACTCACTTGAGAAAATTAGCCCTCTCAACCTACGGTCTCGAGGGCTAAACATTTACCAGCGTGACTTATACAGGTTGTTAATTTGTTTATTACTCGCGACAAGAGCTTCATAGTTGAAATATGGCAACCTCGGCCCGCTCGTCGATAGACGACGCGACGCGACGGGACGGGACGAGTCGGCAGAAAACCCTATAAGTGCATGCGTTCTCAATAGGCTGTGTTGCCATTCTGTTCCCCTATAAGTAACTGTCCAGTTGACAACCTGTATGTAAGATAACACACTAGTAGATACCATAAATAACTATTATTGTTTTTGTAATGTCACTGTCCTAGAAAAGTCATATTATTATTGTTCATCAAGGTTTACTCTAGTACAGATGGTTTTAAGTTCTGAAGTATCGGCTATTGTGGCTTTAATTGGTCATGGTAGAGATTAACTTTTGTACTTAAAACCATATCTCCTGGAGTAACTGCTTTACCCAACAGACAATTATATTTAGCCCAACAGAAAATAATAATATGATTTTTCAAGGACAATCACATTACATAAATCATAAAACTATTATTAGGTATGTTGACTAGGACCAAAAACAAATATGGTTTTAATGTAAAAAAAATACGAAAAATTGTTAGTGTCTTCTTCAAAAGCGAATATCTCCAAAAAAAATAAAGCTAATGAGATGAATCAAAAAGCAAACTATCAAAAAAAGATATATCTAGACGATAGAGTGATTTTTAAATTCCTTGCTTTGTTAACGTACTCTACAAAGTGTTAGATTAATACTATATTATAGATTCAAACTTTCACCAAAATATCAACATTTTGTTACTCCTCGTTGTCTCTGTCGTAATTGACAGATGGGAACTTATATTTTTAATTTAGAAAGAGATACTAAAAAGTCAAATAATTTAACTACAAATTGCTTAAAAATAATCAAAATCGGTAAACTAGAATGAAATATATTAAACTTTAAAATACATCAAAATTTAAAGATGCTGTTTTTCCTGCTGGTGAGTGTAGTTCATTTGATTTAAAAATTTGTAGTATAGACAATATAAAATTATAGGTATATAAAAATATACACACGTTATCGTTTAATATCTTACCTGTTGTTAAATTTTAATAGTATATGGCCTATATTTCCAGAAATAGGCAGTAAATCGACAAAAGCGCTTTATCAGATAGCTGATGAATGCGTGAATATATATTGAACATTAACACGCAGTTTAATGGGATTTTAAAGGTGCGTTTCGAACTCCAGACTCCAGGGTATACTAATATAAAATATTGACCGCTATAATCTACGACTAAATATAATATATGTTTTTTAGATCATAATAATACTCTTGCAGATAGATGAATGTTTGAAGGAACTAATAAACTATTTCCATTTTTTTCCTTTTGAGCTGCGGAACCCTAAAAACACGGACATTTCAATTTTTCACTATTTACTTTTCCGATATACTGCTAGAAAATTAAATTGCAATACAATCACACTGTATCCAAAACAAGTCCTATGGGTATCTCGCTATTGGAAGAAAATCTACAAAATAAAATTAGTTTTTTTTGTAAACACTGCTGCTTTAATCCAACGGAGACTAATTGTCAGTAGTGGCTTACTAATAAATAAATTTGTAAAAGCAAAAAAACACACAGAACAAAGAAAAAACTATTTAAAATATCTAAATGCAACTATTCGAGAACACTTTAGTTTTTTTTTAACCAGATACGTCTACAAAAACCGTTGACGTTCTGTTAAAATGACGTTATATCAAGTTAAACTTCAAAATTAACATTTACTACCTGATAACAATTAGTTAATAAGGTAAAACCAAAAAGCTTCAAACTTTCTGTACGATTATTTTTTTTTTTTAATTTTAAGTGTGTTATGTTTATTTATGTAATGTTCTTTAAAATCAAACAAGCGATTGTCATATATTACTAACATCTATAGATGCATGAGCAATACTTTTATTTTTTATTAGATTGTGTTAAAAAAACTCTTTTAGTTTTTCTTTTAGAGGCTATATCGTTTCTTTCATTATAATTGCATTGTTAAAATCTACTTTGGGCCCTGTGTCCCATGAATGCTGACAAATCTGATTTGTGAAAGTTTTTTTCTTAAAAAAAAAGAAAAAAAGCCCTTTCTTAAATAATCTTTATGTTCTTTAATTCGAACATTTAAGGGTCTAGATGTTTCACCAATATAAAATTTATCTTATTCACAAGGTATTTTGTATATTATATTGTTTGGTGTCCAGTGTTCATTGGTTTAGTCTGTGTTAAAATGGATCTAAGTGTATTTTGTGTTTTGAAGGATATTCGTATGTTATATTGTTTTCCTATCCTTATGTTTTCCGAAACGCCTCGAATGTATAAAATTGTAAGTTGTATACAGGGTGGTCCGAACTGTATTCCGGAAACTTCGGCAGGATATTCTGCCGATAAAAATAAGTAAAAAAGTTCGTGTAAATGTATGTCCTAAAATGTTTAGTTTCGGAGATACAGGGTGTGGAAGTTTCATTTTTATATCAATTTTTTCCAAATAATTTCTGAAGTAACGTCAATATTTGGATGAAAATTGGTATCTGGTAGTTTTTCGACGTGAGAAATTAGATTTTGATATCAATATGACCCCTGTTTGTAGGGGGCGCCACCTACATGTGTTTTAACTGTTTTGAAGGGTAATCACTTTTTGTCCGTACCTGTATAAAACTACTGACTGAAAAAATATACATTTCCGTGACTTTTTACGTAAAAAATGTCTCTTGGTAAAAATCGCTACGAGCAACCGTTTTCAAGATATTTAGAATGGAAATTGTCATTACATGTCATTACTGACAAAAAATAAGCACGTTGGGTAGATAGTTATTTGACTGAAATAATAAATTTGGGAAATTTTAAGTTTTTTAAATTAATCATAAATTTTTCTGCGAAAAAATGATAATGAAATTTTGGCACGAAAACATTTGAAATTTATGATTTCAGTCTAATAACTATTTAGTGAGCATGTTTAATTTAATATTAAATAAGCATGTCAATGATGACCGGTACTGATAATTTCGATTCCAAATATCTCGAGAACCATTACTCGTAGCGATTTTTATCAAGAGACCTTTTTTACGTAGAAACCGACGTAAATGTATATTTTTTTACTCAGTATTTTATACAGGTACGGACGAAAAGTTATTACTCTTCAAAACAGTTAAAACACATGTAGGTGGCGCTCTCTACAAATAGGAGTAATATAGACATCAAAATCAAATTTCTCACGTCAGAAAACTCCAATTTTCATCCAAATATTGACGTTACTTCAGAAATGTTTGGGAAAAAATTTGAAATAAAAATAAAACTTCCACACCCTGTATCTCCGAAACTAAACATTTTAGGACATACATTTATACGAAATTTTTTACTTATTTTTATCGGCAGAATATGCTGCCGAAGTTTCCGGAATACAGTTCGGACCACCCTGTATATTGTGTGTATTCTGTCTATGATTTGGGGTTTGTATTTCGTTTAATGTTTTGTCAATAAAAGATGGTGGATAATCGTTTCTTATTAATGTATTTTTTATGAGCTTTATATCTCTGTTTAGTGAATTGTCGTCTGAACATATTATTTTTGCCCTATCATATAAACGTTTTATAACACCTTTTCTACACTTCTACTGTAATTAGATGTGAAATTTAATTATCTGTTCTGTATTGGTGGGTTTTGTGTAAACATCCATTAGTTTATTTTGAAACTTTGACACTAAAACATCAAGAATCACACTGTATCACGAAACAAAGTAGTGGGTTTATCGAAACCCGAGCTTTAAGGCTCGAATACAGATATTACTTGTCATTTTATTTGTTCCATCGGTCGGTATTTCATTGACGCAATTGGCAAGGTGATTTGTATAAAATTTCCTTCAATGCGCTATAGTCGTCATTACAGGCAGAGAGGAATGTCGTTTATATCGAAAGTTTATTTGCTTCGTGTCTGGCAACAATATAATGGTCGTTTGGACGTTCGGGGTAATCAACTATGGAAATATTCGCAGTACTTAGATTTCAACCGAAAGATTTCTATCTTAATCGTTGTACAAATCAAAGATGCAAAATACACACTTAGGGATATTTCCTCGTTATAGGATTCTATAGAGTTCTGTTTCTGTTTGAATTTCTTTTGCCTGGAATATACACTCACCGGCACGAAAAACTGGCACCTTAAAATTTTCATGTATTTTAAAGTTTAATATATTTTGTTCGGGTCTGCGGATTTGGATGATTTTTTAAGCAATTTGTAGTTTTATTATTTGACTTTTTAGTGTCTCTTTCTAAATTAAAAATAAAAGTTTCCATCTGTCAATTATACGAGGGAAAATAAAATGTTGATATTTGAGTAAAAATTTGAAACACTCTGTGGAATATATTAACAAAGCAAGATATTTAAAAATTATTTTATCATCTAGGTACGTTTTTTCTCCAAAGTTTGTTTTTTTCACTCAATTCAATAGCTTTATTTTTATTGGATATATTCGCTTTTGAATAAGACGGTAACGATTTAGAGCTTTTTTAGCATTGATTTTGATCAATATTTTGATCAACAAAAAGATTTTGATCAACACACTTATAAAATAGTGTTTACTATTTATTGTTTTTGTAATGTCGCTGTTATTAAAAACTTATATTACTGTTGTTTATTGATGTTTACTCTAGTAGAGATGGTTTTAAGCTCTGAATTATCGGCTATTGCTGCTTTAATTGAGCACTGCCGTTCTTTAAAAGATCAGCCTGGGGGCGGACTTTTGTTTACTTCATCAGCTGTACATACTTAGATATTGGGTTAGATTCCGTTTCATATTTTGTCGGTTGATTTTTGGTTTTAACTCTATGATTTTTGGTATTATTTATTATAGTAGTACAAAAAACTAATTATTTTGGTGTTTAAGTGACATAAACTACTACCACATATATGGTCACTCTCGGTTTCGCATAAAAAAATAGAAAAATTGAAAAATTACACGTTGTGTAAGTGGTTTTACCTAAAAGTGCCCATACATTTTTTACTCATCGTGATTTTTGTGTGTGTTTTTTAAGACTCTAATAACAATTCATCAATAAAGCTTAAGTGGAGTGTGTTTTTGGTGCTATGCCTCATCTTTATTGTGTTCCTGGTGGAAAGGATAGTTATACTAGGCAGCCTAAAGTGTCCGGAAGAGCAAAAAAAGTGGGTACGAGTTATAAATCAAGAGAATTCTATTGAAAATATCTTTAATAAATTTAAAAATAATATTCTCCCATGATGGTATTAATGAAAACTGGACAATTATGTTTATTTTATTCATATTGTGGAATCTCCACTCAAAGTGTTATTGGTTCAGCTTCGATCGATTCAAACACGTAAGTAGGTATTATGATCTAGGGAAAAATAAAGAATATGTGTATTAAAGATCATGAAAAAGATTATTATTTTGAGTTCAAATTTTAAAAAAGATTTTTGTAGAGACAAGACTGATACAGTTTAAAAGAAGAATGTGTTTTTGTTTGATAATATATAATGTATGTCAAGTTGTCAAGCATAACATATATTTGTTCAGTAATTTTTAATGAATAGTGTTGATTATTTATAATACCAAATTAATATCAAATATTTAAGTGATGGCTGAATACAATATGAATAAAATAACAATAAAATTGGTATATTTGCATAATACAAAATTAAGTTTTAAGAATAAAGGTGTTACTAAAAATACTAAGAAATTCATATTTCTTTTGTTTTAATTGGTCTAATGTTATTTACATTTTACGTAAGAATTATACCGTATCATCGAAAAAATCGGCGTCTAGTTGGCTTGGAAATGAACATCGATGACATTCCCTAAATAACTGTACACATAAAATAATTAACTAGAATTTTACAATCTTGGAAAATTTGATATTCTTGAACCTTGTTACTAAATATTCTAAATTTTTTGATTTTCTTGGGATTTAGGTTCGGGAAAAACGCTGATTAAGTTTTCATTTGGGTTTTCATTATTTTTATTTGGTTTAAAAAAAACGTTTCGGCTAACATTATAGCCTTCATCAGTGTTGTGTCATATGAAAAAATAGTGTCGATATAATCCAAAAATTACATATAAAATATTCACACCACACACATAATGTTTACTGCGTACTCCATAGTCAATGTAGATAATTTTAGTGTTAAGAATAATAATTTTAAAAAATATGTGGTCATCTTTTGATAAGTTTATATTAGTTTATTAATTGCAGTAAACATTATGAGGTGTGAATTATATTGTAAATGTAATTTTTTGGATTATATTCGACAGTATTTTCTTATATGACACAACACTGATGAAGGCTATAGTTAGCCGAAACGTTTTTTTAAACCAAATAAAAATAATGAAACCCCAAATGAAAACTTAAATCAGCGTTTTTCCCGAACCTAAAAGTCCCAAGAAAATCAAAAATTTTAGAATAATTTTACATAATATGTAAAATTATTCTAAAATCGAACAAGATAATTAATTATTAATTATTTAATTTTATATTATAAATTGCAAGCGATCTTCATTTCATAGCCATCGCTGACGCCTTTTTTTAGATAATATTGTATGATTTGTAAATATAATTTTTCGAACATTGATACTTGCAAAATATACATATAAATTTTGTGAATGCAAATAATAATACATCACTATTAGTAGATATTGAATGTTTTTTGTTAAATTAGATCGATTTTCAAACCCCAAAATTTAAAATATATTTACATTTTACCCATTATCTTATGTACCTATACATTATTTGTACATGTAAAACATTTGCTGCATTTGTATGGTTCATAGTTTATTTGCCAAAGTATTTATTACTATAAATAGGTATATATTATGTTGTAGTTATTAACTGTATAGTATGTATATTTCATGTAAACTATATCATTTTTAAAATACAAACCAAAAATCTGAAGAATAATTATGTTTTCCATGTATTCTACAACATATTTATTAATCCGTTATATCTAACTAGCGTGACGTCATAAATCTCGCCCATGGGCTGATCTTTTAATAGAAGGCACTGAATTGAGCATTGTAGAAATCAACTTTTGGACTTAAAACTATATCTAGTAGAGAAATTGCCTAACAGACAATAATAATATGTTTTTTCAAAGACAATGACATTACATGAATCAAAAACACTATTTTATAGGTCTATTAACGAGAACCAAAAGCAAAGGCATTTAACTTTTAACGTGAAAAATACGAAAAAAATGTTAGTTTTCTTCAAAAGCTAATATCTCCAAAAAAAATAATGCTATTGAGATGAATCAAAAAACAAAATGAGAAAAGATACATCTAGATGATAAAACAGTTTTTAAATTTCTTGCTTTGTTAACGTACTCCACAGGGTGTTTCAAATTTTCATCAAAATATCAACAATTTGTTTTCCCTCGTATAATTGACAGATGGCATCTTTCATTTTTATTTTAGAAAGAAATACTAAAAAGTCAAATAATGTAGCTACAAATTACTTAAGAAATCATCAAAATCGGTCCGCTGGAACACAATATATAAAACTATAAAATAAATCAAAATTTTAAGATGCCTATTTTTCGTGCCGGTGAGTGTATATGCGTGATTCGGGGTACTAAACATTTTAAGTTGATTTTTTTTAGTAGTTTTCGTAGAATGTATAGGTTAATCTACTGTGTCACCATTTCTTGAGTTATAACTCATCATACAGTCTCAGGGCTTTGACAAAAAGCCAGTATATCTGAGACGGTTGTATAAAGGTTAGTTCTCCATCTCCGATTTCAGTCACGAATTATTGTCGTTTCGGCGCACACAGTGATGAAGTGTTCTGGTGTTTCTATTATAAAAAGTCTTATTATATATTATATTTTTGTTAGAATAAGGACGATTTGTTAGAACTAATAAATATTATTCAAAATTTTAAATCGGTGTACCTCTCTGGAAACTGTAATTTAGGGGCATGCACACCTCGACAATCAGCTCGATGTATTTCTATTCTATCACCAATATTTCAAGTCAGTAAACTGACTGCCGCATGCCGTATACAAAAGTATTTATTACACCAACATGGCATACCATTAAGAATCCCTCAGTCAGATTTAAGGCCAGCAGGTTTAAGAAAAGTAAATGTAAAGCCGGGTCCAGACCAAGCAGACAAAACAGTGATAAGACAGAAATATTCACGTTTTAAGACAAAGTTGTTATAAATCCAATAAATTTCTGCGACATTTTTGTCTCATTTTTGTTTTGTTTCCAAATTCGGAGACTGTCGAATATCCCGTCTCGAGTCGGTAAAGTTCAAAGAGTCTCTGTTTTGTCGTGTATTTTACAAGTTGTCGGTGCAGTGTGGATGTCGTGCGTTGCCAAGAGTAGGAACTGTGGAGTGCTGGTACTGCTAATATCTGACATTAGTATATGGTGGAGTGCTCCATCTTTATAAAAACCAAACCAAACCAAACTGATTCGCATATGCATTACTTTGTTGTACTTTTGTCCTCGCGGTATAGACACTTTGTCTCAAATTTGTCTTGTTTAATTTTCTCATTCTTGTCGCAGGTTTGTCTTGTTTTTGTCTCAAAATCGTGTTCACTTTCTGTCGCCTTGGTCTGGACCCGGCATAAGAAAAAACATCTATTATTGATATTATTATTTCTATATTAATGTTTTATACTTGATAGAAATACTATATTAGCATGCAAATTTTCCTATTTATTTTTTATTTAAAATTACCCCTCCCTTAGATTTTTTTTCTAAAACCGCCCTTGATTGTTTCCCCCTTTCTTGAGGACTATTCATCATACAGTCCCAGGGTTTTGACAAAAGCCATTATCTGAGACGGGACTACAGAAGGTAGTTTTCCGTCTTCGCTACCAGTCGTACCAAAGTTTATGGCACGAAATGTTATCGTCTCGGCGCACTCAGTGATGAGGTGTTCTGGTGTTTCCCCATTTTCCCCACAGAATCTGCATTCGCCGTTTTGTTCCTTAGCATTAATATACTCTGAGTTTCCATTGAGGAGTCAGTGTCCTGTTAAAAATCCCGTGACAATTCGAAGATTGTTCTTATTTAATCAAGGAAATTTTTTGATTTTTCTCGGTCGTAAGTTCTGAGAAATGTATTCGCACTCGAATCTCTCTTTGTTTAAACAATAACGAAACAGAAAATTATAATCAAGGTAAGAAAATCAATCGACCGTGTGCAGCTGAGAGACGTTGTACACCTTCTTTGCAATAGGCAAGTCCCACACATCCTCGGTAAAACCATAGAAAACATATATGAATCAAATCAAATTCAAGCCAAAATTAACGGGGACCTGACCGAACCAATAAATGTAGGCCGTGGTATCCGACAAGGTGACTCCCTAAGCCCTCTTCTTTTCAACATAATTATGGACGAAATAATAGGAAATGTACGTTTACTGAAGGGATAGAGAATGGGCGACTATTCTGTGCTATACCGACGACGCCGTATTGGTAGCAGCAAATGAGGACGATCTACAGCGTTTATTAAATCGATCTAACTGCACTGCCAAATCACTTAATATGATAATATCGACCCAGAAAACTATCTAAATGCATGACGACATCAAAAGTATCACTAAGATGTAAACTGGAAGTCGAGGGCAATGTTATCCAGCAAGAAATGAAGTTCAAGTATCTAGGCATAGAAATCTCAGGATATGGTGATGTAGAGGCGGAGGTGCGAGAACGGACAACGAAGACAACCAGAATAGCAGGATGACAGAATATGGCGAAATACACTCAATTACAAGGCAACGTACGACAAATAATGTCATACACTGCAGAAACTGGACCTGATACAGCGAACACTAAACAAATATTAGAGACAACCGAAAGGAGAGTACTACGCAGAATAGCTGGAAAGACGCTTCTGGACAGGGAAAGAAATGAAAGCATTAGAAGAGCATCCAAGGTAGAAAATGTAAATGAGTGGGTACTCAGCAGAAAGGAAGAATAGAACGAGCATATCAGCAGAATGGACAACAGAAGGATAGTGAGAGTTGCACGCGACAAATCACCGCTGGGTCGCAGAAGCTTAGGACGTCCACGTAAACGATGAAGCGACATCTTGTCAGTCTAACCAGTAGAGACGACGAAACCAAACAGGCAATTCGCCTAGTATGAAGAAGGAAGAAGAAGAAGTAAAAAAAACGGAACACAGCCAAAGTTTTGTGTAATAAATTAAGACATAACAGTTTTATCCACGAAATCTATAGGATCTAAGGTGTGAACTAAAATTGAACAACTCGAATTACTACCTAACACATCAGCGTTATTATTAATTATTAAAATTCAATCAATACGACACTGCATCGAAGCAGAATTTACATTCGTTTACCTTTAAAATATGTACCCGTATATATCGGAATTGAACTTGGAAATAGTTTCACAATAATTCTATATAGGTGTAAATTCCCCAGATAGGTTTAAAAATAAATTACTTCGTGCTGTTTGAGGAGAGACTGCGCCTCCTAGTAGCGGCTTCGTACATTATTAATAACGAAGTAACTGGCTTCAGCATTGAGTCTATAACTCACGATGGCCCTTCTTGCTCGCAAGAATTCCGGATCACGGCTATAATTCAGGTAAACGTCGCTCGGCCAGCCACGCAGTTAGAGCTGGGAAGTTTAGTTCGCTTATTTCCATTTTTCGATCTCGTTCATGAAACTGAATAGTACAATGTACATACAAAAGATTAGTTCGTTTAGTTCATTTAATTCACAAAATTGCAGTTTTTGAGTGAAGTTTATGTATTGGAAGGAACAGTTTTAATTATTTGCAGACGACTAAAAAATATTTCATCCTGTAAATAGTTTGAAAGATAGTCCTTTAATTCAACAATCTTTAGATAAAATATCTTTTCTCCAAAAAAGTCTTCTGAGTAAAAAATTGCAAATTGTGGGGGGCAAGTTTATTTCGCTCTTAAAAATTAACAAAGGCATGTATTGACATGATATTATTCCAAATTGTTGTCAGAGAACAGACCTGAGTATCAAGAACCGCCACAGCCAGAAATAAACATTGAAGGAGAGGAAATCTACGTGGATACCAACAAAATAAAGACCTTATAATGTCTTTAAAGAATGGAAGAGCATGTGGCCCAGAGGGAGTATATGCGGAACTCATAAAATCTGGAAGCAAAAAACTGTTTAGAATGTTAACAAACATAGTTAACCAGTGCTTAAATGGTCATCCAGTACCTGAATAGTGAAAAAAAGGATATATCTCCTCTATATATAAAAAGGGCTCAAGGAAGGATCCCAATAACTACAGAGGAATTTCGGTCACCAGCACTATGAGTCGCCTCTATGGAAGGATATTGATTAACTTAATTGAAGAGGAATACTCCAGCTACGAAGAAGAAGAGCAGAATGGTTTCAGAAGCGGAAGATCATGTACAGATAATATCTTTGCATTGAAACAGATCATCGAGAAGAAATCTGCAATGAAACAGGAAGTTCATATAACATTCATCGATCTACAAAAAGCATATGATACAGTGCCAATAATAAAATTATGGGAAGTATTGCACGAATCAAGAATTAACGCAGCTCTGATAAAAGCTGTACAAAATCTTTACCATGGAGGAAAATCACAAATAAAAACGGTCAACGGTCTCTCAGAGGAAATTTCTATCACTAAAGGGCTCCGACAGGGTTGCTGTATATCCCTAACACTATTTAAAATTTATATTGCCAAGGCCTTACATCTATGGAAAAGAAAATGTAACGGAATGGGTATAGAACTAAATGACATATGCCTATACACCTTGCAATTTGCAGATGACCAGGCCATAATTGCAAACGACAAAGATGACATGGAATATATGGTGCGGAAAATAATTGAAGAATATGCTAAATGGGGTCTCACAGTAAATACAGAAAAAACAAAATACCTTCCAATTGGAGCTAATACAGAAAATCTTATTTTAGACAATAATATGGAAATTTGGGCATGTGAAGATTACAGGTACCTGGGATCGATATTTACAGGAGATGGAACGGACGATAGAGAAATAAACAACAGAGTAATACAGGCACGAAGAGTTATCAGATGCATAAATGGCATTCTATGGAGCACTGAAATTACAAAAAACAGGAAATATAATATATACGAGACACTAGTTAAAAGCATATTACTCTATGGATGTGAAACATGGCGACTCACCGAAAGGAATAAAGAGTTTAATAAAAAATTATATGTTTAATAATAAATTAAATTAGAGACAACAGAAATGGACTCGATTAGAAGAGCAATGAGAATTTCACGGAGGGATAAGATCAGAAATGAAGACATTAGACAACAGATGGGAATAGAGGGAACAATAGTAAATGATATAGAACAAAAACAATTAATATGGTACGACCACGTTCAGAGAATGCACAATGAAAGAATTCCAAAACAAGGCATTCATTGGATACCACCTGATAAACGAAAGAGAGGACGTCTCAAGAAAACATGGATGGAAGGAATAAGAAGGTCGATGAGCGAGAAAAATCTGACCGAAGATCAATGGGAAAATCGCACAGGGTGGAAGTTAGGCATCGGACAACGTCGTAGGACGTTCTGACCCGAATTTATATATGTATATGTATTGACATGATCCAAAAAACAAAATGCTCAGGAAACATGGTTCTGACCATAAAATTATAGTTTACGAAAATTTACACACCAAATTATTGCACAGGGTGTTTTTAAGTTGAGGTAAAAACAATTTGATCAAAAATTTCTTCGTTGCGTTTTTTTTGCATTCTTCCTAAATATTTTAATTAAAAGAAAATATATGAAAGTGGGCAACATTGTGCCGGTCAAGCTTAATCACGTGACTTAAAATTTAATTGGTAAGAACTATATACAAGGTGCTCCAAATTCGGGGTACCTACGAGCGTTGGTATCTCGGTAACCGTAATAGATACGAACAGAGTTAAATTAGGACAAAGTTGCGCTTTGGGATGTTCACCAAAATGCCTTCAAAAAAGTATTAAAAATTTCAAGGATTGTTGAGTTTTTTGGAAAAAACGGATTTTTTTGAAAATCGATTTTATTTTTTCCTGTCGTTACTTTTTCGAAAATCAAAAAAATAATTACACATTCTCATAGTCAATTTATTAGGGCTATCTGATAATATTTTTAGATTTTCAAATTAACTGTTAATTTCTGAGATACAGAGGAGAATTTTTTCAAATACCGCCATGCATATAAGGTTTTGTAAGAAACTCGATCTCCTGAGTACAATGATATGCCACCCTTTACTACTTTTTTTTTGTTTTGGGTACCTTAACAACAACAAAATTCTTTAATTATTATTTAAATTTATATTGTAAAGATAAATAGATTAAATATTTTAAAAAAACAGAGCCGGACTTGAAAAATGTCCGAAACAAAAAAAAAATTAAGTGTGACATATCATTGTACTCAAGAGACCGAGTTCTTTCAAAACCTAAAAAAAGAAATGCAGGTCCGTATTTAAAAAAAGTAAGTTGTCTCCTCGGTTGTCTCTCTATCTCACAAAATTATCACCTAGTTTGAAAATCTAAAAATACTATCAAATCGCCCTAATAAATTGGCTATGAGAATGCGCAATTAGTTTTTTGATTTTCGAAAAAGTAACGACAGGAAAAAATAAAATTGATTTAAAAAATCCGTTTTTTCCAAAAAAACTCAGCAATCCTTGAAGTTTTTAAAACGTTTTTGATGGCATCTTGGTGAACTTAATTTAACTATATTCGTATCTATTACGTTTACCGAGATACCAATGTTCGTACCTCAAATTTGTAGCACCCTGCATATTCCCTTGTTTATGCCTTCTAAGAACTAATACTAAATAATAAATTGGCAAAACCGTATGGAAGAACGAATCTTAAATATAGAAGATTTAAGGTAAATAAAACAGATGCTGCAGTAGTCATAAGCATTTCCAGATTTCGAATCGTTTAGTTCCCACACGATCTTCAGTCTTTTGAACTAGTTCGGTAGTGAACTACACAGCTCTACCGCACGCTAGAGGAAATGCATCAAATCGGCTCATTCGTTGGTCCAACAACAGCTGGTCGTCTTATGAGTATTTAAAAATGAGATAAAAAGGAAGAGGGAAAATTTATAAAGAACGTTTGCTTCGTATAAATTATTGAGTAAGCATCGCGCACCAGTTTCGAATTACTGAAATATGTTTGGCAGGGGGCAGGCAGCAAGATTAAAAGAATCTTTGACTTGAAATGAAAAATACGACTGACAAATGAAATATCATATCGAGTGAGAAATTATTAATTGAGTAAAAATAACCATCCTAACAAAATATAAATTATAAAAAAAAACGCTAAGGCCAAGCGACCACGGTGCGACTATTTTGAGTAGGCTTTGCCAGATTCTTGAAAATTTCAAGATCTTGTCTTGATTTTAAGAGAAGGTAAACACAAGAAATAATTTTAAATTTCAAGACAAGACATTTTAAGTCAATACCAAGTTTTGTTACGTAATACTTGTAATTTAAAGTAAAACAGAAAAATCTATAATAATATAAAAATACTAGCGTGTACCCGCGACTTCGTTCGCGTCGAATTAATCATTTGTATTGTAATGGCGATGATAAAGCAAAGAAAGAATTTCCATTAACATACAAACTGGATAAAATTTTCTCACATTTATGTCAGCAGGACAAAAAACAATTTGGCGATATTATTATATAACTTGGTAATATTTGAGGGGTAGTTTCATCTCGTTGAAACTTGACTTTCGAAAAATCCGTTTGCCAAAAATAAGCTTTTTACGTCAAGCAGTTCAAGCAGAATCGTGGTTAATCAATTACCCAACTTTTTGGAACACCCTGTATGATTTTTTTAAAAATTTCAAAATATGTAAAAAACAAAATAAATTATGCGTGTCCAAGCGTTTTCTCAAAAGACTAACCGTTTTTAAATAACAAATATTGTAATATTTGAGGGGCGTTTTCACCCTCTTGGAATTTGAGATTCGAGAAACCCCTCCTTATCAAACCTCTACACCTCACAGTGAATCCGTTTGCCAAAAATCAGCTTTAAACGTCAAGCAATTTAAGCAGGATCTTGATTACTCAATGGTCATGTTTTATAAAACACCCTGTATAAATTTTTTAAAAATCTTGAAATATGTAACACAACAAAATAAAATATATGTGTTTAAGAGTGTTTCCGAAAAACTCACCGGCTTTTAAATAAAAAATATTCTAATATTTGAGGGGTGGTTTCACCCCCTTAGAATTCGAGATTCGAAAAATCCCCCCTTATCGAACCTCTACACCCTAAAGTCAATCCGTTTTCCAAAAATCAGCTTTTTAAGTCAAGCGCTTAAAGCAAGATCGTGATTAATCAATGACCAGACTTTTCGAAACCCCCTGTATACATCTTTAAAAAATCTTAAAATATGTAAAAAACCAAAATAAAATATACGTATTTAAGCGTTTTTTTCGGAAACTTGACCGTTTTTTAAATAAAAAATATTGTAATATTGGAACTGGAATTTCGAAAAATCCCTTCTTATCGAACCTCCACACCCTAGAATCAACCTGTATGCCAAAATTGAGCTTCTTACGCTGAGTGTTTTGAGCAGCATCGTGATTAATCAGTCAGTCAGTCACTTAAGGATTTTACATATTAGTATAGATGTAAAAATTAAATATTTTAAATAGGCTTTGCTAGAATTATCATTTTTAGTTTATCTTAAATATAATTCTATTATCGAATTCGTTATTATCATCTTTTTCAAGACTCGGTGTTGTTCCTGGTAGTATTGGTTGGATTTTTTAGATTATTCTCGGATCCATCAAAATAACTAGCTTTAAATACTTCTTCAAATTTTTGTACTGCCCCTGATTGTAGAAGTAGAATTTTTCTTCGAGGACACAAAATATGAACTATACGTAGCTAGATATTCTGTGACTATACAGTATAGACAATTAGTTTTTTATACAGGGTCCGGCTATAGTGCGTCGGGCATCTGTAGCTCCTAGAATAAAAAACTTGAGAATTTTGTTTAAGTGCAAACCTAAAGTATGTACCAGGATGTATTTCAGGAAAATATTTTAACTTCTATAGGGTGGCTCAAAAAAGTGTGAGTGGACCTCGATGATTTTTTTTAAATGGAACACCCTGTATATTATTGCATTTTTGGCTTCCTTTCAGATCAGTTTACATAACCCTAAGATATGAATAAATATATTTCGATAGTATCAGAGATGTTAAAAAATAAATCAAAAATGTATATTTTTCAGCCCTTCTTAAAAATTCAAGAACTGTTTTGAAATCAAAACTATATTAGGTATTTACTTTAGATGGTCTGTTCTTACTTTGCTATAAATATGGTAATCGTAAATCATACAGGATGTTCAATATTCTACGCCAAACTTTCTAAAATATAAAATATTTTTTCTTTGTTTTTTTTAAATGGAACACCCTGTATATTATTTTTTTATTAGACGGAGAATTAAAAAATTAACATTTTTTGTATTTAGAGTATTTCAAAATTTTTAATGGTTTCGCAGATACACGCAGTACTATTTCATATGGCGCTTTCAATGGTAAAATACGAGAGAAAAATCATTGGGTGGCTTTGATAAAAATTTACAGTGGAAAATGCCATATGAAATATAAAACTGCAAATATCTGCGAAACCGTTAAAAATTTTGAAATACAAAAAATGTTCATTTTTTAATTCTCCGTCTACTGATAAAATAATATACAGGGTGTTCCAATGAAAAAAAACGAAGAAAAATTGTTTTATATTTTAGAAAGTTTGGTGTAGAATTTTGAACATCCTGTATAATTTACGATTTTCATATTTGTAGCAAAGTAAGTGCAGACTATCTAAAGTAAATACCTAATATAGTTTTGATTTCAGAACAGTTCCTGTATTTTTAATAATTTTTTTAAGAAGGGCTGAAAAATATATATTTTTGATTTATTTTTTAATATCTCTGAAACTATCGAAATATATTTATTCATATCTTAGGGTTATGTAAAGTGATCTGAAAGGAAGCCAAAAATACAATAATATACAGGGTGTTCCATTTAAAAAAAATAATTCAGGTCCAATCACACTTTTTTGAGCCACCCTATAGAAGTTAAAATATTTTCCTGAAATACATCCTGGTACATACTTTAGGTTTGCACTTAAACAAAATTCTCAAGTTTTTTATTCTAGGAGCTATAGATGCCCGACGCACTATTGCCGGACCCTGTAGTAGTTCCAGTATCGGACTTATTGAATATTGAAGTGAAACTCTTTTACGCACGTTGGGACTAAAAATTCAAGGCCGTGACACCCGCGTGACGGCCGTGACGCGTGAGAGGGAAGGTGATAGCGGCAGTGTTGCCACAGCTACCCCACTCGGGGAAGATTTACTCTTTTGTAAAACAATTTAACCCCGTTATCTCCTGATAATCTACCTCGATGAAAAATAAGCTTGTGCCAACACTGGGTAACGATCTGTACCATACGCGGCTAAGAAACTATAATAAACTTGAAACAAACTGTACCAACCGTGATTTCATGCATATTTTCATTGATAGGTTTGTAGCTTCTGAATAACGGTCTAGGTAAAGGTTCTAGCTCATTTGCCAGCTAAGAATTAGAATTTAGAGTTAGTAACTCGCATTTTCATTGGAGGACACATGTCATATTTATTTCAAACCAATAATCAACGAGAATATTCGTATAATTTAATAAAATTACTGTAAATCACTATAAATAATGAATTGTTTGTAATTGAGCTGTAATTTCTGTATTATTAATCCGGTAAAGGATGGCGATAAACAATTGTGATTTATTAAAATTATATTTTAAGAAGAAACTTTTGTCAACAACATCCTGAGAATTCGAATAATGAATTGAATAATGACAAGCCAAGTGACATATCTGTCTAAAAAAGACAGCAATTTAGAGTCACAATTTTGGAAGCAGGACTCATAGAGAGTACTGGGTCCATCCATACATATGCTTTCTCTATCACGTCTTTCTTGGAGTACCCCAGAAAGTTTAAAATTATAGAGTTCTTCGTATTTCTCAACCTCTCTAGTTTGGGTACCTAGGTCGACTCAGCCTTAAATGAGTACTTGGGATTCACAATCCTGAGGTAATAATAGGCGGTTGAAGCGTAGTGCTAGCCACATTACCTTATTCCTTGTATACCGAACGGCTCTAGTATGGCAAGCTGTACCTTGCTACTCCCAAGGCGTTAAACGCTATATACGGAAGCTATTATTATTATTAAAACTGTCCTGATGATGGTAATAAAATTCTCGACAGCTTGGCAAATTTGAAAAAGTAGTTTTATTAGCCTGTGTGGTGATTATTGACTGCACCCTCAATTAAATTTTGAGTTTTTTTCTTAACTTAGTCAGTCACGACTAAACCTGCTGTTTTTTTATAATAGAAATATATAAAATAACCACATGGAAGAGCACAATAGATCTTTAAGGTCGCAGTGTTAACCCCCCCCTCTCCCCGCATGGAAATCAGTTGAATACGAGCAACTTCAAAATTGCAACGCAACTGCGACCGCGGAAAAGGTCGCGAGCAACAGATTTGTGACTGATTGCAAACTAGTTCCATTCAAATCGATTCGTGTGCGGCTTCACACTATATCGATATACTATACGTTACCGAGGTTGCAAAGTAGTTGCAAACTGAACCAATCTGCAACTTTTGTCACAATATGGCACTGTTGACGCTGGCCCTAAGTCTCACAACGCAGCAAAAAACCCTTATAACTGCCCTCATGTTTAATATCCAATCTCAAATATACTCTGTTTTTTTTTCTCAGGTAAGATTTCGACAGACGATGACAGAAAAAAAGCAGATGACGTCCCATACCAATCTATTTATTTAACTAAAAAAAGTTTCTAATAATTTTTAAGTTAACTATGGATGGGTTTAAATATAAATCCGTCATGCGTCGTGTCTTGTTGTTTTTAACCAGTTTTATTGGTTTATTTAAAAAATAACAGATCGTATTTCAGTTTTATTGGTTTCACGGAACGATGAACGACAAACGGACGCCGATGCGTATGAACTCGCCTTTAGATTTTTGTCATTTTTTGACGCTTGTCAAAGTCTTGCCAAATTAAAGGTTATAATTTTGTGTCAACTTTTGTCAAATGCCCTGCGTTTTGGAAGATGAGGCATTTTGATTCGTATTATTACGTGTATATTGTGTCTTTTGAAGTCAAGTGGAGGAAAAATCGAGTGAAAATTAACTGTAGACCCAGAGCACAGTTTATGGTTAATACTCGCTGCCCAGGCAGAAAGTCTAATACACCAATGAAGTTACCATGGATAAAGTTTGTATACCATCTCGTCGTAGAAAAGTGCATCTCGTATATGGTAGAAGGATCATACCTGATCATACTAAAAACTGGAGCAGCTGTAAAATATCGACATCACACGATAGGTAAATAATGGATTTTAGTACTGCAGAAAAGTAATGTCAAAGGGTACTGGTTTAAAAATTAAGATTAAAGTTAATTAATCAATCTTTAAGGTATAAAATTTGGTAAGTGTTATTATTAATACAATAGTTTGTTTTATTTATGTTGTTTTATTTATTCCTGTCGAATATTACAAATTTGTATATGTACATAAGTTATATTGATAAATATAATCATAAATGCGGGAAGTTTCATGAAGCTTGAAAGTAAGAAATACTTCTTTTTATATTTTTTTTGGTATGTGGTATCTTGTTCTTGTTTGTTTTGTATTATTACATACCGTTTTTTGTTAAATAAAATAACTCGATTACATCTTTTCAGTTTTATACAGTTTTTTCACAATATTTTGAAGTAATCACTTGTCAGCAGGGTTTGGAAGTAGTTAATTAAGACGTAATTTACCTGATTAACTACATGCAGTTTTTCTTCAAAAACTACGTCTTTTCCCGTTCATTATCTACATGAAAACTACGTTAATAAACTATGTATTGATATTATGAATAATTTTCCTTTGTATGAGGTGTAATACAGATAATATGATGTAAATATTATATCTAAAGCCATATTTCTTCTGTTTTCTTAAATACATTATGTGTTTTTAAAGCATCAACTTAAAAAAACCTCACCCTTTGATATTTGAAAGCTACATACATAAGTCGGTAGAAACCGAACCCTGCTTGTCAGTCAAATTTTAAATATATTTATTTTCTGAAGATTTTCTGCTATGCATTTCAGTTCTACCCACTTATTTCTTTGTAAAATAAAATAAACTACTTTGAAATTAAAATGACAGACACATCTATCACTGTCAAGGATCTTGTCGTTGGACAGACTATACGCCACACGAAGAGAAACATAGTGTTATACGTTTATCTTGTTCTAGAAAGAGATAGTAGAAAAATATTAATGGCTTGTCTACTCATAAAAACAATGTTGTGTGTTATGGTTTATGGCATAGCTTTATCCCCGAAATTTATAGGATTTAAGGTTGTACACTAAACTCGTAGAGTTCACACCACAATATAGCATTGATATCTCTATGAATAAATACCCCAAGTCAACAATTCTTATCTTAACCTGTTGCCGTCCTAAAAATCATAAAAACGATAAACACAATGTGTTTCAATGCCCCTCTTTATAGTGTCACCTGTTGTACGGTAAGGGCAGGTAGGAAAACCTACGCAGCTTTGGTTTTGCGTTTTTGGGTTGAACTGAATTGATCAGCTCAGTTCAACAACTTACCCCGGTATAATTAACTTATACCGCACAATTTATTGTACAGGGTGGTCCGAACTGTATTCCGAAAACTTCGGCAGCATATTCTGCAGATAAAAATAAGTAAAAAAGTTCGTATAAACGGTTTGTTTTGGAGATACGTTGAAGTTTAATTTTTATTTCGATTTTTTCCAAATAATTTCTGAAGTAACGTCAATATTTGGATGAAAATTGGTGTCTGGGAGTTTTTTGACATAAGAAATTTGATTTTGATGTCAATATGACTCCTACTTATAGAGGGCACCACCTACATATTTTTTAACTGGTTTGAAGAGTAATAACTTTTCGTCCGTACCTGTATAAAACTACTGAGTAAAAAACAAACATTTACGACGTTTTTTGCGTAAAAAAAGTCTCTAGGTAAAAATCGCTACGAGTAATAGTTCTCAAGATATTTGGAATCGAAATTATAAATACCTGTCATCATTGACATAAATTAAACATTTTGACTAAATAGTTATTAGACTGAAATCGTAAGTGTGTATAGTGTCTGAATCGACACTGTTTTATTATCATTTTTTCGAAGAATTTTTTTTTCAATTCTTTTTTTTTCTATTTTTACTAAGAAACATTTTTTACGTAAAACATCACGGAAATGTATATTTTTTCACTCAGTGGTTTTATACAGGTACGAACGGAAAGTTAATACTCTTCGCAAAACAGTTAAAATACATGTAGGTGGAGCCCCCTACAAATTGGAGCCATATTGACATCAAAATCCAAAATTTCTTATGTCAAAAAACTCCCAGACACCAATTTTCATCCAAATATTGACGTTACTTCAGAAATTATTTGGAAAAAATCAAAATAAAAATGAAACTTCTACACCCTGTATCTACGGAACTAAGCATTTTAGGACATACCAATGACTAAAGAATACAAGGACAAATAACAACCGAGACCAAACTGTGACCATTCTTCCAAACAGTGCCGTGGCACATAATTTTTCTTAACATGGCCGCTTAAAGCGATATTTATATTTTTGGTAAATGTTTTCACTACGCTTATGGTGTGTCATGTGGTATCATACTAATTAATTACGAAAAAAACGTATTAAAATGTTAACAAAAGGTACAAAACTAGTATCGACGTATAGCACATATCAAGTACATATAGTATCAGAAAAATAATTATCGAGTTCAATAAAAAAACGCTAAAAAGGTGTAGTGGACTGTTTATTTCCCTATAAAACGTAACTCCTCGCTCTTTCTTATCATTGCGCCTTTTAAACCTGTGAGCTGAACAAATTACCATTGTAATAAAGTTTATACAAAGTTCCTTACACACAACCAACTATTGTAAATCGCTAAAATTGTCGCTGATGACCAGCTGATGACTCATTCGTTATGTCCAAAAAAATGGCGTCTAAGGTCACACATTCTGCTGCAGTCCGTATATTGCCGTTACATGTCCTTGTATTCTTTAGTCATTGGGACATATATACGAACTTTTTTACATATTTTTATCTGCAGAATATGCTGTCGAAGTTTCCGGTATACAGTTCGGACCACCCTGTATGTATAGTTCATATTATTATATAGTTCATATCAAATAAACTTCTAGTCACGTGATTAAACATGACCGGCACAGCGTTGCCTACTTTTATATATTTTCTTCTAATCAAAATATTTTAGGAAACAAAAGTAAATTAATTATAAATATATAAACAGTTACCTACATCAACAAAACTCACCTTTTTAACAGCACTTAAGGGACATAAAGGACCATTACTATCGCTTTCCCGTTCAAAATATTCTAATAAAGTTGCGATGAGTTTTTTTACGGCTGTTAAGCTATCTGGTACACTTTGCACTAAAAGAGGTTCTAAAAAAACAATGTTCGACTGCAAGGTCTGCTAGTAAACATTTTTAAGCTTAAAGTACCACAACACTATTTATTTAAACCAAAAACACATAATACTAAAGTGTCAAAACGAATGACAAGGTCAGGAAATAAATAAATAAATGTGGCAACTTAACATTTTTTATAGCAGAACTACCAACTGAACCCCAGCGCAAAATTTAAATTCCAGTTCAGCCAGGCACCAAATAAGTTAATGGTTGGCAACAATGAATTTAAAAATCGCGCCCTCGATTACGTAACTAAAAGTTTAATTGACATCAAATATATACGACTTTATGCTAATTAAAATCAATTTTCGTTAGGTACAATATAAAACAAAATTATGTATAGTTTATGTATCACATTTTCACATATTTCTCCGTAGAATATCCCAAATAAATCTTCAGATCCTAATCTAAAATGCTCGTCGTGCCATTTAAAATATCTTCTTTCATCTAATCAATATCCTGTTTATGGTTTCCAAAAACAGATTTTTATGAGCTTTCTCGGAATCCCATATAAATAACGAGCCATGGGCCGGTATCGGGTCTTGCGTAAATCAAACGGGACAAACGACTACCAAATTCTACCAGATTCCTGACAGGTGTTTTGATGGGTATCAGTAGAAAGATGGTGAGCTTGGTAGCGCTAACAATCTTGTATTTCAATATTACGCTTTATTTATATATGTAAGGTAAATATACCAGTGCTCGTCAGATGAAGAAAAATTCATATGTGTGAAGATATATCCAAATTATACAGGGTGTCCCAGAAATAAGGGTAAGTATTTTAAAGGGGTGGTAGACCTGGCCATATGAAATACCACTTAAAATACATGCACTTATTTATGGGAAAGAAGAAAGGACATTTTAATAAATAACACAACACTGGAAATACTAGAAGAATATATATATATACAGGGTTGTTCACCACATATGACACGGAGTATTGTAGCTAAATGGCCAGATTTTTACAAATTGTAAGTTTTGGGTTCGTTGAAGGACTATTAGAGCTATAATTTAAAAATATTTTTACAATGTACAGATTGTCCCAAATAAGTAAAAAATATTATAGTTGTATTGTTTTAAACGGAACACCCTGTATATTATTCTATTTTTGGATTCTACAATTGAAATAGTTTTTGAAATATTTTCAATTTTGTGAAATTGCAGTAAAAAATTTGAGGCTTCATTTGTCCAAGGGTTATGAAAGTTTTTAATACTAAATATTTACTGAAGATTATTTATTGATCAGATATTGTGTTGCAATAATAAAAATTATGCTACCTTATACAGAGTGTCCAAAAATTTATATTAAATAATTAGTAGCTTTAAACGGCAATAACTTGTTTAATTTAAATGGAACGCCCTGTATATTTTATGAGAATCAGATGTAAAATTTAACTGTCTATCAAATTGTATTATACCATTTTTCACCTATCTCTTCAACTTTTCGTAGAAAGTGCATTTTCTTATAATTTAGACCTCATTTATCACTATACCCATGGAATATAGACATTTTAGATTATTTTTAAAGATGTAATAAATTTTCAAGGATTACCAGATACTAATATTGTTGATATAGTTCGCTTAATTCATTAAAAAAATAAAAAAAGCCGTTAAAATATTTTTTTGTTAACGAGGACCAATTAATATGATCCGAGTATTCAAACTACATTAATCCACTATTTACGTTAATTAATAATAATTGCTCCAAATACTAAAAAACTGAGTTTTGTGTGTGTATTAGACAGTGTGGTAAAAAGTAACACCTTATAAATTTTATTTCATTTTTTGACGAATGCTTCTTTATAACAGAAATGTTCCATATGTATACCCATGGAATATAGACATTTTAGATTATTTTTAAAGATGTAATAAATTTTCAAGGATTACCAGATACTAATATTGTTGATATAGTTCGCTTAATTCATTAAAAAAATAAAAAAAGCCGTTAAAATATTTTTTTGTTAACGAGGACCAATTAATATGATCCGAGTATTCAAACTACATTAATCCACTATTTACGTTGATTAATAATAATTGCTCCAAATACTAAAAAACTGAGTTTTGTGTGTGTATTAGACAGTGTGGTAAAAAGTAACACCTTATAAATTTTATTTCATTTTTTGACGAATGCTTCTTTATAACAGAAATGTTCATTTTCATAATTTATTATTGTATTGATTTCTGAGTCATATCCACATTTATTTAGAATAATTTATTAATTAAAACACTTACACAACAAGTATGTAATTAACTAATTTTTGGGTGGAAATAATGGTGGTAACAAGGTAATATAATTGGTATACTCTTTTACAAAGATTTAAAGTTTTCGTTTTGTAAACAAATTGGCTTGCAATATTATTATTTTTACCACCTGTACATTTTGTACATGTTGCTATGTTGCTTTAAAAAATCTAAAATGTCAATATTCCGTGGATATAGTGATAAATAAGGTCTAAATTATAAGAAAATGCATTTTCTACGAAAACTTGAAGAGATAGGTTAAAACTGGTTTAATACAATTTAATAGACAATTAAATTGTGCATCTGTTTTATGTAAAATATACAGGGTGTTCCATTTAAATTAAACAAGTTATTGCCGTTTAAAGCTAGTAATTATTTAATATAAATTTTTGGACACTCTGTATAAGGTAGTATAATTGTTATTATTGCAACATAATATTTGATCAATAAATAGTCCTCAGTAAATATTTAGTATTAAAAACTTGAAGAAATAAAGCCTTCAATTCTTTATTGCAATTTCACAAAATTGAAAATATTTCAAAAACGGTAAGGTTTAAGTGTGATAAACCTTAATCAAATTTACCTTTATTTAAATCGTAGAATCCAAAAATAGAATAATATACAGGGTGTTCCATTTAAAAAAATACAACTTTAATATTTTTTACTTATTACACTCTGTATCTTGTAAAATTATTTTTAAATTGTAGCTCTAATAGTCCTTCAATGAACCCAAAACTTACAATTTGCAAAAATTTAATCATTCAGCTATAATACTCCGTGTCGTTGAACGTGGTGAACGTGATGAACAACCCTGTATATATGTATTTAGGACAACTATTACACAGCTAGTGATCTTTACAAACCAACAGAAAAATTGAGTTAGCATGGAATACTTATATGGAAGAAACTTAATCATGTTCAAATCTAGAATGCCACTCTATCTAAAGAAAAAAAAACATTTGACCAATGTGTACTACCAGTCATGACCTAAGCATGCCAAACTTGGACATGGACATGGACACTTCGACAAAATGCAGGTCGCACAACGTATAATGGAACGAAATATGCTGGGAATAACCAAGAGAGACCGTAAAAGAATAGAGTGGATACGATAAAAGATCTAGATAATAGATGTCATCCACAGAGTCAAATCCCTCAAATGACAATGGGCAGGACACCTGGCAAAAAGAACGGATAACAGATGGACCACAAAAATTACAGCATGGAACCCACGAGGAATTAAGAGGCCTAGAAGAAAACCGAACCTGAGATGGGACCATGATATTAGGAAATTAGCAGGGATAACTTGGGCCCGGATAGCCAACAATGGGCCCAACTACAAAAAGAGTATAATATACTAAAAAAGAGTATTATAAGGGAGGTTACACCATAATTGGAAATGTTTGAATAAGCTGAAAATTATGATTATGTGGATTTCTGGGACACTCTGTATGGAGTTAGTTTAGATTTTTTTTTATTTGAGGTCTACTCTCTACAAAATTTCAAATTTATTGAACAAAAATCAGGGATATCTGTGCAACGCTCTCACCCTCTATACTAACGTAGTTTTATAACGACTGCTTTTAAACGATCTCTCCGTATGCTCTACTCGCTCTCAGCTCCGTCCACTGTCATTAATTAGTTGTCGATACAAATCGAGATAGCCGAGCGATGCCAGTGTCCAATTGTTTTATTACGTCACCAGGCAATAACCGTCTGGCAACAAGAAAGCACGGAAAGGTCGACAATGGCCATTTCTTTCCTTTATAGCCACTTTGGCGATGGAAACAATTACTTAGATCGATTTGTTTTTACGTTTGAAGATTTGCGTTTATTCTATTTTATCAGTAAGTAAAAAAAATATATCTATAATTGTTTAAAGTTTTTTAGCAAACACGTCTAGTAAAGTGCGTCTGCTGGATCTGTGTCTATGAAAGGAATGCGGACAAAAAATATTTAAATAAACAGCAATATATTTTATACGTCGATTTGACGAGTACGTCACCGCAAATCGCTCCGCCCACTCATTTTTTTGGCTACTTGCAAATTTGTCGAATTTTTATTGATGGGACGCGTAGTCTATTTTTTTACGAAAAACATCGAGAGAATATCGTTTCCCCTCTCACGGATACCCCGTAGCCACAGAACGGACAGACGTACTGTATAAACCGTTCACTATTTTATTTTGTAGATCCATTTACTAATAAGGAATATAAAAAATACCTTCAGTGGCTGGGACACTAAAATATTGCAGCAGGAGATGTAGATAAAACTGTTCACTTGCAAATTTATTATATATGTGACATTAATGATGTAAGATAAATGTACCAGTGCTCGTCACATTAAGAAAAGTTCATAATCCGTATAGTGGTATAATTATATGGTATATTGCTTTTGATAATTTCATTTCTATGCAGATATACAGAATTTACTATTCTCGGTCGAATTTTTGAGTTTCTGTAGCCCCAGTTATCGCTATAAATATTTTTTCTTCTTTTAAGTACACATTGCCTCAGTATTCGTCACCCCTTATTAAATGCAATTGTCCCAGTTATCGTCATTATCGTGTCCAAGTAATCGTCATATTTAAATGAAATACTGTATTTATAATAAACATGAAATTAATATTTACTTAATATGAACAATTGTTATTTTCAAGACTTTTTTACTCCAGTACATTTTTCGTGCACTCAGCTCTTAAATTTTCATGCACTAGATCATGCCGTCTGCCGTCTGCCGTCTTAAGAATATTCTTGAAGGTTTGTTTTCTGATTGTTAAAGTTGTTTGTGCTATCGAAATTCTATTTTGCTTTGTTTTAAGTTAAATATTAGTTCCGAATCTCCTTTTTCGAGGGTTTTAATAATTATTTAAGTTCCGGAAAGATATTATGTATAATGAGAGGCATGAAATTTATCTATTATCAATTAAGATGTTTCCCTCTGGTAGGCTTAAAACGGATTGTGGTCTCATTTTCTTCGCGATATGGTCTGTACAATACCGTACTGAACCTTATCTCACAAAGTTGTTCTTAATGGATTATTAACAGCTTCAATCGTTTTAAGCGTGTAATCTGCGGAATATTTAAGTGTTCTTACCATATTATCTAATAATACCAGAAATCGTCACACCCATGTCCTTCTTTAAAATCCCGAAACAAAATGGTATGACGGATACTGGTAACGCATCCGACGATACAAGCTTGTTTTAATTCAGTAAGAAATAATAATAAAGCTTCATTCAGAACCTCGCAATTAGTAGAATAAATTAGTGGTTTCAATTAGCGTAGAAGTTGAAGAAATCCTCTAAATAGAATGTAAGCATTCAGAACGTCAAAATTATTGGTAGAAATTTTCAATTAGTGGAAAAGTTAACAAACTTTTGACTTTTCCACTAATTATACTTCAAAATTTGCGAGAAATGTCATTTTGGCCGTCATGGCCGCAAGAAAATGTGGTTAGAAACCAAAAGTTTATTATTTTATAAGCTAAATATTAGGCTTTCTCTATGGATACAACTGATTATTGCAAGCTGTTGCTAGAATATTCTATTAATTTTAATTGTGTTTTTTAGACATTGTGAATGATCGTAAACTAATTTATTCCAGTAATTGTGAGGTTCTGAATGAATCTTAAAACTTTACGTGATCTTTAAACGATTAATGTATTATACCTATTTCATACTGAAACTTTCGAGATTAGACAGCCTATAACGAAAAAGAACAGCGTGCCGTTCTCTTGCTCCTCCGACGTTGTTGCATACTTTTCGCATCGGCACCCCCTCAGCTCGTGTTTACCTGGAGCCGGTATTCGGCCGATTCAAAGACATCAAAGCCGAATGCCGGAAAGTGCTATAATCCCGGCATAATTTCGACTCACGAAGCAATAATGGCGGTGGTTAAATATTAATTTTTCGCATAGTTCCGCACAAGCAGCACAACTGCTCCCCGTTTGATGCCTTTGTGCCTGGCCCTTCGACATTCCGCCGCTGCCGAACGCCGAATCTTGATCGGCGTTTACAGTCTGCCAACCACCTTATGTGATTTCTTTACGTAGATATTTTAAATTTAATTGCCAGATATAATATACGTTCGTGAATGCTAATGGGTATGTATAATGACAGTTTCTCTCTTTGAGAAATTAATAAAATGGGGGGGTGATTAAGTTATGTAAATGCAAATGACAGAAAATATTTTATAGGAGAGGAAAATTTGTCGACGTAACTGTCGCTTTCATGCAAAGTTT